>NC_039361.1:2818850-3161885 GCF_003573695.1 Papaver somniferum
AAGTGGGGTGAAATGACTATCTCCTTAGAGAGCTGGTCGTGTTGCTGAACCTTCCCGTAATAGGAAACCTCGATGTCAAATTTTCTGCAGATGAAGAAGAAATGCGCGCCGCTCTGGTTGCGAAATCAAAAGGATTCCTTCGGAAAGAAAACGAGAAGAGGTGCTTCTATGGTTGGTGGGTGTCTCAGTGGTTTCCCGATGAGTTGGTGCCGAATCAGAAGAATAGTACGTTTCATGTCGCGGCGTTCTTGGATCTTTGGTTATCCAGAGATGTTTTCGATGATGGATCGGGTAAGATGGAGATAAGACAGGAACTTATCAAGTTTTCCATAAAATTGGCAAAAGGTTTCGTTCTCCCTATTGGCGGCTTGTTTCTTGGTTCTCTGTACACACACTTGGATCAGCTGGTCGCGGATATGTGCGCTTCAAATGGTTACATGAAAGTGGATTAGTATATTCATGCCGCATTTCTCCAAGCGTGGCTGTGGGAGCACTTCGAAAGGTATGCTCCAAAACCGTTGGTCGTACTTCCCGAGTCTTGGAATGGCTCTAGGATACTGCGTTGTTCGAATAGGCGCCTAAAGATTGGTTCGAACCTGGTTGGATTCCTTGATAACTCTCACATGGTCAATTTTCGTCCATGGGCTCCGGTGCATGTGTCCATAACTCAGATCAGTACCTTTGCTCCTGCTCCGAGCATGTCTTTTTCTTCTGATAAAGAGGATATGAGTGTTGGAGAGATGGTGTTCATGCGAAGCTGCACGCCCGGTCATGTGTCGTCTTTCTTTCGAGGATCTTGCAAATCATTCTCTTACAATATCGATAGGACGGCTTGGCATATGGGTTTTGACCAAGGGACTTGTTCGTCAGACGGGTGTTCCAGAAGTCTCGTTTCCAACCGTTCTCGATGCTACTGTTCCTGTATCGGGTAAAGATCTCCCTTTCCTGCTTGCGGAACTAAATCCATCAACAACCTCCAAATATAACATATTTTGGCAGGATGAGTTTCTCATTTTCCATAGATTCGTGAATGATGTGGTAGAAAACCATCGCGGTAAGCCTTCTCCTGCGGTTTTAACAGAGCATCCACTGCTGAGGGATCCTTCTTCGCCCAAGAGAAAATCCGTTATCCCGAATGCAGATAGTCTCCAAGTGAAGGAGCGAAGATCTAAAAGCCGTGCAGATGGTTCCCAGTCAGTTTCGGCGGCCCTACCGAATTTCAGTTCATCTAATATGCGGGTACGCATGATGTTCCTCTTGATTTTAGTTGGATCGCGTATATCCTTGTTTCTTTTCTGAGTATTCATCTTTGTATCTTGCCTAGGGTCTCAGCAGCATGAACGCCTTTACCAAACTTGCAAGTAGTCAGAAAACATCGTTTCTCTAGATGGAGGGTGGCGGTGCTGAGCCTTTCCATGGTGATGGGGAACCCGAGAAGGATGAAAGTTCAGAGTCCAGTGATGGCGAGAGTAGCTCTTCCGACAGCAGTGCTGAATCTTCCTCTAGTCGGTCTGAAAGCGAATCAGTGAGTCTCCCGCATGTGTTTTTTTTTCTTTTTTCTTTTCTCTTTGGAAAATATATAATATGTGATATCATAGGGGGAAGCCATTTCTGAAGATGGCCCTGAGATGGAGACTGGCGGAGATACAACTTTGTCTCCAACTGTGAAAGCCGCACCAGATGACATTGAAATGGATGTTGATCGAGATGAAAACGTCGTTGTGGCTCAGAAAATGGAGAGTAATCCATTGACCGCGGGTGAAATTTTCGTTAGGAATCCCTTGCGGGTCGCTGATGCAGTCGCGGGCACCACTTTCAATCCTTCATACCTAGTTCCTCATCCGGATAATGTGTTGATCGGGGATTTTAGCGTGCCAGCCAAACATGCGGCGCTATACACTAAGATATGGGAAAGCTATGGATATATCGCCACGACCCAGAAAATCACTAGTCGATTTGCGTTGGTTAAGCGTGTGGAGGAAGCTTTTTCTTCGATTGACGACATGTGCAACGTGACTGGTCATACTATTTCTGAGGATGTAGTCTCGAGATGGAGGTTCCATCGTGACGTGTGTGTAAACTTCGAGTTCAATGTTCCTTGGTTCGTCGAAGGTCTCTCTGAGGTTGAAAATTTGCTGGTGGAAACAGTCGAAAGTCCTTCAGCGGATATGGTGAAGAAGCAGGAAGCTAAGTCGAGAAGTTGTCCAGGAAGCTGAAGTTGAAGAGGGCGTCTCTCCAAAGCATGAAGGAGGCTTTCGCCAAGAAAAGGAAGCCATTGTTGAAAAACTTTCCTTGAACGTATTTCTGTCTTCTGAACTTCTTATTTTAGGTTTTTTTTAAAAGGCAAATGAAACGCCTAGTTTATGGTTTTGATTGCCATGATTTTTGGGTTGGTAGACAAATGTTACCCTGAGGGTTTTGAATCATTATTTAGAATGAATCGTTTTGGAATAATGATGTTTTGGTTATGAACATAAGTGTCATGAGTAACCCAGGAGAGTCATGGAATTGTGAATGTTGTGCGATAGTAGAAAGCATGAAGCACGTGAAAATATGGCTATTGGTTTTTATTTCCCCTGTGAAGATTTGAGGTAGTAGACCATGTATTTTTTCTAGCAAGACCTACTCGGTTTTTTGGATCTTCTGGTGAAAAAGGAATCCCCCGGATGTAAGACTGAGTTTTGTGGGAAACATCATCGTGACTATGGAAAGTCCCCAGTCATTCCTTGTCGTGTCGCCGATACCTGGTCGGATCGTTTGCTTCTAACCCCTCAGAATTCCCTAGTCGTCCCTTGCCGTGTTACGACTGGTAATCGAGCCGCCTGGTAGCTGAGTCATCGATTCCTGAGCGGATCGTTTGATTCTACTGTTCTGACGTCTGGGTCGAGGTATGAGATCGAAGATTGAAAACTGACGTCGTGACCAAAAGATCAATCTCCCACTGTGGTCGCCAATTGTATGTGGGTGAAAACGGTTTCTGCTGATTTTGGTAATTTCGGGTGTGTGGGTGAGAAAGAAACGAATTTAAACCCTAAACAATGTACTGCAAGGGAGTACTTTAGATTTGAGACATCAATCTGTACAAATACGTCCTAAACCAAAAAATGGCCGTTCCGAACTTGCTTCAGTCACAAAGTGAAGGAGAAGGTTGGTTTTGGGGAGGGAAGCGAAGAAAGTGTTGAGACCGGAATAGTTGATTCTGGAAGAGTAGTTGTTTTCTACAACTTGTATCAGAAAGTGGGAAGCTAACAGATGAAAAGCTAGCAAATGTTTTCTGAGTGTTGTATGCTCTTGACCTGAACATGTCGTTCGATGGAAATAGGTAATGCCTATTTATACAAGTCGAAGTGAAACATACTCTGGTCTCATTAAGAAATGGAAAACAGGTGAGTAAATGGGAGGAGGTGGTAACCGGTAACGCCTGGAATATATGTTCCATAAATGAAAGCGCTTCACCATTACTGTATTTACTAACATCCTCATCCTTATGATACTTTCTTATAACGGGCGTAGTGTACGCCGCACGCTGTAAACCGCCAAACCAATACCGAATGAGCATCCCCCGGTTTGTGACATGCGTTGATGTCTCGTGTGTTTTCATGGAAAAACATGTAGCATGTTTTTGTCGTTTGGCAATTCGATCTTGGGAGACTTTCCGGCTCAGTGACCTTCGACGGTCGAGATTTTGCATCTTAAGATGAAAGGTAGTTGTTGATTATTGCAACCCTTCGTTTGGCAGCCAGTGGCATGAAAGCATGCTCGATATGGATTTAATATGGCCTGGTTTATGGGCGGCCAAAAGTTAGGGTTTTATCTTTGTTTAGGCGCGACCAAACTAAGGCCAAAAGTTTCCATGCGTTAGCTGGTAACCTTGTACGGCTAAGATCTGCATCTTAGATGAAAAGGTGGTCGTTGATCGTTGTGGGCCTTCATTTTGGCATCCGCATAGGGAAGGCCGGTATGGCGCGGCGCGGCAAGGTGGTTGGCATACCATTGGCACATGTGGCATGGCATGCCTTGGCGTGGCCAAAACTAGGGTTTTGGGCCAAAGGTTACCATGCGTTGTCTGGCGACCTTGGACGGTTAGGATTTGCATCTAGGATTGAAGGGTGGCCGTTGATCGTCGCACGCCTTCGTTTTGGTAACCGGATAGGGAAGGTCGGCATGGAATGGCGCGACAAGGTGGTTGGCATGCCATTGGCACATGTGGCATGGGATGCCTTGGCACGGTTTGGCGTGGCCAAAACTAGGGTTTTGGGCCAAAGGTTACCATGCGTTGTCTGGCGACCTTTGACGGCTAGGATTTGCATCTAGGATTGAAGAGTGGTCATTGATCACCGCACGCCTTCGTTTTGATAGCCGCAAAGGGAAGGCCGGAATGGTATGGCGCGGCAAGGTGGTTGGCATGCCATTGGCACATGTGGCATGGCATGCCTTGGCGCGGTTTGGCGTGGCCAAAACTAGGGTTTTGGGCCAGAGGATACCATGTGTTGTTTGGCGACCTTGGACGGCTAGGATTTGCATCTAGGATTGAAGGGTGGTCGTTGATCGTCGCACGCCTTCGTTTTGGTAGCCTCATAGGGAAGGTCGGCATGGTAGGGCCAAGGCAAATGGCGCGGACGGCTTGGCATAGTGGGGCCAAGGGTTTGGACGTCTTGGCATGGTGGAGCCAAGGCAGAATGGTGTGAAGGGCTTGGCATAATGGGGCCAAGGCAGAATGGTGCGGACGGATTGACATTGTGGGGCCAAGGAAGAATTGTACGGGTGGTTTGGCATAGTGGGGCCAAGGCAGAATTGTGTGGACGGCTTGACATAGTGGGGCAAAGGAAAGGCGCAGTTGTCTTGGCATGGTGGGGCCAAGGGTTTGGCATGCCATTGGCTCATGGTGCGGTTAGCATGGCTAGGGCCAAGGGTTTGGCATGTCATTGGCGCATGGTGCGGCCAGCATGGCTAGGGCCAAGTGTTTGGCATGCCATTGGCGCATGGAGCGGCCAGCATGGCTAGGGCCAAGGGTTTGGAATGCCATTGGCGCATGGTGCGGACAGCATCGCTAGGGCCAAGGGGTTAGCATGTCATTGGCGCATGGTGCGGCCAACATGGATAGGGCCAAGGGGCACCCACGTCTATGTGTAGCCCATTTTCATCTTTAGCACCCACTGTTATTCGGCACCATGGATGTTGGATATGGGCACCTCCTTCTTCTTTCTCGTGAAGAACAAAAATGGCGGGAAAAAGAGTTTTGAAGCTGCGTAAATTTCATGGAGTGATTTGGACGAGATTCTTTGAGGCATTCTCGATGATTTGGTTTATAATTATCCTGTTTCACTATAACAGGAAAGGTAATTGATTCATGCACGGGAGTAATGGAAGAAATTATCAAACAGCAGGGAAAGAAATATTTCCTCGGATATTCTGTGTTAAGACGCCAAGTTATTTTGGGAAGTATGATCGTTGGCATACCGTGTTAGTTGCTGTCAGAGAAGACTAAGGAACGTGTTGGAACATGTTAACCAGAGAAAACAACGTGAGAAGACAAGAATGGAAAGAAAAGCTCTCGGAAATATTTTCATTAACTGCCGAGTAATGGAGATATTTTTCTGAGTTAATGAGTAGTGATTCTTGGTCCAAAGGTGTATCAATACGTTGCTGGGGTCGAGCAAGGACATACAAAGAGTTTGGGAGAGAAATAGAGCACCATAGAGTCGAAACACCAAGTTGCAGAGAGACCTGCTGCTGCTGCTGCCATTGAAGAACACGAAGAACGGACCATTCAAGACCGTCGTTTTCCAACAGTAACAACGACTCATAGCCGAGGGTCGTACATCAGAGGCAGACTTATTTGCTACAACGTTTGCGACACAGAGTCGTGGGTCTTAGAGCAACAGTAACAGTAACACATCCTCTGTATCATTTTTTTTTTTGGTTTGTAACAAATATAATTGTTACAAACCCGGTCTTGAATTATTTCTCCATTTTCATCATTTGTAAACACCCTTTGAGAAATAATAATGATTTTTGAGCGTGTTTCCAACAACATGATGAGAGGCTAAATTCTCGCATAACCAAGGCAATGGATGAAGCTATTCACACATGAATAATGGGTAACTATTTCATTTTCTCTAATATTTAATTATAATTCACTCAATCACTGCTTTTACAGGGTTTTTAATTGTTTACATAATTTTCTTCATTAGTTGTGATTCAATTAGATAGGTTATGCTTTGTTTAGATAATCTATGCTTAGGGGATACAATTAATTTTTGAGAATATGTTTGATTATTTGTGAATTAAGAAATAAAGGATTAAAAGGATAATTAGAGTTATGAAATATTTGACATCATTCATTCATGTGTAATAGTGGATTCTAGTGTCTTGGTTATTCCCAATATCTTGATATCACTTTATTTGAGTTTGCTATATTTTCATTTATAAAAATTAAGTCTAAAAAAATCTCCCTTCACAAGTCTCAACGAACCTTATTACTACAACATTATTGAGATCACATCAATTTTTGGCGCCGCCGACACGGGCTTGTCTTTAGGCTAGAGTTTTTAGATTTTGTAGGTTTTTATTTGTTTTTATTTTATTTGTTCTTCTTTACGTTTTTGGGTTTTTGTCTTTTCCTTACAGATTTTGGAATTTGGAGCAAAAGAAAATTTTGCCAAAGCTTTGGTGAATACTTAAAGACTTGGAGTAAAAGACAGAGCGAAAGGAGAATTTTTTTTTTTTATTAAAAAAGAGAGAGAAAAAAGAAAGACATTTTATTTTGTTGTTTTTTTTTAGACTTTCCTTTTCTTTTGGACTTTGGACTTGGACATTTGGAAATTCTTTTATTTTTAAACCCTACGGAAGGGTAGTATTAAATATTAAACTGTTTGCAGAGAAGGACGGTGATTACGATATCACCTCGGCCCCTCGGGTTCGTACACGACATTGGAGTTGTGGCCCGAGTCGACTTCAGCGGTTCATCCCCCGTCTGGAACGGGAGGTAAGTTTGTCGAAACACTCGCGAATCCCCTGTCAGCGAGTTACTGTATTCCTTCGTTTGCATATATGCAGAGGACTTGAAAACGGCTGCTTTAATTTCCTAGTAAAGGGCAAGGACTGGCCATACAAGATAAGGGTTCGGATTTCATCACCGTTCTCTTCTTGCCCGCCTTAGGAAAGCAAAACCAAACGCGAACCTAAACCTAAAATTTGGAATAGAACGAGACCTATAGGGTAACGAGCTTAATAGGAAAGTTGTTCGAAAAATATTGGTTACTCTTTTGAGCATACTTCGAAGTTCATGATGGTTTCTGTGAGTTGAATGCGTGACTGCGCCTCCTTGGAATGCGGTGAGGCCTTGGGTATCAAAGCTCTGCGTAGCTTCCCTCGCCTGTATTCAACTTACTTTGACTCGGATTGATTCCAGAGGGGTTTGCTCAAATTGTAACGAATTACCATTCGAAGTATTAGAAGCTTGTCTAGAAACAATCTAAGTGGAGCCATCATGCTTTTTGTTTGCTCTAAATCAGTAGGTTTTTTGTGGTGGAGTCAGCCTTGTTATTGTTTGCATAGAACTTCCCTTCCTTTTAGAATTTTTCTTTTTCTTTTGTTTTTCTAGTGTATGCCCGAGGTTATTCGAGAGCGGTCTTGGAAAAGAAAAACTCTAGGTCGTTTGATTAGTGATAAACCTAGTAGTTCTTCTTGTGAAGGCGGGGAGCTCGAAGACTCTTCTTTTGAGAGCCCCGTTTTTGGAAACTACAGTTTTGAGAATATGTCTCTTTGTGAGGAAAGTACCCCTAGTACTTCAGCTGTGCCAGCGATGACAACTTTGAAAGATTACATGTTCCAAACTAGGACCAACCGAGCTTTGTGCATTAAATTTCCAGCCAGTACGGCTAATTTCGAGATAAAACCTAGTATTCTTCAGATGATCCCTATGTTCTTAGGAAAATATGATGAGAACCCTTATTTTCATATTAGGGACTTTGTGGAAATCTGTGGGACAGTTAGAATAAAATACCTCACTGATGAAGTTTTGAAACTTAAGATGTTTCCCTTTTCCCTGAGAGATAAAGCCAAGACCTGGCTGAACAACCAGCCGTCTGAATCCATTGAAACATGGCAGGAACTTATTGCTGGTTTTTATATGAAATTCTACCCTAAGCATAAAACTGCAGCTGTTAGGCAGAAAATTAGTGCTAGTGTGCAACAAGAGGGAGAGTCTCTTTATAGGTTTTTAGAGAGATTCAATAATCTCCTATCCCAGTGTCCTCACCATGGATTTGATAAGATGAAACTTGTAGAGATTATTTTTAATGGTCTAGATTATTCGACTAAAGCCATGGTTGATTCTATGTGCGCTGGTGAGTTCACTAATGAAAATGCTGATGATGCTTTTACCTTCTTAGGAGCTATCGCTGAAAAATCCCAACAGTGGGAGTTTTGTGTTGAACCCCCTAAAAGACTCTTGGTCAATAGAAGTAGCACCAATGTGGTAGATACAAGCTTCGAGTCAGATGCTAAGTTTGCTGCTTTGTCTAGAAGGTTAGAAGCTTTGGAATTGAATCAGCCTAAATATAAGTCTCTTGTTGAACTTGATAATAAGATTAGAGCCGCTAAAGTCTCTAGTTGTGGAGTAGAGCTCAATAACTCGTTTTGGGAAGGTCATGTTAGTGAAGAACAAGCCCATGCTGTCTATAGCAAAGCTAGGTTTGAGAACCGTCAGAGGTTTGACTCATACTCAGAAACCTACAACCCTGGTTGGAGAAACCATCCTAATTTTTCTTGGTCTAAGGGCCAGAATCAAGGTCAGTCTAGTAATTCTCAGGCTCCCCCAGGTTTTGGTTATGCTAAGAACTCTTCAGGTCAACCCCAGTTTCAGAACCCTTCGGATAAAAAGATCACAAGTTTAGAAGACACTCTGGCCTCGTTTATTAAAAACTCTGATAAGATTAACCTAATGGTTGCTCAAGGGATAGAAGAAAGTAAAAATATAGGTTATGCTAACTCCCAAGCTATTTCTGAGTTAAAAAAACCAGGTTAGTCAGATAAATGAATCTTTGAGGGAAAAAGGTAAGTTTCCTATTCAAACTCAACCCAATCCTAAAGCATAGAAATCGTACAATCATGTGAACTCTATTACAACCCTTAGGAGTGGAAAGAAAGTTGACAATAAGGTTGCCATGCCTGATAGTGAACATGTTGTAGTTCACCCTTCTGAGCCAGAAAATGAGGAGACTGATAGAGTCTCTAAAGAGACCAATGAGGGTCCTGCTGAGCCTGGCTTTGTTCCCAGAGCCCCGTTTCCCCAGCTGATAGTTCCAACTAAGAGCGAGTCGAACTTTAATGATATATTGGAGGTTTTTAAACAGGTTACTATCAACCTACCATTGTTGGATGAGATTAAGCAGATTCCCGCTTATGCTAAGTTTCTGAAGGATTTGTGTACGCGAAAGCGAAAACTTAGTGTTCAGAAGAAATCCTTCCTAGCTAGTCACGTGAGTTCCATTATTCAGAATACCACTACTCCTAAGTATAAAGACCCAGGGTCCCCTACCATTTCTTGCACAATAGGTAAATACCGTGTTGAGAAAGCTTTGCTTGACTTAGGAGCCAGTGTGAATTTACTTCCATACCATGTGTACCTCAAGCTAGGACTTGGTGATATGAAACCTACCCAGATGACACTTCAGTTAGCTGATAGGTCCGTTAAAATTCGTCGCAGTGTGATCGAGGATGTTCTTATTGAGGTCGATAAGTTTATTTATCCAGTGGATTTTGTTATCCTAGATACCCAACATGTACCTGACCCAGAGAACCAGATACCAGTGATTTTAGGTCGCCCATTTTTAACAACATCCAATGTGATCATTAATTGTCGAACTGGTATTATGAATTTGTCTTTTGGTAATATGACTATTGAGCTGAACGTCTTTCATATTAGTAAGCTACCCTATGAACTAGATGACTCGAGCATAGAAGAGGTAAACATGATAGGAATATTAGTCGAGGAGTAATTACCAAACACTTTGTTAGAAGATCCGTTAGAGAAATGCCTAGCTCACTTTGGGATTGATTTTGATGAGGATAATGTGATTAATGAGGTGAATGCTTTGTTAGATTCAACCCCTTTGTGAGACACTAGTAACGGATGGAAACCTAAGTTAGAACCACTACCAGTTTCTAAGTCTACCCTAGTTCCTTCGTTAGAAGAGCCTCCTGAGTTGGAACTAAAACCATTGCCAGATACCCTGAAGTTTGTGTTTTTAGGCACGTCTGAGACTTTACCTGTGATTTTTGCTTCCGACTTGGATAGTGATCAGGAAAGTAGGCTAGTGACCGTCATTCAAAACAAAAAGGAAGCTTTAGGGTGGACCATAGCAGAAATTAAGGGTATAAGTCCTACTGTTTGTATGCATCAGATCTATTTAGAGGAAGATACCAAACCTTCTAGGGAGATGCAACGAAGACTAAACCCTAATATGAAAGAAGTAGTTTGAACCGAGGTTCTTAAGCTGTTAGATGCAGGCATTATCTACCCCATTTCAGACAATAAGTGGGTCAGCCCCGTTCAGGTTGTTCCCAAGAAATCTGGTATTACTGGGAAGGTTCAGCAAGACAGCCACACTTTCCAAAGAGACAGACATTTCACCCCACCTGCATATGGCCGTGTGAGTGTCTGGACACCATCGGGAGATGAAAGAAACTAAGCTCGGGATATCTTTCCTGATTTGAAGCGTCGCAGAAGATGTGACAGCGCCAATGATTTACGCTTTGATCAAATTTGCTTTTACGCAATCCTGACTTATCATGAATTGCGTCCACTTGTCGAAAGAACGCAACGGACTCTGACAGATTCTGAAGTCAATGGAAGAAGAAGGACACTCTTTCCTCTGAAGGCAAAATCGTATTACACAACCTGGTCGAACCGACTGGGTGTCTCCTTCACCCTCTGAACCGGTCAGATGGACGGGAACAAACTTAGGATGATTTCTCCTCGTTGTGGCGGACGTTGTGAAAAATTCATCATCCATGTTTGGCTTAGAGATGCCAATATTTTTCAAAGCCGTGGTAGGGATTTTCTAAGGTGACATCCTAACGAAACCTTCTTAAGCTGCTTACGCTTTCAACTACAACAAAGAAAGGGGTACGAAGAGAAGTTACTACAAAGTGCATGAAAACTATTTTATCAACAACGGAGAATCCATTTTGGACGCAGACCAATTTTTTTTAAGTTGCAAGCCATAACGCTCATAACCGAAGAAATGGGGACTGGCAAACCCTATGTTGCCGCGTAAAGCACGCAAGGAAAAGGAGGAAACCCTAAAAACTAGGTTTTCGTGTGAAAGGAATTGGTGGCAGTCACCTGCCCGTGCATGCCTATTTTGCTTAATAATTGAGGTGGCTAACATTACTGCGGTATTCACGCTGAAATATTTCTACAAGTTCATGAAAGATACACTTATGGATAGGGTATGTGATAGACACATTTTTGTGTCTAAATTGTCCTCAATGTCTATATTGTTGGAACTCGATTTTTGTACTAATATTGTTTTTTTTTTATGTATTTTTAGGTATTTTTGGAAAATAAATATTGTTGGAAATTTCGGCTCGAAAAGTTGCTCGGAGCACCCCGGAGGACATTTGCTATACGGACCACCATTTTTGCTAACTGTCACCCACGGCTATATGTATCCCATTTTTGTCCACATCACTCATTTTTTTCCACAGAACCCATCTTCTTCAATTCAAATATAAATTTTGGCGGGAAAATATTCACAGATGTTCAGTTCGTGATTTGGAGGGGTTATAATGTGATTCAATGGCTGAAACTTCATGGGAAGACTTTATTTAGCTTAAAAGGCGTGGTAGGGTCGTTGGAATTGATCCAGTTTGGCTGGATAATCGTTGGGAAGAAAACAGAGGTGTGTGTGCAAAGAGAGGAGATATTCACGGGATTTGCATGAGTTGGAGAGAGTTTGCGCATGCGAGGAAGACTCTAACAACTGTTGGAAGCGTGTACGAGGTAAAAAAGGAGAAGTTGACATCCACAGACGCGTGAAGGAATCAAGAATCGAAAGAAAATATTCCAGAAAATATTTTCTTCACAGCCGGATATATGAAGATAATTTTGAGTTATTACGGAGGATTTTCTTCACCTGTTGGATATAAATATGTTGCTGAGGTTTCGAGGAAGAGAGAGGGAGAGTTTGGGAGAGTTAGAGAGCATCACAGAGCCGAAAAATCGAGTTGCAGAGAACACCATTTCTGCTGTTGCAGAACTGAAGAACACAAAGAACAGACTGACGAAGACAGTCGTTTATCAACAGTGACAACGACAGATACGTGAGGGTCGCAGAGAGACAACAACAACAGTTCTCTTTTATCGTTTTTTGTAACAGTGTTTTGCAACAATTATAAACGTTGCAAATACCCGATTTTTCATTATTTTATCTCCATTTCATCTTTGTAAACAAATTTTGAGCATGAATCAATACTTTGAGCAAGTTTATACAATGATGAGCTAAACCCATCCTCTGGGGCGACGGAGGAAGCTATTTCGCCAATAAAATGTGGTAATCTCTATTTTATTTAATTTATGCAATTATTATATGATTATTTTCCTTGATAAATAAATAGAAAAAAAATGGTTTTTGTTAAAAAATTGTTATTTCAATTGATGGAGCATGCTAGCCTAGGGTTTTGATGTCCCATACTTATGATTTACAATTGTTATTTCTAAAAAAAATCAACTTTTGCAATATTTAGAATCAATTTGAATGAAGGATTTGCATAATTATAATTAGAGAATATAAAATCACTTTGATATTGGTAATTAGTGGAGTCTTCTCCATATTTTTCATATCACTTTTATTTAAGTTTCCTATATTTTTATTTAAAATTAAGTCTAAAATAATCTTCCTTCACAAGTCTCAACGAACCTTTTTACTACAACAACTTTGAAAATACATCAAATTTTTGGCGCCGCCGACGCGGACTTGTCTTTAGGCTAGAGGTTTTAGATTTTTATTTTAGGTTTTTTATTTTTATTTGTTCTTCTTTACGTTTTTGGGTTTTTGTATTTTTCTTTCAGATTTTGGAATTTGGAGCGAAAGAAAATTTTGCCTAAGCTTTTGGTGAATACTTAAAGATTGGAGTAAAAGGAAAAGCGAAAGGAGCGAAAGAAGAAGACTTTTTTTTTTATAAAAAAAGAGAGAGACATTTTTATTTTTTTTAGACTTTCTTTTTCTTTTGCACTTTATATTTTTGGACTTTGGACTTTAAATTTTGGGACATTATTTTTTAAACCCTACGGAAGGGTGGTTTATATATAAACTGTTTGCAGAGAAGGACGGTGATTACGATATCACCTCGGCCCCTCGGTTTCGTACATGACATAGAAGTCGTGGCCCGAGTCGACTACAAAGGTTCATCCCCCGTCTGGTACGGGAGGTAAGTTTGTCGAAACACTCGTGAATCCCCTGTCAGCGAGTTACTGTCTTCCTTCGTATGCATATATGTTGAGGACTTGAAAACAGCTGCTTTAATTTCCTAGTAAAGGGCAAGGACTGGCCATACAAGATAAGGGTTCGGATTTCATCACCGTTCTCTTCTTGCCCGCCTTAGGAAAACGACACCAAACACGAACCTAAGCCTAAAATTTTGACTAGAACGAGACCGATAGGGTAACGAGCTTAACAGGAAAGTCATTCAAAAGATATTGGTTACTCTTTTAAGCATACTTCGAAGTGCTTGACGGTTACTTTAAGTTGAATGCGTGACTGCGCCGCCTTGTACTACCGGTGAGGCCTTGGGTATCAAAGCTCCACTGAGCTTCCCTCGCCTCTATTCAACTTACTTTAACTCAGATTGATTCCAGGGGGTTTGCTTAAATTGTAACGAATTCCCGTTCGAAGGATTAGAAGCTGGTCTAGAAACAATCTAAGTGGAGCCATGATGCTTTTTGTTTGCTAGAAATCAGTAGGTTTGCTGTGGTGGAGTCATCCTTGTTTGTGTTTTCATAAAACATCCATTCCTTTTTAGGGCTTTTTCTTTTTGATTTTGTTTTTCTAGTGTATGCCCGAAGTTTTTAAACAGGCTTGGAAAAGAAAAACTCTAGGTCGTTTGATTAGTGACAAACCTAGTAGTCTTCTTGTGAAGACGGGGAGATCGAAGACTCTTCTTTTGAGAGCCTCGTTTTTGGAAACTTCGGTTTTGAGAATCTGTCTCTTCGTGAGGAAAGTACCCCTAGTACTCCTAGTCCTTTGGTAGTGCCAGAAATGGCAACTTTGAAAGCTTTGCTAAACCCAACTAGGACCTCTCGTCCGTCTTGTATCAAGTTAGCTGAAACCGAGGAAAATTATGAACTGAAACCTGGGACTTTACAGATGATCCCAATGTTTTTATGGAAGGAGAATGAGATCCCCTATTTTCATGTTAGGGAATTTGAGGAAGTTTGTGGTACTCTAAAAATTAAAAACCTAAGTGATGATGCGTTGAAACTTAGGTTATTCCCCCTTTCCTTAAAATATAAAGACAAATCTTGGCTGTATAGTTTGGACTCTGAGTCAATTGAAACCTATGACCAACTTACTTCTGCCTTTATACATAAGTTCTTCCCAAGGCATAAAACATCGTCTATTAGGACACAAATATGTACTTTTTCCCAACAAGAGGGAGAATCTTTATATAGGTACTTAGAAAGGTTCAATGACTTGATATCTCAATGTCCTCATCATGGTTTGGAGAAGGTTAGGTTAGTTCAGATCCTCTACGAGGGTTTATATTATTCAACAACAACCATGGTTGAGTCCTTATGCACAGGTGGGTTTGAGAATAAAACTGTTGATGAAGCGATGACATTTTTGAATGAAATCGTCGATAAGACCCAACAATGGGAAACTAGTAGGGAACCCCCGAAAACAATTCTTCTAAGTAGAGGAAATGTTAATAGGGTAGAAGGATCTCATGAGTCAGATGCCAAAATAGCAGCTATAGACAAAAGGTTAGAAGCCTTAGAATTAGGTCATTCTAGTGGTAGTAGTGGAAGAAATGTGCCTTTTTGGGAAGGACGTGATATTGAAGAGCAAGGCAATGCTCTTTATAACAAAACTAGGTTTGATAACCGACAGAAGTTTGACCCATATTTAGAAACCTATAACCCTGGCTAGAGAAACCATCCAAACCTTTCTTGGTCCAAGGGCCAAATCAAGGTCAGTCTAGTAATGCTCAGGTTCCCCCAGGTTTTGGCTATACTAAGAATCCTTCAGCTCCGGCACAGTTTCAGAACCCTTCGGATAAGAAGATTATGAGTTTAGAAGAGTCTCTTGCTTTGTTAACTCATAACACTGTACAGTTTCAGCAATCTGTTGCTCAAGGTTTAGAAGAAAATAAGAGAATAGGTTAGGCTAACTCTCAGGCTATTTCCGAGTTGAAAACCCAGGTTAGTCAGATAAATGAGTCTTTAAGAGAAAGAGGTAAGTTTCCTAGTCAGACTCAACCCAACCCTAGAGGAATTAATGAAATAGGTGAAAGACCATTTGATCATGTGAATGCTATTAAAACCCTTAGGAGTGGTAGAGAGATAGAAAACAAGGTTTCCATGCCTGATAGTGAACATGCTGCAGTTCACCCTTCTGAACCAGAAACTGGGGAGACTGATAGAGTCTCTAAATAGACCAATGAGGGTCATATTGAGCACGGATTTGTCCCTAGAGCCCCATTCCCACAGCTGCTAGTTCCAACTAAGAGGGAGTCCAATTTTAATGATATATTGGAGGTTTTTAAGCAGGTAACTATCAACCTTCCACTACTAGATGCAATTAAGCAGATTCCCTCTTATGCCAAGTTTCTCAAGGATATGTGTACGCGAAAGGGAAAGCTTAATGTCCAGAAGAAAGCCTTCCTATCTAGTCACGTGAGTTCTATTATTCAGAATACCACTACTCCTAAGTATAAAGACCCAGGGTCCCCTACCATTTCTTGCACAATAGGTAAATACCGTGTTGAGAAAGCGTTGCTTGACTTAGGAGCTAGTGTGAACTTACTACCATATCATGTGTACCTTAAGCTAGGACTTGGTGAGATGAAACCTACCCAGATGACACTTCAGTTAGCTGATAGGTCCGTTAAAATTCCTCGTGGTGTGATCGAGGATGTTCTCATAGAGGTTGACAAGTTTATTTATCCATTGGATTTTGTTATCCTAGATACCCAACATGTCCCTGACCCAGAGAACCAGATACCGGTAATTTTAGGTCGCCCGTTTGTAGCTACATCCAATGCGATCATTAACTGTCAAAATGGTATTATGAAATTTTCTTTTGGTAATATGACTATTGAGCTAAAAAATTTTAATATTAGTAAGCTACCCTCTGAACTAGATGACTCGAACATAGAAGAGGTGAACATGATAGGAACATTAGTCGAGGAGTCATTACCAAACAATTTGTTAGAAGATCCATTAGAGAAATGCCTAGCTCACTTTGGGATTGATTTTGATGATGATAATGTGATTAATGAGGTGAATGCTTTGTTAGATTCAACCCCTTTGTTAGATACTAGTAATGGATGGAAACCTAAAGTCGAACCACTACCAGTTTCTGAGTCTACCCTAGTTCCTTCGTTAGAAGAGCCTCCTAAGTTGGACCTAAAACCATTGCCAGATTCCCTGAAATATAAGTTTTTAGGCCCGTCTGAGACTTTACCTGTGATTATTTCTTCCGTCTTGGATAGTGACCAGGAAAGTAGGCTAGTAACCGTCATTCAAAACAACAAGGAAGCTTTAGGGTGGACCATAGCTGACATTAAGGGTATAAGTCCCACTGTTTGTATGCATCATATCTATTTAGAGAGTGATACCAAACCTTTTAGGGAGATGCAACGTCGACTAAACCCTAATATGAAAGAGGTAGTTCGAAACGAGGTCCTTAAGTTGTTAGATGCAGACATTTTCTACCCCATTTAAGACAGTAAGTGGGTCATCCCCGTTCAGGTTGTTCCCAAGAAATCCGGTATTACTGTAGTCCAGAATGATAACAATGAGTTAATCCCGACCCGAGTGACCACGGGTTGGCGTGTTTGTATTGACTATAGGAAATTGAACAAGTTCACTAGGAAGGACCACTTTCCCCTTCCCTTCATCAACCAGATGCTAGAGAGATTAGCTGGACATAGTCACTACTGCTTTTTAGATGGCTATTCTGGATATAATCAGATCGTTATTTCCCCAGAAGACCAGGAGAAAACCACTTTTACCTGTCCCTTTGGTACCTTTGCGTATAGACGCATGCCTTTTGGGCTTTGTAATGCCCCTGCGACTTTTCAGCGTTGCATGATGAGCATATTTTCTGACATGGTAGAACGGTTCTTAGAGGTCTTTATGGATGATTTTTCAGTGTTTGGTTCGTCTTTCGATGAGTGCTTGCATCATTTGTCATTAGTGTTGACTAGGTGTAAGGAAAAGAATTTAGTGCTTAATTGGGAGAAGTGTCATTTCATGGTTCGATCAGGAATTGTCTTAGGGCCTATCGTATCTTCTAAGGATATAGAGGTAGATAAATCCAAAGTTGACCTTATCAAGAATTTACAGGTCCCAAAAACCGTAAGAGATATTAGGTCATTCTTAGGGCATGCAGGTTTTTATCGTCGATTCATTAAGGATTTTAGCTTGATTTCTAGACCTCTTTGCAACTTGCTTGCAAAAGATGTTAAGTTTGTCTTTGATGATGCTTGTTAAGAGGCTTTTGAGAAGCTTAAGACTTTACTCACTACCGCCCCCATAGTCCAGGCACCCAACTGGAACTTACCCTTTGAGATCATGTGTGATGTTTCAGATTATGCTATTAGTGTTGTGCTAGGTCAGCGAGAAAACAAATTAATTCATGTGATTTACTATGCTAGAAAAACTCTGAATGATGCCCAGTTGAACTATACCACTACCGAGAAGGAACTGTTAGCCATTGTTTTTGCCTTAGACAAGTTTAGACCCTATCTCTTAGGTTCTAAGATCGTCATATATACTGATCATGCTGCTTTGAAATATCTTTTGTCTAAGAGGGATACGAAACCTAGATTGGTTAGGTGGATCCTTTTGTTTCAAGAGTTCTCTCCAGACATTAGAGACAAAAAGGGTGCCGAAAATGTAGTAGCAGACCACTTGTCTAGGCTAGTTGTTGATTCCCCTGATGATTCCCTTCCTATAAGGGATAGTTTTCCTGATGAACAACTTTTCTTTGTTACCCAAGCACCTTGGTATGCCGAATATAGTGAATTATATTGTTACTGGTCGAATGCCCCAACATTGGGGTAAACAAGATCGTTCTAGGTTTTTAGCCGAGGTTAAGCACTTCTTTTGGGATGATCCTTATTCATTTGTTTAAGCATTGTACAAACCAGATTATTAGGAGATGTATACCTGAGAGTGACCAGTCCAGTATTATTTTCTTTTGTCATGGTCATGCTTGTGGGGGTCACTTTAGTGCTAAGAAGACTGCTGCTAAGATATTAAAATTTGGAGAAGCCTTCAAGCACAACAACAGCTAGACCAACTTGAAGCTGCAAATTTTAAGACATCAAGTCAGAAATCTATGCATAAAGTTATAGATGAAAAGTATCTGCTAAGTTTAAACTTCATAAGCATATATACCAACCTATGTTAAAAGCAGACAAAACTTCAAAAAAATATAAACTGGGGAGAAGACTGCTGCTAAGATATTGCAGTGTGGATTCTATTGGCCTTCGTTGTTTAAAGACTCCCATAGTTACTGTGTTACTTGTGAGCGTTGCCAGAAATTAGGAACCATTTCCCGTAGGAACATGATGCCCTTGAACCCTATTTTAGTTGTTGAGGTCTTTGATGTGTGGGGTATTCACTTTATGGGTCCGTTTCTTAATTCTTTTGGTAACCTATACATCCTTGTCGCCGTAGACTATGTCTCTAAGTGGATTGAGGCGGTTGCGTGTAAAACTAATGACCATAGGGTTGTGATTGAGTTCTTGAAAAATAATATACTTACACGTTTTGGTACAACGCGAACTATAATTAGTGATGGAGGGTCGCACTTTTGTAATGGACCTTTTAAGCTTTTGATGAAGAAATATGGTATTACACATAAGGTAGATACCCCATATCATCCTCAGACTAGTGGTCAGGTTGAGGTTTCCAACAGGGAGATAAAACGTATATTAGAGAAAACAGTTAATCCTAATCGGAAAGACTGGTCGTCTAGGCTCACTGATGCCTTATGGGCTTACCGTACTGCGTTCAAGACCCCCATTGGAATGTCGCCTTATTGGCTTGTGTATGGCAAGGCATGTCATTTACCTGTTGAGTTAGAACAAAGAGATTATTGGGCTGTTAAGCAACTAAATTTTTCACTTGACAGGGCAGGAGCCCATAGGAAACTCCAGCTCAATGAGTTGGACGAGATTCGTATAGATGCTTACGATAGTGCGAAGGAGTACAAGAACAAAATGAAACTTGTGCATGATAAAAATATTTTACGGAAGTCATTTTCTCCAGGTCAAAAAGTTATTTTGTATGATACTCGTTTACATCTTTTCCCTGGGAAGTTACGTTCTCGGTGGACGGATCCTTTTATTGTTCGCACTGTCTTTCCTCATGGAGCTGCTGAAATTGAGACACCGGATGGTAGTATTTCTTCGAAGGTTAACGGTCAGAGATTGAAACCCTTTTTAGATCCCTTTCCTACAGGTGATGTTGAGGAGGTCCCTCTGGAGGACCCTGTTTACCCTTGATTGACCATCGAGGAAGTTGTATGTTGTATATTAGTTTTTGATTTTCTTCACCCAGGTACTATCTTTCCAACTTTTCCTCGTGTTATTTTACTTTTGGTATTGCTCTTTCATTAGAAACATTAAGGACAATGTTAGATTTAAGTTTGGGGGTGGGGAAGAACTTTTTAGTTGCACTTTTGAAACTTCTAGCGTCACATGGTATCCGGTTAGCTAAGTTTACATACTGTTTCTCACCGAAAAGATAGAAATTAGAATGCTAGGGATAACAACCTTTTGAGACATTAGAGAAAAAGACATTGAGATCCTTGAAATTCAAGAGAGAACTTGTTACTTTTAGAGGGTAACCGTGATGGACCTAACCATACATGATGGAAAGGCAAGTAAGTCAGGAAATGCCAGAAAGACAAAGAAACCTCACAATGTAGTCTTAGTTACTGGATTGCGACTCTCTCTCATTAGAAACTTATCATCATCAACAAGCGGAGCGACATCAAAATCTATGAAGAAAGTTGAAGACGTTTTTGGTTTAGAAGCAACAATAGAAAAGAATAATTCAAAAATCAAAGTTGAAGTTATAAGAGCAAATGATATAAGTTGTTAGAATTCATGATACCAAGACATCACAAGTTGCGAAGATCCAAGTTTTGAAAGTCCTTCTCTCATGGCCATGTAAATTGTTGTCTTGTAATTTTTGTGTCAAAGAAAAAAAAAATTGAAGAAAAAGAAAATAGAAAAATGAAAAAAAAAATCATCATTACGTTCGTTTTGTTATAATTAGTTCTTTGTTCAATAAGGCCATAGGGACGTAGAAATTTTTAAGTCAAGCAAGAAATCAAAGAGAAGAATTAATTGTCAAGGTTCTATGAGGTTCGAGAGTTTATCATCAACAGTTGAAGACCGAAGAAGACGTTGTTTCTACTGAGCACTATGAGAGAGTCGAAGGAAGATGCATTTTGGTTGCTTTATTAGTCCGCTTTCAATCTGGTACAACATCTTTCTAGCACTGGTTTAACTCATCATACGTAATTAGTCCAGCTGTGTAGCAGATGTCCCTCTCATCTTTATCTCTCTCCTAATCTTATCCAGTTGTAAATCAGCGGATGCATCTTACAATGTTTATCTAGCTGTGTAGCGGATATCTCTTTATCTAGATGTGGTGCATATGTGTCTCCCCTTTTCTTTAGTCAGCTTTATAGCTGGCACCTTTAATTTCTCTGGCATTCTAGTTACTTGGAGATAGGTTGAGAATATGTATGTCCTCATAGCTCTTTGGATACTTGTGACCAATTAGAAGTCATGGTTTTGTGGGTACACCTCTGGTAAACCCTCCCGAGATTAACTCGGTTATATATTTTTTATTAGTTTTGCTCGAGGACTAGCAAATAATAAGTTTGGGGGTATTTGATAGACGCATTTATGTGTCTAATTTGTCCTCAATGTTTCGTATTGTTAATACTCGTTTTCGTCCTTATTATGGTGTTTTGTGTGTTTGTAGGTATTCTTTTGGAAATAAATATTGTTGGAAAGTTCGGCTCGAAAAGTTGCTCAGAGCACCCCCGGAGGACAATTGCTATACGGACACCCACTTTTGATAAGGGGCACCCACGGCTATGTGTAGCCCATTTTCATCTTTAGCACCCACTGTTATTCGGCACCCTAGATGTTGGATAGGGGCACCTCCTTCTTGTTTCTCGTGAAGAACAAAAATGGCGGGAAAAAGAGTTTTGAAGCTGCGTAAATTTCATGGAGTGATTTGGACGATATTCTTGAGATATTCTCGATGATTTGGTTTATAATTATCCTGTTTCACTAAAACATGAAAGTTAATTGATTCATGCACGAGAGTAATGGAAGAAATTATCAAACAGCAGGGAAAGAAATATTTCCTCGGATATTCTGTGTTAAGACGCCGAGTTATTTTGGGAAGTATGATCGTTGGCACACCGTGTTAGTTGCTGTCAGAGAAGACTAAGGAACCTGTTGGAACATGTTAACCAGAGAAAACAGCGTGAGAATACAAGAATGGAAAGAAAAGCTCTCGGAAATATTTTCATTAACTTCCTAGTAATGGAGAGATTTTTCTGAGTTAATGAGTAGTGATTCTTGGTCTAAAGGTGTATAAATACGTTGTTGGGGTCGAGCAAGTACATACAGAGAGTTTGGGAGAGAAATAGAGCACCACAGAGTCGAAACACCAAGTTGCAGAGAGACCTGCTGCTGCTGCTGCCATTGAAGAACACGAAGAACGGACCATTCAAGACCGTCGTTTTCCAACAGTAACAACGACTCACAGCCGAGGGTCGTACATCAGAGGCAGACTTATTTGCTACAGCGTTTGCGACACAGAGTCGTGGGTCTTAGAGCAACAGTAACAGTGACTCATCCTCTGTATCGTTTTTTTTTTGGTTTGTAACAAATATAATTGTTACAAACCCGGTCTTGAATTATTTCTCCATTTTCATCATTTGTAAACACCCTTTGAGCAATAATAATGATTTTTGAGCGTGTTTCCAACAACATGATGAGAGGCTAAATTCTCGCATAACCAAGACAATGGATGAAGCTATTCAACCATGAATAATGGGTAACTATTTCATTTTCTCTAATATTTAATTATAATTCACTCAATCACTGCTTTTGCAGAGTTTTTAATTGTTTACATAATTTTCTTCATTAGTTGTGATTCAATTAGATAGGTTATGCTTTGTTTAGATAATCTATGCTTAGGGGATACAATTAATTTTTGAGAATATGTTTGATTATTTGTGAATTAAGAAATAAAAGATTAAAAGGCTAATTAAAGTTATGGAATATTTGACATCATTCATTCATGCGTAATAGCGGATTCTAGTGTCTTGGTTATTCCCAATATCTTGATATCACTTTATTTGAGTTTGCTATATTTTTATTTATAAAAATTAAGTCTAAAAAAATCTTCCTTCACAAGTCTCAACGAACCTTATTACTACAACATTATTAAGATCACATCACATGGCTGGCATGCGTTGGCGCGGTAAACGTGGCTGACATGGTTTGCCATTGGCACAGTGGTGCGGCTGGCATGGTTGGCATGCCTTGGCGCGAAGATGTGGCTGACATGGTTTTCCATTGGCACAGTGGTGCGGCTGGCATGGTTGGCATGCCTTGGCGCGGTAAGCGTGGATGACATGGTGTTCCATTGGCACAATAGTGCGGCTGGCATGGTTGGCATGCGTTGGCACGAAGATGTGGTTGTAATGGTTTTTCATTGGCACAGTGGTGCGGCTGGCATGGTTGGCATGCCTTGGCGCGGTGATGTGGCTGGCATGGTTTGCCATTGGCACAGTGGTGCGGCTGGCATGGTTGGCATGCCTTGGCGCGAAGATGTGGCTAGAATGGTTTTCCATTGGCACAGTGGTGTGGCTGGTATGGTTGGCATGCCTTGGTGCAAATATGTGGCTGGCATGGTTTGCCATTGGCATAGTGGTGCGTCTGGCATGGTTGGCATCCCTTGGCGCGAAGATGTGGCTGGCATGGTTTGTCATTGGCACAGTCGTGTGGCTGGCATGGTTGGCATGCCTTGGCGCGGTAGCATGAGAATTAGGGTTTGGCATGGATGATGTTAGTCAATGTTAAGGGTTTTTTCGTGGAACATGACCCATGTAAAAAAAGTACCCCAGTAATTCTTACATAGGCATGATGATTGATTCCAATAAATGTGCTAATGGGCATAGTGACGTCATGTCGGATGTACAGTTTTACGATTTTAACCCTAAGTTAAAAACCACCATCAACACCAGCGATGAGACTCAATTCTTCTGCATGAATGAGAGTTATAGATAGGGATTCCATGCAGAAAAGAAAGAGATAGGGGATCACTGATAGACGCATTTATGTGTCTAATTTGTCCCAATTGTTTATATTGTTAGTGCTCGATTTTGTACTTATTTGGTTATTTTATGTCTTTGTAGGTGTTTTTGGAGAAATAAGTTTTTGCGGCGAAATTGGCTAAAAAGTGGTTTTTGCGCTCGTGGGAGAAAATTACTATACGGACTCTCACTTTGGATAAGGGGTAACCTAATTACTAAGGGGCACCCCATTTCAGGGCATGTACTAAAGGGACACCGGAACTGGATAGGGGGAGGTCATCTTCAAAGTTTCAAAACTGGATTTTGGCGGAAAAAAAAGCAGCAGCGTCAACAGTTTTGGATCAAGGATTTGAGCGACCTAGGAGGCGATTCAATGGGCAAATTTGGTACCCACGGACTATACAAGACATAAGGGACCTTTTAGAAGCGATTAGACCCATCTAATTGGGCTGGATAAGTCAGAAAATCCACACAAAGTCAAGACAGTGCACACGGTTTCTGTTTAGGGTTTGAGATTAGTTTGAGAGATTTATGGGATATCTTGCGTGGGATATACATCAAAACAGTTGGGTAAAAGTCCTAGAAGATATTTGAGATGAGAGAATAGCTAGAAACAGCCTGTAACGCAACAAGAAGAAGATTATTCTTCAAACAACCCGTAAAGAATAATGGAGATTTCCAAGGGGTTTGATCGAGTTTCAAGGGGATTTAAAGCCTATAAATAGTTGGTTTTATGTCAGAGAAGGGGGATGAAGAGTTAGGGGTCGATTGGGAGGCCAGCAGAGAGGCGCAGGAGGAGTTGCAGGAATTGTACCTGCTGCTGCTGCTGCCATTAACAAAGCTCGAAGAACAGACTCTCCAGGGCAGACTTATTTTCAGCAGCATCAACATCAGCAGCGGAGTGTCGTTCTTTTACTGCAGTTCTCTGGTATCGTTCTTCTCTGGACGCTTATAGAGGGTCGTAGTTTCACTGTTTTATATTTTTCACTCTTTTAATCATATTTTGAGCATCAAGTATGTATTTTGAGAACATGATTATTATGAGTAGCTAAACCCCATTACTGGGATGATGGAGGAAACCATTCTTTATGCATGAGTAATTCTATTTAATTTTTTATGACTATTTGCACTATTATGAGTTGTTTTATGATTTTTCTTGATTATTTGTGATTTTATCTGATGATGTATGCTTAGTCTAGGAACTCTTGATGCATCATGCTTATGATTTACATCTAATACTTTACAAAATCTAGTTTTGGCAAAGAAAAGAGTCGATATTTGTTATCATTATAAGCTATAATTGTCTAGAATTAATAGTTGATTCGCATGAGTATAAGAATTGGTGGAATCCTGAGTCCTAGTATCTCTTGATCCTGTGACAATTTTGTATATATTTTTGTTTTTAAATCTATTCAAGTCCGAGCAACGAATCCGTATTTACCGCAAATTTAAGACTACAACAATCACCTTGTCTCAGGCCCCTAAAAGGTTTGAAGAAGGCACTGGGAGAGCCATTAATAAGGAAAGTTGAAGTGGTGGTAGAGATGCACTGTTGAATTTTATTGCACCATTGATCATTGAACCCTATCTTCTTCGTGATGGTATTTAGAAATTTCCGGTCCACTCTATCAAAGGCTTTTGCCATATCAATTTTGATTTTCATGCTTCCATTTTCACCTTTTTTACCTCTCTTAGTTCTCATAGTGTGAATTATCTCATGAGAAATTGCAATATTGTCAGAGATTTGTCTCCAAGAATTAAAGCAGATAGGTAGGGAGATATGATTTTGTTTAGATAAGGTTTCATTCTTTGGTCTATGAGCTTGGAAATGATTTTGTAAGTTGTGTTGCATAGGCTTATGGGTCTAAAGTGGCTTGGGGAGGTTTAGTTATCAATTTTAGGGATGAGGGATATAAAGGTGGAGTTCATCTCTTTGAGCATGTGACCAAAAATAAAGAAGTGTTGAACCATTTTGACAATGTCATTCCCCAAGATTTTCCTATTGGTTTGAAAGAAGTTTGGAGGGAAGACATCAGGACCTGGAGCTTATCACTTGCCATACTGAACAGGATGGATTTAACTTCATTGTGATAAGGAATCCTATTTAGCATGCTTTTGTCAGTTGTGGTAATGAGAAATTTTGATTAATGAGATGGAAACAAATGGCGATTTGTCGGAGAATGATGAGAATGCACATGAGAAAAATGGAGAACTAATGGAACTAGAAATGTCACCACCAAGTACAAAAGTTGTCGAGCTAGATGAAGAGCCTGCAAAACATTATTTTGCTTATATACGTTTCAAAACATTATTTTGCTTATATACGCCCCCGTTTCAATAGTTCGCTTAGGGTCCCTAAAATCTTTGCTACGGCCCTGGCTAGGTTGAATTTTTTTTTTTAAGTTTAGACTCAAAACCTTTTGAGATAAATGTCTGATCCGATTGATCCTTATATTTTGTGTCATCATAATTATTAGCCCGGAGTATCTAGCATTTTCCCGTGCAAACTCTTCTGATAAGTCAGAATCCAGAAGTCCAAATACCGGACCACCACCAATTTCATCTTTTAATTACAAATTAAGGACAAGCAACGAATTTCCCATAAATTAATTTCTCAACTGCCGACCAATCTCATGCAATTGGGCAAGAATGTGATCAGTATCTTCACTACTCCCTTTTGCCGGATGCATAAGCTGCCGATTAGATACAAATATTAATACCACTACTACGTGGTACAATCTCGTACCCCCATCATATCAAGTATTTTTAGATGTTAGTTCCAGATAAAAGCTGTTACCTCCTCCATCATACATTCACAACAAATTTAACAAAGGCCAGAGCAGAGCATCGGATTTAGTTACTTCTCCCTCCCATCAGTAGTATTTAAGGATCTTCTCTGTATATTTCTCCTTTCATCTCTCTGTGTCTGCGATTCTAGACAAAGAGGAATACAAGAAGAAGAAGATGAATACAACAAGTTATGGGTTTGCTTTTATTAGTTTGTTATTATTGTTAACATTCACACCATTGAGAATTCATGCATCTGAAACGAAAGATGATCTAGTGGAGCTGACTCTGGTTCAAAATGCTACAACTCTAGGAGCTGGTAAGTCACATTCTACCTTTTTCGATCGAAATTCATTCTATTTTTGTTTTGAATAAATGTTTATTTAGTTTTGGTGATTTATTTGTAGTTTGTTTGGATGGGAGTCCACCTGGTTATCATCTAGACAGAGGATACGGTTCTGGAGCAAATAACTGGCTTTTAGTCTTTGAGGTACAAACAATTACTCGTTCCTTTTTCTTGTTCTTTCTGTTTTTTTCTTCTTTTTATATCACACAGAAAGGTTTGATATGTCCTGATTTTACGTAGCGAATAAACAAGTCAGGTGGCTGAGGCCACCATTCCCCTAAAGATAGTCACACTACAAGAAACTTAATATAATGTAACACCCAATGGTTATGGCATAAACTCTTATTAGTGTCGCAATAATCCATGTAACAAGAAGTTTATTGCTGCATCCCATTTTTATTGCTGCAGCAAGAGATTATATTTTTTTGCCACACTCTTTTCATATTGTTGCTACAGTTGTGTGGCAAAAGTTTCATTCTGCAGCTGAAAACAAATTGTGGCTAGAAATTTATTTTAACAACACTTATATCGAAGGTGTGGCAATATATGGTGTAGCAATAGCTAGATTTCCTTATAGTGTCAGTCACGTAAGAAAATGTAAAAAGGACTTTGGAAAAAAAGTGAGAAGAATTTAGTCTCATGACCACCGCCATTATAATCATCCAAAAGCAAAAGCAACAACTTGACGTAATCGCCGACCTGACCGTTTTCGATCGTGACCGCATACCGAAATGGTGAACGCTCTCATATAATCGAAAGATAATGATCAAATAATAATTACTACACTCTCATATAATCCGCAATTAATCAAAAGATAATGATCAAACTAATAATTGCATACTATTGTTCCTTCATACCCAAGTTTGATAGATTATTGGTACATTATGTGCTCTCTTTTTCTTTTGAAGTTGCTAACTGGTTGTTGTCTTTGGGAAATTTATAGGGAGGTGGTTGGTGTCGTACCATTAGGGAATGTAGGAAAAGAGCAATAACGCATAGAGGGTCCACTACTTATATGGACAAACAGAAGCGTTTCTATGGCATCATGAGCAAGAATGCATCCTTGAATCCTGGTATAAGCACAATCTCTTACACACTACTGCCACCCATCCTAAGCAAGACTTATGTCGGTGTTTCTTTTCTCCTTTTTGGCAACAACTGCATCAATACATATATATACTCCAACACCAATAAGGCATTAACTAAGTTGGTAAACAAAACAAAAGAACAAAGTTTTAGTAGGGTTCTCTCAGCTTGGTCTTTTCACACTTCTTCTGCATTTTTATGCATGGTTCACTGGTGGTTTACCATTTAACTTTTGCAATTACCGTAAAAAACCATCCAACTAAGTTAGCTGACACATGTTACAATTTCGCTATTGAAACTATGCATGATTATTATACAGGAAAAACTATTAACTGAGTTAGCTAACATATGTTTCAGATTTTTATAATTGGAATCGAGTTAAGATTAGATATTGCGATGGAGGCTCATTTTCCGGGGACTCTATGCATCAAAATGGAGTAAGTCGTCTTACATTTTATTTTATGGGTTCAATATTGCATTTTTTACCTTTTGGTGCCCATAATATTCTGAACAATGCTTAACAAAAGACCTACTGATTTTGTACGTACAAGAGATTAGATTTACTGATGGGTGGGATTTTTAATTACTTACTGGAAACAGACAGACATACTATACTTTAGGGGCCAGAGGATTTGGAAGGCAATCATTGATGATCTTCTTCCCAAGGGTTTGAATGTTGCAGAAAAGGTGAGTGGTTGCTAGACTTTTTCTTCCTTTTCCAGGATTTTCTTTTTTTTTCACCTTTTAACTAGTTTCATTTTATTTTTGCATAAGGGGTGATTTAAAATTGGGAAACAATTTGTTTATATTTGCATTGGTGTTTTAAGTTCATGGGAACACGAGCATTTCATTTTGAGAAACAAGAAGAACCAATATTTGAATTCAGTAGGTGTTTTAAGATTGAAATCACATTACATAACTTATGCTTTTTGGCGAAGTGTAGAAGGATTAAAACCTTTTGGCTTAATGCATTAGAGATGAAAAAGATAATTCAGAATGATGATTTGCTTGTATTAAAGCTCTCAGGACCCTTTAAATGATATAGAAGTATACAGCATATGAAATCTCAGTCGCATGTACATCTTGTAAGTTTGTTGGTAGTTTGAGATTAGGAACATACTATTTGGATCCTTGACCCTTGAGTGCATATTCTTATTTGTGGTCTCACATTGTACATATTGTTAACCGGAGTTCAAGGATCAATTTCTGGAATATTTACAAATTTTTGCTTTCCAGGCCCTGCTCTCAGGTTGTTCTGCTGGTGGTCTCGCAACTTTCTTGCACTGTGATAACTTCACTAGCTATTTACCCAAGACTGCCACTGTAAAATGCATGAGTGACGCTGGGGTTTTCCTTGATATGTAAGTGATTGTCCAACCCTTACCATGCACACACGCGAAACCAAATGTTGTATGACCTGTTTTAGTCTAATAGTTCTATGGTCTATCGTCCCTTTTTTCTCTTCCAGAAAAGACATTAGTTTGAATTACACAGCAAGGCATTATTTCGAAAAAGTTGTTGCTCTACAGGTTAGTCTTAATTCACTGTCTCTTGCTCAACAAGGCTCGAATCCATTGTATTATGAGAATATTCAACTTTTGGATACGAAAACTGAGAAGTAAATTTACAGGGTGCACAACAATTTCTGAATGAAAACTGTACTAGTTCACTTCATGACTATCCATATCAGGTATAAGTCCACTAAACTGAATATAGTTTGTCGTACGAATAAAGGTTTCGCGTTGTTTATGGTGCATGGGTCTCATATGTCCTTTCTCTCTTACAGTGCTTCTTTCCACAATATGCTTTGCCTTACGTCAAAGCACCATACTTCATCTTAAATTCGGCTTATGATACTTACCAAGTAAGAATGTCGCGTTTTGCTTTCTTTGAGATGCTAAACTTCAAATGAATCCTGCTTTGTATTCTTTCTGAAAAAATTGATCAAACTCTTATTTTAGATTGGTCATCATCTCGTTCCACCTTCCACTGATCCGAGCAAAGATTGGGAGCAATGTAAAAACAAGACTAAAACGTGTGATGAAGATCAGCTTAAAACATTACAAGGTTGTTCTAACCACGGATATCTTTCTGTTATCTTGACTGTATTCTCCTTTAGATTCTCTGTTCACTGTTCTGATTGAGGCTCTCAATATCCAACTTACAGGTTTTAGATATGAAATGATTAACGCTTTGTCAGACTTTAACGATTTCTCCGAAACGGGAGGGATGTTCATAAATTCATGTTTCGCTCACTGCCAAGCTGAGTCCGACGGAACATGGTTTGCTCCGGATTCCCCAAGAATTCACGATAAGGTATGTATATAAGATTTAATTTTATAGTACTCATAGGACTACTGAACTTCATGAAAACCACCCAATAAAAATGCAAAATTAATCCAGGAGAAATGTCTTATAGCGCTAATCCGTATTAATACCTTGTGGAAGTATCCGTTGGTTTATCCTTCTTCACCTCTTAAATTCTGAATAGTAAGACCACTTGTTAACATTTTGGATATAAAACAAATATTTTGAAAAACTTAAAAACCCGTAATAGATTCCAAAACTTGATAATGAGTTTATTTAAGTAAATTTTCTTTATGCATTTTATAAGAAATAATGATAAATTATGTTGCATTTACTTAATCATGATCGTTATTTTTATGTCTAGTAGATGCCGTCAAAATTGACATTCAAATTAGAGAAACAAAGAGAAATGACAATAGACACTCATTAAGACGTACAATGATTCAGATAGTATGATCAAATAAAGATCATGTCCTTCAATATTTTTTTAAATATGTGAACTCAAATCACATGTGGGTAATTGTTGTTTTGATATATATAAGTAAAATAATATTATAAGCACCTGACAAATGACAATATAATGATTAAGGCTCAAAAATTGTTTGAAATCACTGTGGTGATTGCCAAACAACTCAACAATAATATCATTAGAGTTAATTAGTGTTTGGGTCCTGGATTTTGGTATGGTAGAGGATTTGGGTCCTAAGTTTGTCCAATTTTGAGTTTGGGTCCTGAAAAAACCGGTTACTAGTTCTTCTAAGTTTCTATATCCCTCCAAAATCATAATAGCATCAACTCTTATTTCACATGATAGGTTTTATATTTTATTTTTCCCTAATATAACCCCTAATATATAATAGTGTTGTTTAACGATTTTGGAATTTTGAGTTTCTGTTTAGTGATTTGATGAAATCGATTACTTGTTTGTGTGTTGATTTAACAAAATATGGGTTTTCAATTTTGGAGGTACGATTTTAAGGTTGCAGAGGTTGCACAAAATGTTTTTAAGGACCCAAACTCAAAATTGGACAAACTTAGGACCCAAATCCTCTACCATACCAAAATTTAGGACCCAAGCACTAATTAACTCATATCATTATATCGTAATAACCCGATAATCGCTAAACCTTACCCTTACGATTTGGCGAATTCGTGCTCACAATAAAAATATGATTATTGCTAAGATGAAACACTCTAGTACCATTGTGGTGACGGCTAAAGAGTCCCAACACAAAATATTTAAGCAGAATCATCTCATACATAGTTTAAATAATCAACATTGGAGAAGAAAAATCATTCCACAATGCACACGCCCGCATACCATATCATAATGCGCATGCAAATTTAGTAGCATCAAAAAAAAATTGTTTAGCTGTATACACCGATATCCATTTTCAGCTATGCTCATTTAAGCACCTTTTGCAAAATGGACACATCTAGTTGCACATTTTGCTTATGCCTCCTATGAACTTGAAATTCTTTTACGATTTTAATGAAATTTGCTTAGCGTTATAGACACAATTAAGTCCCGGACATATCTAACTAACAATGAGATACTAATTTTTAACAGACGATAGCAGAGGCAGTTGGCGATTGGTATTTTGAGAGAACACCATCCAAGTTGCTTGACAAACCATATCCTTTAGGTAGTAGCTGCCCCAACATTACAGGTACAACACCATCCGACTATTCCTACTAAATTTTGCGGCATCTAAGAATTTTTCACGCGGGATTTTGATAATTGCGTTTGTTTATGCTAGGTTAAAGGGTATTGCTACACTGACAAAGACCTCTGATGAACTTAATTCTCGTTTATTCGGGCGTGAATTCATTAGTCCCGATATTAGTATTTTCGTTAATTGATGGATATAAAGAATTTGTTTTTGGGCGAAATTCAGTTGAACATATTAAGATTTCTTCTCACATGCCAAAAGAAAATAAACGCAAAACAGTTGAGGTGGATTACTCGACAGCAACACTCATCATCATTCATGCATCAATGTTATACAAAATGTTTTTTTTCCGTACAAAGTTACCTTTTCTTCTTTGATTCCATTATTGTATAAAGTTTTCGATGATTTACACTGCTTTGAAATTTCGGCGTTGGTTGCTTGTTACTTACTCACTATCAGCCTATGCGCGCTACTCTTTGTAGAAAATATGAAATCAAAGACTTAAATGAAATAACACATAACTAAACTCAAACAATTCTCTTAATTGATGTAATCCAAACTCAATGTTTAACCGCCTATTTATATGTTTACAAACTTGATTCTCAAGTTATAAACACTTTCCTAACTTAATCAAAACAAATACGCTTCTAGAAAATTCTCACGTAAACAACTTCTAAAACAAGTAAAAACTGCAGCTCAAGTTTACTTCATAAACACCATACCATGTGTCAACAATATTTGTTGATCCATTCACATCATGTCAATAATACCAGTTGATCCAACCATACTCTGTCAACTCTCATAGCTGATCTATACGGCTTTGTTGATCCCTTCTATCTTCTTCGTAGTATCGTGGTTCATTGTTCAACACTCTTTAAAATATTACTCATTCTGTTTCTAAATAATAGGCTTGTTTGTGTGTAAGTTTGCACACAAACCTGCCAATTTTTTAAAAACAGAAGGATTAATACTTAATAATAAAATTGCTTTTGTAAGTGCACTTTTTGGGATTGTTTCCTCTTGTTTACAATCAATTCAAGTCTGGTAAAAGATTGGGTTCATCAAATATAATGCTGATACAAACCTTGCTCGTTTACAAACATTTTAAGGTTTAATAGGAGCCATAAATTATTCTATGTCATAGATCTTTGCGACTCAATATAGCAAGAGTACAAGTCAATAATATTACCAGTTTCACCGGTAATAACCCGATATTCTATTGTCTTTGCTCTGGTTTCATCTTTCTAATCTTTTAGCATCCATGAAAAACTGGATTTATTTTCTCAATCACTAGGTAGAACTAGAGATAGAAAGAAGCTTCTAATTTTAAAACCCCATGAGACGGCCAAAACCCCATTCATCCTATTACGGTAGAATTTAAATAAAAAATTATGATCCAATAAAAGCATATCCCAGTGAAACCATTGTTCCCACTAGGAGCTGATCATGATTTCCTGACATCAATAATGAGGCGAAGTGATACTAAAATTAAAATGCAGTTCCGATTACATACGTCCACGGGGTCAAAGCTACACAAATTCTTCAATGATTTTTTAATATGATCTCTCCTTCAGTCTAACTATATTCTCTCTGCACTTGCCTTCTCTCTTAGCTGGCTCTAGTATTTATGGACGATATGTTCATACAACAAGGTTACAGTGTTTGACAAACGTATCTAATTGGTGAGTCTAATATCAGTTGGTAAGATATGGTCTTCTTGATGTAGCTTTTACAATATTGTCTTAGCTACTCGCCTGGTGTCTCGAGCTAAGAGCTTCTCCAATGGAATGTGTGTGAGAAAAAAAGTCTTCTTCCACATACGATACATATCCAAATTTCCTAAAATCTTTCTCCAACCCAAACCTCTTCAACTAATATGAAGATGACATGGCATGTTTTTCTATAGATATCCTCTAACTCAACCTCTTGTTTCAGAGGTTCACCAAGAAGATTTGTATATATCCTAATCATCATTTTTTAGTATTTATAATAGATTTAATTAATTAAAATGATTTTTGATCATAAATCAAATACATGATTTTTCTCCTTCATTAAACGAACTTCTCTTCCCCTTTCTCGTATTGGATGCAAATCAACAGGAACTATAGTCTCTATCTTATCAACAACTCTTCTCTTCTACATTAATTGAATCATCATAATTATTAAGAAATTAAGTTTCATCAGTTACGGCTTTAAATGTTCTCCCGTTTGATGATGCAGGGAATCATCACCAAGGTTGAACTGTATTCTATTGGTGTTAGGGTGAATTCTATAATATATAATTCCTATAAGGGGGAGCTATTGATTGCATCTGTAATTATTTTATTTTGATGTGCTTGAGGTATGAAGGCAAATATGAGTATAGGTGAAAGTGGAAATATGGACCGGTAAAATAATGGATATTTTCTTTATAGAAAAAAAAAAAGAGACTACAGCTAAGCAAAGAAAGAGCCAAGATGCAAATGGGTTGGAGAAGGATTGTTTTTATTCATTATTTTTAGGAAAAATGGATGTGATATAGGTTAAAGGATGTCTTCCCATGATGCCACATGTGAAGATGACCACATGACCATTGGAGAAGCTCTGACGGTTATTCCATCGTTCCCGAACCAATCTTTAGAGCATCCACAGTGGGCGAGTATAACCAAATTTATGGGATGAGATCGTAACACAGTGGGACGGAGTAAAGATCAAATTTGGACCAAAGATCATATTTCAGACCAAATATGGTCGCGACCAAATCCCAAATTCTAATATAGTCGGGCGTAAATTTAAAGTACGCTTGTTGCTGGGCGTAAATTTAAAGTACGCTTGTTAACGGGCGGAGATTTAAATTACGCCCGATGAAATTTTAATTAAATAAAAAAAAAAAAGAATGAGGCGGACTTTTAAAGTCCGCCTGTTAAAATTTACAAAGAGAGGGGCGGACTTTTAAAGTCCGCCTGATGGAATTTTAGTGAGGCGGACTTTTAAAGTCCGCCTGTTAAAATTTATAAAGGATGGGGCGGACTTTTAAAGTCCGCCTGATGGAATTTTAATGGGGCGGACTTTTAAAGTCCGCCTGACGAAATTTTAATCATGTACCGTTGCGTCACACCACGGACTAAACCCAAATTTTGGTCTTTTTTTTGATCTTTGATCTTTGGTTTTGATCGCACCACTGCAGTTGCTCTTAAGCGTCTCATAAGTCTTCAGGAATCGGGCCCCACTATGCTGTGTCTTTCTGATCTTCTCGCGCGTGTTGTGCTAGTGTCGTCCGTTTCAAACTTGACCGTTGATTTAGTTGAGCTCTTCCACCCATCGTTTCTCGGATATGATGTGGTAGATATCCAGAATACTACGCTTGTTCTTTCTCGAATAATTCGGTCCTTCACTTTCATCTCTTTTTGGTACTTTACTTAACTGGATGCAGCCACGTGTCCATGTGATATTTTACCAATATATTTTTCCCATGTCTTCCAATTCGTGCAAAGCACACGATGAGAAGAAAACTCCTCGTGTCTTTGCAACCGCTTCCATATCGTATCCCTAACCGCCACGTCTCCACTTTATAACGTACTATACTTCGACATTTAAATAGCCTGACTGAAAAGCCGAGCCTATAACTCTTCGACATTTTCTGTAAATTATTCCAGTTTATTTTTAAGTCTCTCCCATACTTGTCTTCCGTCCTTTGTTTATTCTTCTTTGTTTTTTCATCTTCGTTCTTTTGTTATCTTTATTCATCACTCCTGTAATCGTCACTGCCATCTTTCAGAATATGTCATCTTAATCATTGTTTGATCATCAGCATCTGATCATCATCAATGGCAGGCATAATAAGATGAATAAGAGGTGTGCATGCCAGTTGTTTGTTCAAGAAGAATTTCCTCCGCTAGATCCTTTATTTCCGCCTCTTCCCACTTCAATTTTTCCCTTATACTCCCTCTGTTCCATTTTACTTGATGTTTTAGGGTTTATTTTTTAATCCAAAATAGACGAGAGTTTTAGTATTTTTCCCAAATTCTATCTGATTTTTCCTTGCTTTGGAATCAATACATAAATAATTACTCCAATTTTTAAATATTTCTCATAGACGATATACACTCTAATCTATAAAAATTTGGTACATCCCAAGTAAATTACAATGGGATTGGTAACTTTCTCTAAAATCTAGAAACTAGAAAGTAGGTCATTTAATTTTTTTTTAAAAGGTATTAATATGGGTAGAATTGAAATTTTTTAACTGTCTCTAATGTTTCTTAATCTGCGTGAAAAATTCTACAACATCAAGAAAAATAGAACAAAGGGAGCATATGACTAACCTTTCTTTTGATCATAAACTATCTTATGCTGATAAGAGAGGAACAAATGTATATCCCAAGTCTTCCGACCATAATGACGCCGAATTTATTCGGGATATTAAAGAGACTCTAAGGCTTCGAGGTTGAGTTTCTATCTGGTCAATCGGGCATTTTAAACAAAGATGCCTTCACCAAATTTTCTCATCCAGATACTGCAACTATTATCACTAATGGTCAGTTTGATCTCGGACTTAGACCTCGATCTATCATCTCGATCGTCCCTTCTTCTACTATGTGACATCGCAAATTCAACCTTCCCGAGCGCTAGGTCAATGGAATGGGAACTTCATTCGGATAACTGTGGAGTGGGAGAGGCAAGGACGAGGCCAATATTACGATACTAAGCATTCTACGTACCATCCCGACCAAGCTTCTAAGTATATCGTCCAAAGTTTTTTAGAAAAATGTTCCAAATCGGATTTCATAACACTAAATGGGGATCACTAGTGGAAAATAGGATTTTATTGACCCACACCCCCGACCCTCAATAGCGATCGATTGACCGTGGACCGTTCTAAGACGGTCCCTGGTTTAATAAAAATGCGGACCACATCTTCAGGTGTTAAACTTGGTCGTTGAATTAAAAAATTTATTAATATTTTATTCCTTGTTGAACGACCCACACCATGACTAGTGAACCTAGTATTTTCTGTGGTTCAATTTTTAGATGGCTTGATATATAAAAATATATTTAATACAAAAAATTTGTTGGATGTCGTGCCAATCACTCCCTCACAATCTCTCTCCTTCTTCAATTCGTTTTCTTTCTAACTCTAATGGAAAAAAGAGAAAATATCTCTTCTCCATCCTCTTCGTCTCACTCCCTCACCATCTCTCTCCCATTCTTCTTTTCTTTCTAACTCCAACAGAAGAAACGAGAAAAGATTTATTCTCAATCTTCTCCATCTCTTCCGAAGAGATGAGATCTCTTCTCTATTTTCTCCTTCTTCTTCTATCATGTAAAAGTTGTTTTTCTCGCAAATACAAGAGTAGTGTAACGTTCAAGGTATACTTTGATTGTAAAAACGTTCATTTATAATAGATCCATGGTTTTCAATATGATTTTGTACTGTATTTTGGGATATTATTGTAATTGGGTTTTGGTTATTTTGCTAATTTCAGGGATTCAACAACAGCAGAAGAAAAAGTATCAACCGATTTACCAGCAATAAGGTAATTAAATAGTAAAAAATGACTATTTCCATTTCCTTACTTCTGATTTTGATTTAAAGCATTTGATTTTATTTTCATTTTTGGAGTTTTCAATGAAACCCTAGGTTTTTAATTTGAGGTTTTTTAATTTGATTTTGTACTCAATTTATGTTTCACAAACAACAGCTGACCTAGGATGATTTATTGTGGGTTTGTTTCGATTTGGGTTTCTTTTGATTTTGTTGGGTGAGATTTTAGGGATTTATTTAATGATTTTTCTTGGTGATGGTTTAGGTATTTGTAGTGTTAATGCAAAGACTATTTGATCAGTTCAAGCTGGAAAAGATTCAGGTGTTCTTCTTGCTACTACTAAGACTAACAAAAAGAATAACCCTCCAACTTTGGTGCACAAAACTGTCATGAAAAAGGAATTCAGTAGAATGGCTAAGGTTGTTGCTAACCAGGTAATTTATGAAAACCCTTCTCTTATTTATCATATTTTGTAATAGATTTTGTGATGCATACATCAATAACTTGATTTTATAGCCACTTTGACAGCACTGGTCGTGTGTTCCGCAAGGGCGTGCAGTGCGATGTTGGGGTACATCCTATTATAGGACCTCAGTTTTTGTCATAAGTTTAACAATACAATTCCTTTTTGGTTCCTTCCATTTAGTTAAGGATCTCTTTAAGTTAGTTATTCCTTCGTTTAATTCGTTTACATGGGGAATCTCTTTGTGGGAGATAATCCTAATCTCTGCGCTACTTGCTTCTCGGAATTAGGGAGTGACGTTGAATACACAAGAATAGACAAACCCATCTTTTACCAATGTCCTCTCCGGTAAGGATCTAGAATATTGTGTTGTCAATATAGAACTGTTTAGCATTTAATTTGAACTTGTAGTGACAGTTTTCCTGTGCTTATATTTTTTGCAGCGTCATTTTTCTCTTCATGGGGATTGTCTGGATGTATGAGTGAGTTGTAAGTTAGAACATAAATCTGATTATGACTGCATCTAAAAAAGATTAGATTTAGGTAACTGTCAATTTGTTTCTGACTGCATAATGTTTCTTACAATCTGTTTGTTCTGTTGAAGTGGGGAACTTAGTGAAGTCTAATTATGATACTATGTTAGCTCAATTTACAAAAACATTAGTCATGTATGTGTTCTGTTGACATATATGTTTAGGGTTAGAATATGAGTTCATATTTTGATGGCTAAGCTTGAATTTGAATAAGTAGTGGGTTTTCATATTCTACTTGTCGTGTTGGTAGTAGAATCTTCCCCAAACTACTAAAATATCATTTCCTAATGGCAAGGATGAGCTGATGAACTTTGAGGTCATCATTCGACCTGATGAAGTATACTACATGTGTGTGATTTTTTTGTTGAACCTAATGATCTGCATGAAGCAAACTATCACTACACCATTTTTTCCGAATCGTAATGATTTTTGAGCGTTACGATTAGGGGTTGTAACAGTGCCAGAACGTTACGAAAAAGGGTGCTACAATATTTTCGTAACGCTCAACCGGCCGTTACGAATATTTTTGTAACGGCCCTTGTAACAGCTTAGAGCCGTTACTACGTGGCACTGTCGTAACATGCGCGAGCCGTTATGAATATATTTAGTAACAGGACGTAGTAACAAGCTGAAGTTGTTACGAATTTTTTTGCAACTGTAAAAAAATTACTGCCGGTCAACCTTGAACTGGTCAAAATCAGTCAACAATGACCAATTTTGACCAGGTCAAGGTTGACCGGCAGCTCATTCTCGGCCGGAATACGCCGGAATTCCAAATAACCACCTGCATACACCTTTCATTATCATTCACAATCAACAATGTTTTCTTCAATCAAATGCATCTCCATTCAATCAATTCTTATCACATTCAAATTGATTCATACAAAAAAGAACTTAAATTCTTCCAAGTATCAAATACTAGGGGAATGTATACAAATTCTTCTAAGTATCAGTTCATAGAAATTCCTATGCTCACAAATTTATCTAACTTAGAATGTACATAGAAACTTACTGCTACCTAATGTCTGCCTTATTCTCCAACCTTTTTGCTCCAAACTTGTCGCAGCAGAGCATCATCCAATTAAACTGCAAAGACAAAAAACATATACTTAGATGGAAGTATGCGCAGAAAAATCAGCCCTAAGTTATGAGGTTACTGCTGCAAGTAAGAGAAGTGGAGGATCATACTACATTAAGTTCTTGTTCATTTCGTAGGAACCTACTTAAGTTCCTAAGTTCATTCCATTTCGTAGAAACCTACTACATTAGGGAATACATGGAAACCTACTTCAGTTCCTAAGTTCATTTCATTCTCACTTGAAAATCACTATAAGTAGATACTGCAAAAAGTTACTCAAAACTTGCAGCTTCAATCAATTGAACCGGTAAGCTATGATAGTTATATCATCTATGGTTTTTCAGAATTATTATACATACTGAGGCCGTTACGCCAGCTAAGGACTTAACTAAGAAAATTTGGAGTAAGCCTTCAAGCACAACAACAGCTAGACCAACTTGAAACTGCAAATTTTAAGACATCAAGTCAGAAATCTTTGCATAAAGTTATAGATGAAAAGTATATGCTAAGTTTAAACTTCATAAGCATATATACCAACCTATGTTAAAAGCAGACAAAACTTCAAAAAAATATAAACTGGGGAGAAGAACAATGAGAAATACTTACTGTGGTTTTGTAATAAAAAACAAGCCCACGATTTAGTCATCAAGAGCTTCAACTAAAACTGCAACCACTGATCCACGCCATCATTGCAATTGGTCCTGAAACAAACCAAATTCCATAAGCTCTCTCGCACGCGCAACAAACCAAAGTCCTATAAGAAAAATGGAATCTAGAAAATATACAAGTTAAGTACTTACCCGGTATTCTAGCAGGTACACGAGTTGATGCCAATCCAGATGTAGTCGACTTCCCAGCAGCATAATACCTTGCAAGTATAAATTGAAGGTCAAAATCCACAAATTTAAACTTTATAATACAAATATAACCAACTGAAGTACTTACCAGGGATTGATATTTCCCCGGCTGGCTACTGCTGCTTCAGCTGACCTTGTGTGAAGTCCCCTGTACATTCACATATAACAGAACAAAAAACACCCACACATATACAAATAAATGATGAACTGAAAGTGTACGTATCCATTCATAAGCCGGTTTGTGTTCACATAATTCAGCAAAAAGTTACATCGAACAAAAAAAGTTGCTTCAAGTAAAGTTATTCTTATGCACAACTGCATAAGAGTACACGTATCAGTCAAATACATACAAAAGTGTGAACTGCGAGAAAAGGGGAAAATAAGCCTAAATACTTGTTATGCGCAATGAGGTTTGCGACCAGAACAATGTGTGTAGCCATATTGTTGTCTTTTCCGCTTATGGTCAATTCTTATTTGCCACTACAAGAAAAGTTGGATTAAGCGACCAGTCATTTTTGGTTGGAAAAGCCCATATTGAGTCGCTCTAACCCTTAAAGCGACTTAATTTGGCTCTCGCTCTCGAGTTGCAAAAGGTGGGATTTCTACAAGTCTAGAGCAGCTAGGAAATCACTTTAGTAATCAAGCAATTATCACATAGCGTCTTTTTTCTTAATTGCTTCATGGCTAGACCGACCTTCCTAGAGCAAGCAAAATAGTGATCGCTTTAAAGCTAGACCAACCAAAATACAGCAAGTAAAACGCTGATCACTTCATAGATAAACCGACCATAATAGAGTAAGTAAAACGCCGATCGCTTCATAGATTGACCAACCATAATAGAGCAAGTGAAATACCTGAAGTTGGTTGCTTACATTTTTGAGCTACCAAATTTTTTGCCCTGAAGTTAGTTCCTTACATTTTTGAGCTACCGAAGTTGGTTGCTTACGTTTTTGAGCTACCAAACTTTTTTCCCTGAAGTTGGTTGCTTACATTTTTGAGCTACCAAACTTTTTACCCGTTACATCTGTTGTTCTAGTGCCGGAAGTATCTGGCCGATTTCGATAATCCCAAATTGAAATTAAAATTAAAATTACAATTAAAATTGAAATTAAAATTAAAATTACAATTAAAATTGATACTAAAACAAATTATGAACCAAATTAAAAACTGAATCAAGTTTTATTGTATCACATAGATCAATTTACATCATTTCTTTAAAAAAAACAATCTTTACAGGAACAAAAAGATCAAAAATACAAACTAATCATTACATTTTCCTTAATTTTGAAACAAAAGATGAACACTCCTTCCGACTTTGTAGCACCAAGCTCATAATAAGAGATTCATACTGCCATCATTCTTGTGTTTAAGTTCCTCTCTGATCATTCATCATTCAAGTGTAAAGAAACCAGCAAATCCTGAATCTCCACAACTTGTAGTCTGCTCTTTGCCCAAATGGATAGGTGCAGTTAGAGGATACTTGGTAATTAACACCTGTGGAATTGCCAAGAGATTCAAACAAGTTAGTTTTCACGAGAAACACAAAGAGATGAGATTGATACTATGAACTTAACAAACTGCAGAAAAAAAAATGAACCAGAATAACAAAAAGCGAAATGCACAGTTAGTTCTTACATATAGGATCATTTGCTTAAGTGTTGCAAGCCAGAAGTTGCACTCGTCTCACTCGCTTGTGGTCATTTGAACTTACGTTACAAACAAAGTCATAACCTGTAATGAGCATCCAAGGTTCCAAGGAATTAATTGGAAACTTGTAGTTGCCTCCTGTTGTGCAACGTAATTTCTTTTTGTCCCATAAAACCAAATCATTTAACCATCTTCAAACCTCTTCTTTTACACAAATACGAAAATCTTTGTGTATTTTGGTAAATTGTGCCCTCATTATGTGCACTATGATAAGAATTTGCATAGAACATACAAAGACTACATATGAATACGATTTTATAGAGCGGTTCTCTGCATGAAAGTGGACTGCACACGAGTTCCTTCTATGGTCACAAAATAATACTGAAGATAATTTTATCTAGACTATTTACCTGGATCTGTAAGTCAGTAACAAAATCACCATTGTCCAGCATGGCAAAGCTGAATAAGCTTATCAGATGCATTCTTGGATATGTCCAAAATGTTAAGAAGACATATAGTTCATGATTAAGTTTGCTTTCTCCTTTACAAAAACATAGACCAAAAGAATATGTGGAGTTTTGAGTAAGGGAAAGAGTTGTAACCTACCAGTAACTTTGATGTATCAACTGACTGAACGGTAGGTGGAGGAGTTGCAGGCGCTGTAGTTGCAACTGTTTGCGATGGTTGAGCAGGACTTGGAGCTTTCATTGTGCACCCATTGCAGGTCGTTGAGAAAATCCTGCTGCAGTGTTATTCTCTCCTGGCATAAAAGGCCTTTGCGCAGGTATAGGTGCAGGTCCATGAGACACTGTATGGCCTAGAGTGGAACCCATTTGAGCAACAGTTGCAGGAGGAATGTCTGTCTGGAAACAGACAAAAAAGGATTACAGTTGAGATAATGAGAAAAACAACAGGACCATTGTCGATAGGGCTTAGGAGGGATAGTTTTGTCTAAAAGAAACAAAAGCAATGACTTCCTGATCTACAAAAACTAGGAACAAAGAACCAAAATCTATACCAGTCTGAACCATGTGCCGAAAGACACCAACAACACCACCCAACGCTTCCCCAGCAGGTGCTACCATCTTTGTTCGGATCTGTAAATTAACAAAAGTAGTACATCTGAGAAACTAATCCATCTTAGAAATTTTGTATAAAACATAGTTAAGTATAGTAGTTAAGATATAATAAACGTCAACATGTATACAGTGCATTATAAGACAACAAGAAAATATCCATTTTTAAACTTTTGGGTGAACTTCAGTAATGTTTTAATTATTTAATCCACAATATCCGTAATAAATGTCCAAAGATAAAAAGTTTTAAAACACTCGCCCTAAATGCATAAATCAAATCATAGGACTTGTGGAATTTTTTCATTATTTGGTTCAGGAGATATTAATAATTAAAATCAAAACTAGAAGTTAATAGTTGAATACGGGCATGTTCCGTATCCATAGGCAAGCAAATAATGGTTACAGTGATGCCACCATATCCATAGGCAAGCAAAGAATGGTTGCAGTAATGCCAGATGCATCACCGGCACTAAACCTTTCAAAGTTGGTAGCTTCCTCATTCCCAGTCCATTCATTTTTGAAAATACACAATCTAGTTAAGATAATTCAAGCATTGTTTTGAAATTGAAAAACTTGAACAAAGATTAAAGTATATCTTATACCTTCTGCATCTTTATCTGCTTCTTTATCAGCCTCAATTGAATCATACCACCTCAAATCCCTAGATTCATTAGTTGCGTTTACTGCCGATTCCAAGACTTCAATCACCCAAAACAAAAACACAAAAAACATTTCAGAGACCAGATAAAACTAATTAGACATACTTAAGCAATCAAAGAAAGAAACCTCAGATTTTGATGAAAAAATGTGAGCGAAAAATTAATAAAAGAAGTAAGAAATTGGGGGTTTGTTACCGTATCAAGGAGATTGAGACAGTGCCGATGATAACCAATTATACTAAACCAACAGCTACACCCCATTCTCTGAATCCACCATCAACCTTCTCAAATCAACAACAAACACCATATTTCTTCTCTGATTTCTTCAATAGCGACCAAATCCAAATCAGTGACATAAAATCTCGTGTAATAAGAATTCAAGCTAACCTCATATCTTGATTCTTCCATAACTCTCATTGTCTGACAAATATATGGTGTCAATATCGAACCCAATCAAACCTAGGGTAACGGATTTCAGAAAAAAATGCAAAATTTTCAGAATCTGAAAAGAACCAAAATCCCTAAATGCATCGAATAAGAAAAGCCCTAAACAAATTTTGAAAAATAAATTGAAATAACAACGAATCATACTTTCTTGATGATACTGAAGTTTGAAGAGAGTTAAAAAGAGTGATTTCGTGTTACTGGTTTGGTTGAAAAAGAGAGAAAGACATGTAGGTGGGTGAGTTGTTAGTGTGAGAAACGGGATCTAGTTTAGCAAAAGATGCAGGAGAAGAGTAAATGGAGATGGGATAGAGAAAGGAGGCAGAGAGATAGATTTAGGGTGTTCACTAGAACCCATGAATCTACCGATAGCAGCGACTGCATCTCAATCTTCATTTCCAATCCATTCATCATCAATTAATCGATGTGAGATTTGGTTTCGTTTGTTCAGATGTAGAATTTGAGTTTTTTTCTGAGGGAGGGGAAGATGAGAGACGAGAGAAAAGTGAGTGAATGAAGATAAGTGAGAGAAAAAAAATCGTTTTATCTAAAAGAATTTGAACGGCTAAGATGTGGTAGGAAGGGCTCATACGGATTATGAAAATATTTGGACGGTATAGATTTATGTTAAGAGTGTCATACGGATCAAGGAAAGTGTGTTTTATTTGTGCTTTCTCTGTGTTAATACGAACTCATGTTTTCGGTTTAATTATAAATCTTTGACATGAAAAAAAATCCAAAAAAAATATTAATAAATTTAGGACATTGTTATCGACATTCTGATATAAAAAAATCCAAAAGATGTATAAGAATGAATCGGGAAAATGAAAAATTAATTCGATAATTAGTGTGTTTCTTTGTGCTTTCCCTTTGTGTTTTTGTGCTTTCTCTTAGTGCTTCCGGTATGAATTTTGATTAGTCACATAGGTCATGAAGTAATTTTGACAAGTCATACAGGTCATGATGTAGAATTAGTTCACACTGGTAAACTCAGTTATAAGATTCCTAGAGATGGACCACGAAATTCAGAATGGTTCTGTCTTTAAACTTAGCTAGATACATCATCAAAATTGATGAATATAAAGCTCGGTGTTGATTCGAACTTCAAATGTGGTATGACAACATATAAACTATGAGACAAAAATATTCGGGAGGGTTTTGACTTCAAACTTAGCATGATACATCATCGAAATCGATAAATATGAAGCTCAGTGTTGATTCAAACTTCAAATGTGGTATAACGACATATAGGTTATGAACTTAGAAGCTTCGGGAGGGTTCTGACTTCAAAATTAGATGGATACATCATCAAAATCGATAAATATGAAGCTCGATGTTGATTCGAACTTCAAATGTGGTATGACAACATACAAACTATGATCCAAGAAGCTCCAGGAGGGTTCTAACTTCAAACTTAGCATGATACATCATCGAAATCAATAAATATGAAGCTCGGTGTTGATTCGAACTTCAAATGTGGTATAACTACATAAAATTATGAACTTCGAAGCTTCGGGAGGGTTATGACTTCAAACTTAACTGGATACATCATCAAAGTCGATAAATATGAAGCTCGGTGTTGATTCGAACTTCAAATGTGGTATGACAACATACAAACTATGATCCAAGAAGCTCCGGGAGGGTTCTAACTTCAAACTTAGCATGATACATCATCGAAATCGATAAATATGAAGCTCGGTGTTGATTCGAACTTCAAATGTGGCCATGAGTGAACTACTATAAGTCGGAAACTTCGTAAGAACGATGAATCCATCCATTTACATGTAAGATTCCTTTGGAATATACCCTAAAACCTTAAAAAATCTATTTTCTGGCATATTAAAAATACATTTACATGTAAGCGCCGACGGTGTGTTTCGGAGGAGAGGAGAGGTGTTTTTCGAAGGAGAGAAAGAAAGAAAGAGAGAACCAGATATGAATTAGAGTTCGAGTGGTTGAGGGATACAACCAATAATGAAAATTAAAATGATCGACGGACCACATTTTGTTTGATCCACTCATACGGACCAAGAAAAAGATCTTGACAGTTGATATTATATTTGGGATGCTCATACGGATTGAGAAGCAAGTGTGTTTCTGTTTGTGCTAATACGAACTCATGTATCCGGTTTTGTTATCAACATTCGACACGAAAAAAAATCCAAAAAAAATATTAATAAATTTAGGACATTGTTATCGATATTATGATTAAAAAAATCCAAAAGAATGAATCTGGAAAATGCAGTCTGTCTCTACTTCTATTTCTTCGGTCTCGATTTAAAAATAGATTCCTGATTATAAATTAGAGCAGACTTGTTATCCGAAACCTACTGTTTGGTTTATACAAGTGCATCTCAATCGATCGACCTTAGTCAATTTCGCCACATAGTTATCTAACAAATAAACCGAATTTTCGTGGCTTCACTTAATTTCACTTGTTATTTGTCAATCTTACTCAATGTCAATCGGCCTCACTCAGATTTTCCCAAAATCATTAGGTTCTTTATTATCTATCATTTTAATTGAATGTTCATCGACCTTAATTAATTAAAGACATTATTTATCAATTTTGTCCAATATTACTGGATCTCACTCAATTTTTCTTAGATTCCATGAGTTTATATGGTTATCGATCAAATAAACTAAATTTCCTTCCTTTTGACTTAATTTAACATGTTATTCATCAATCTCACCCAATATCGTTGGACCTCACTCAGTTTCTCTTACATAAATTGGTTTATCCAGTTATCCATTATTTTAACTGTATGTCCTTCAGTAGTTCACCGAGGATGGGAACTACCGACAGTAAATCGGGAAAATTGACCAAGTTCCACCGATTTTTTGAAAAAAAGGAATTAATGATATAATTTTAAAATTTTCAAGGTTTTGATAAAACACCTAAATCAATTTCATGTTAAATCATAGGAAACAGATTTTTCTGATTCTTCCTTTTCTCTGTCCCAAATATTTTTTTAATCACGAAATTAGGATATAAATAGTATTTAAGATCATACAAAATTGTGCTAATTACAAAACGAACAAGGAATACGATTTTTCAAATTTATCTGGCCAATAGAAAGCCAAGAGTTAGGTAATGATTGGAAACAAATTCGATAATTACCTTCGGTTTTCAGTTAGATAGAATTTCGAGTAATGTATTAGAAATGGACGGGAATGAACAAGTGAATTATTATCGTAGAAAATATGTAGAACATATAAATTTTGGAATGAATACTACGAATGTGTATAAATAAATTGAATGAAAATGATTAGCAAAATGAGAAAGAATGGGAAACCCACCTCGTAAAATTACTATAGAACTTCTATTGGAAACCCACCTCGTAAAATTTCTACAAATCAAAATTAAACATCTCAACATCAAACATCAAACATTAGATTGGTGATCGCTTCCCTTTCCCATTATTAGAATCATCCACTTTCCTTTTCTGAATTGGTGGTCGCTATACCTTGGTCGCTCAGACAGGTTTTTAGCAGCCAAACATATTTTGAATTGCTGATACATGGTAACTTGAAGTAAATAGCTACTAACCTACTATTCCACTCGCTATGTAGTACTGGGAAAAATGATGGAGCAACCCACAAATTTAATTAGTAGCTACGATTTAATGGGAGCATGTTAATAGCATCCAAAGTTTTTGGTAATTGCAAACATGGTTGTTTAACTATTAAAGCGACCAAAATTTTGAGATCTTGCTAAGATTTTGGTCGCTTAAACCAAGTTTTCTTGTAGTGTGCGTTGCCTTTTCTGCTCTTTCATTCTCACATAATTTTATCCAATCATCTTCTCTTACAGTTGGTGGAACATGTAGAATCCTTTTTTCATGAGTAGGGTACAAATCATAATGATCGGTAGGTAACTCAGTTTTGAATCTCCTCCATGGACCAACCATGGACTTCTGAACAATTTCCTTCAATGTTTCAGGTATATTGAATTCGTCCTGTAAAGTCAGATCTCATTAATGGCTTACTGAGGATACACCCACTATAAAAGAAGTTAAAGGAGTGAACAAAAACTGAGGATACAACCCTCACTAAGGTAAGTTTTGTACCTTAAGCGTATTCCAAACATCATCCTTATTCTTCTGAGGCACAATCTTCCGGTTTTTGTATGAAACAGGCACATGTGTACGAACCAATGAGCTCTTCCAGTGACCACTGTTGTGCAGTTCCTGGAAATTGGTTGTCCGTAATCATTGACGAAGACTGCTGCCATAACCTGGAGAACAAACAAACATCATGACAGAAAATATTGCACAAGAGAAAACATATCACAGAACAAGCAATCAAATAAAACAAATAACAAGCGATCATATAAAAAAAACAAGAGCAAAACAAATCACAGAAAAAGGGCAGTCATTCTATTTATAAGGTACAAAGCCTCGACATCTCCTATTCATCTTCCATCCAATACAAGGAATCATGGCATGGTGCAGGATATCTAAAATACAACCACTACAATAGAAAGTGTTGCCGGTTAGAGCAAAAGAAACATTTCAGTTCAAAAACAACGATAACCATCATCCAATTTCATAGCTCGCCAAAATGGAAGTGAGTTCTCTGATCTAATTACCCCAAAAAGGCTCTAGTGGTTTCTAATTAAGAGTTCGCCATTTAAAAACCATTTCTACACTTCATGACTAGCTACTCGATAGCTCACTGTATTGGTTTACACAAATTAAGATATAGTTAAACGGAAGTATTGTTATTAAATATAGACGATAAAATGGCAGACGTAATGGTCCGGTATGATGCAATCACAAACATAGACATGGCCATATAGGTTTAAGACCATCTCACCAAACATAGCAGTACAAGAGGTCTCATAAGGACAAAATAAAGAGTTAATCCCCATGTGACTGTTCGACTTCCATTTACTTAATTTCATCAAATGGATTGGGCGTCTTTGTTTTGTAAACATCTTTAACATTCCTAAAACTTGAAGTTTAGTTGGGCAAGTAACTAACCTCCAGCTAGCAAGTGTGATTATGTGGAGGTTTCTAAGGACAGATGTGCACTTATAATTTCAACAAAATCTCAAAATCCAATACAAGCATTACAGTTGGCAAGATATCTTGCACTCATGCATTCACTAATAATCGCATTCCTAGAATTCGCAGGCATTCACAGAGATTCAAAGTGGACCAAAACACCTTCAATAAGTGACTGTTTAAGCGATCATTTATATTATCAGGCTTGAGATTTACATCTACCAAACATGTTAACAAGGAAAAGATCCAAAGTATGGTATTTCTAGTATGACGTGATTTAGCAGTAAGCATAGCATCCGAAATGAATACATTTCTTTTAGGAAAAATATCGAGCAAGTGACATGCTTCAAAATACAGAACCATATGTAGCACAAAGGATCAGATGTTCTGAACCATGAAAATTTATCACCAATTTGTAGGAACAATCCATTGTGGAGACTTTTAACGATGTTAATAACATCAGCAATGTAATTAAACGGACATATAACAACTAAACCAAGAATTTCAGCCAATATTTGCAAGAATGATAGAAAGAAGCATATGTTTAAAACAAAAGGGGAAAAAGCAAGAATGCTGAACTAACCCTCCAAGCTTCCAGTCCAACAACACCCAGGTTCTGATTAGTGATTACCACCAATTACTCTCCAAGTGTGTGTGTGAAGAAAATAGTTGCATTTTTTAACTATTAAGGCGGACACAAAAAAGTTAATCACATTCCAAGTGACTAAATGCCATTTCTAACTCTATTGGGTTTAGTCAAAACCCGAGAAAACTTAGTCTGTCACAAAAACAAAGTACCTAGTCCTAGTGAATAAGCTACAAATAACTCAAAAATCACCACTAGAACTATATAAAACACCACATATCTAGTTATTAACATTTCAGTACTTTTCATTGGAAAAATTCGGTCATACTGAGAACCATTCAACTACTGTATCACCAATGTAACTTCAAAAGATCAAAGAAACTAAACATGCTGGTTCATAGAAACAACCAAAATAACTTCACATTCTAGTTTACATAAAACACCCAGATTTGAACATGCTAAAGAACAAATAAATTCATACCCTGAAACTGAAATTAAACAAATCAATTCGTAATAATTGAATCTCAAAACTGAACACTTGTAGAAATTCTGGTATCAACACGCAGGTTATCCAAAAGATCATGTTGTGTACATGCATTAACTGGGTTCTTGTACTTGATCATCAACACTCATGGTATTTACTTGTACAACTCTATTGGCTTACGTTTGTATCTGATTTTTTTTTTTTAATTCTTAAGCCATGCCTCTGAATGAACTCATACCTGAGCTTGTACATTAGATTCCTCATTGATCTTATTACCTTTGCTTGTTTTGTTTTTCCTTCATTTTTCACATTTCAGTGGAACTTACGTTAAATTAGTTAACACTAAAAGTTCTATCATTTATCTTTGTGCAGTCTGCAAAGAGATGCGTACTACTGGTGTGGACAACATGACTCTTTATCCTCTTGTTGTCTTGTAACCACCAGTTACTGGGCATTCCATTATGACATTATCAGGGCAGCTCACATTTTTGCTGATCATGATGTCTCTATCTATGGCCTGGTATGTTGGTTAGTTTGCACCAACTGTAAGAAAGTCTTATCAATGTACTTTGTTCAGAGGTTTCAGTTGGTTTTTAGCCCAAGTGTAAGCTGAATTCAAATGTGAATAGAGCATTTTTAACTTATATTGGTCTAAACAGAGGATTTATAAGCATTTTCTTGAGTATGGTGACCTCCCCACATTAATCAGCTGATGGCTTTTGCTGTGCAGGTACACCATTATGTAGTAGGAATAAGTTCTTCATCATCATCAGAGTTTATAATTTGGTGTTTAATCAATAGTTTTTTAGTTCATCGTTTTGTAATCAAATCCTAGAACTACAGATTACACTGGTCAGAACTACAGATTTTAATCCTTTGTGTAATTTGAATAATTATTTGTGTGCAACTTTAATTTGATTCTCATTTTATTTGATTTGAATTTGGTTTTCATTTGATTCTCATTTGAATTCTAATTTGAGTTTCATTTGATTCTTATTTGAATTCTAATTTGAGTTTCAATTGATTCTTATTTGAATTCTAATTTGAGTTTCATTTGATTCTCATTTGAGTTTCATTTGTGTTTGATTTCAGATTTAGTCAGATTCAATCAGATTCAGTCAGGTCAGACAGCCAATCTGAATCTATTTTTTTTATATTAAGATTTATATTTATGACCGATTGAAATCAGTCATAAAGTATTAACCGTTAAAATCAGTCGTTGATATAAGATTTTCAACGACCCCCAGAGACACGTCATAGTTGAAAAAGATGCTCAAACAACGACCCTTTCTTTGACCGACAAAACAAGTCATAGATACGACTTAAATGATTTGCTTTCTCGGTCTCGAAACTGCTGATTTCCACTAGTGGATGCCAAATTACTAATCAAAATAAGGCTTTCTAGTTTGTCGTACATGAATTTTGGTACTCTCCCGCATAAACTGGAGCCCATTAGGAGCAATACAGTTTCAGATCAAAATTTATCTAATAGATTTGAAAATAAAAAATATACCGTAATAATCAATAATGGGCCTAAAATGTTAGGCTCTTGGAAACTAAGTTTTGGACTCGATTGGATAATCAATTTTCTCCTACCAACACTTTGTTATGACATGTGCCATAGTGTATAATAACTAGTTAGTAATTCGGAGTACATAAAAAGTTTGGGATGATAAACATATGAGCATTATTAATATGGCCCTCCGCCGATAAACCTAAAGTTTTAATTAATAATGGGCCGAAAATATTGCACTCTTGGAAACTAAGTTTTCGACCCAATTGGATGATACTCAATTTTCGGCGGCCAACACTTTGCTATCACGATTCACATGCACCACTGCGTATAACATGCCATAGGCCTTGCCTATCTATTGGAATGCAGAGAATTTCATGGTCATTAATATACTTCCTCTAAAGAAGTTTTTTTCTTCTTGGTAGAATGTATTGCACTTGCTAAGCTGATTGTATTTTTTAAGTTTAGACTCGAAACCTTTGGAAATATAAAATCTGACTTTGATTGATTGGTTATATTTTTGTATCGTTATAATTATAAGCCCGGAGATCTAGCATATTCCCGTGCAAAATCTTCTCGTAATCCAAAAGCCCTGATACATGGACCACCAGTTTCATTTTTTTTTAGTTACAAAATAAGAACAAGCAACGAATTTGTCATAAAATAATTTCTTGGCCAGTATTTTGGCCTGGACTTTGGGTTGGCGAGGAATGTTCCAACCAGTGTCCCAGACAATCCCGCAAGAACGTGTTCTTCGTCAATTTCGAACTCATATCAGTAATATCAACACCTAATAATTTTACCAAAAGTCATCCTAATACATTATTTTTTCAGTAATACGGCTACGTGGTACAATCTTGGACGTTAAAAATTCATCACATCAGAAATATTACCGGTAGATGAGAACAAATGAGATGTGCATTGAATTGAGAATAAACAAATTAAATACGGAGACACAGATTGAATGTGGGGTCCAGTTTTTAGTTGTTATTTCCAGATAAAAGCTGTTACCTCCTTCCTTCATCATTCAGAACTAATCAGAACAAATTTAAGAAGAAATACCAGAGCACAGCAGAACAGAGCATCGGATTTAATTACTTCTCTCTCCCATCATCGTCTCCAATCTTTATAATAGCATACCAGCAGTATTTAAGCCATCCCTTATCTCCTCATTCTTCTTCTTCTTCTTCATTACTTACTCTTTCCATCTCTACGTGTCTCTGATTCAAGAAACAAAGGCGAAGAACAGAGCTCTAACAAAAATTCAATCAAAATTCCCGCGCCTTTTCTCATTGTTTACCGCCAAAAATCATTGGTTTCTCATATCCCCTTGTATAGTCTACTATCAATACACTAGCTGTTCAGTTGATAACATTTGTAACAGAAAAAACTTAATCCGATTTAAGATTCATACCCATTCTTTGTTGAATTATCCCGTATAATCCTAACATTAATCAAATTCAATTCTAGGATTTCTTCTGGGGAAATTTTCTGCCTTTTGGTAAAATTATTGATAGTAGAGTTTTTTCAAGATACAGAGGAATGTTGTGTCATTAATGAAAGTTGGTCCGATTTAAAGATAGATACAGGCATTCAATTCCATAGTAAACATACCCATGTTTCCAATTCGATCATTCATTGCATTTCAATCTCTGTTTTCCCAATCTGAACAAGAAGGAGAAGTTCAGTTTTCGAATCGAGTTTCAGCAGTAAATTACAAGAAGAAGAAGATGAATACAACAAGTTATGGGTTTGTTTTAATTAGTTGGGTATTGTTGTTAGCATTCACACCATTGGGAATTTATTCAGAAACCAAAAAGAATCTTGTGAAGATGACTCTGGTTCAACACGCTGTAACTCAAGGAGCTTGTAAGTCGCTCACATTCTACCTTCTTCGATCGAAATTATTTTTAGCTAATATGTTTCTTTTTTCTTAGTAAATATTAATTTATTTTTGGTGATTTATTTGTAGTTTGTTTGGATGGGAGTCTACCTGGATATCATCTAGACAGAGGATATGGTTCTGGAGTAAGTAATTGGCTTTTACAATTTGAGGTACAAACAAACACTCCCTTCCTTCTTCTTCTTTCTTTTTATTTTTTCTACCTGCTTAAAAAAATATAAAATAAGTATATTTATTTACACCTCACAGAAAGACAACGGTAACGGTAGTATTATTTTACTATTTCTGCCCTACCAGAAAGAGTGTCTCTTTCGTAATTAGCTGTGTCAATGCGTGAATTTGGTAGGAAGTAGCCAAATTGTACACTGTCGGACTACTGCGCTTGACTTTACAGGTTTCATTTGAGTGAGACAAGCTTAATACTGTATTAGTAGTTGTTTTAGCTAATAAGGTAGGTTAAGCAATTATTGAGGTTAGATCAAGACACCACAGATTTACCGACCAATTTACTTATATCTCCAAGTTCCTAATCCAATTAAGTAAAGTCAGAATTCAGTTTGGGAACATAATTGTTGAATCAACTGAAAAGAACAAAAGTGAAACAAATTATATTTACTTTCGATTTCTGTAAATGATTTCTAGATTTTTACTTGCGATAAAAATCGAAGATTTCCAATACAATTTTTTGTTTGTTTGACCAATCGAATATCATTAAATTTGAATTTACTTTAGCTGTAATAGCTTCCACGATGCATGACATTCAACCAAAAGTGAAATTATCTTTTTTTTTTTGGCCTCTAGTGTTCTTTGAGGTTATTTGGATTCTAGAACTAAACGTCATTTGTAAAACCATGGTTTATAAAGGGATGTGCGAAACTCTACAAGGAAATTTGGATCCATATAAAACAACACAATCTTAACAATTAAATTCCTGAATTGCTATCTCCTTTATAAATCATGTGAACACGCCCATATCCAGAGGAATGTATTACGAGTTTTCCCTTTGTTTGATTGTTAATTACATCCTCCTATTCAAGATTCCACAAATGGTCGCTACAATAGAGTCATATTGGCAATCTTTCTACTTTGAAAAGAACGGTAGCTCTTGTTGCTTTACCATCTAGTAAGCTTCTTTGGTGAATTATCACACTTGGAGCACCGAAATGGCTCCCACCTAAAAGAACTAATATCAATCTGTGTATGAAAATGTATATTCAAGTGGAGATAGTCATAGTCACTGAAGAAAAATTAGAAAAGGACTTGGAGAAAAAAGTGAAGAAGAATTTAGTCTCGTGCCCACCACCACCACCATTTTCATCATCATCCAAAAGCAAAAGCAACAACTTCAAGTAATTCGTCTATTCGAACCGTGACCGTGTACCTAAACGGTGGACACTCGCAGTTAATCAAAATATAATTACCAAACTAATAATTACCTATTATTGTTTCTTCAAATTGAAGTTTGTTGGATTATTGGTACATTATGCTCGCTCTCTTTTTCTTTGTAAGTTGTTGATTTGTTGTTGTCTATAGGGAGGTGGTTGGTGTAATGACATTGAGTCATGTTTGGAAAGAGCAAAATCTCGACATGGATCGACCAGGTACATGAGCAAATGGGAGTACTTCAATGGGATTCTAAGCAACAATGCCTCTTTAAATCCTGGTATAAGCACGATACTGTCATCAGAAATCCGATTTCTGCTTACTTAGTTCGAAATTCTTCAGCATTAAATTGTTTATCGATATTTATTTTTTATTTAAGAATGCATATGTTGATGTGAGTTAAGTAAGATGAATCTAGGTGGGTCATTCACTTGAATGCCCATGGTCCAAAATAGAAAAATGAAAAAGCATACTAAAATGCAAAACTAGGTCACATTGGGTTGCACTAGAGACATAACTTAGTTGGGCTGTAAATTAATAATAAATAGAACCAGGACAGAAAAACCATAAGACTTGTGTCATTGTTTTCCTTTACTCTTTTTTGGCAACAACAATGATGCTGCATAAATTGCCATAACTTATACTATAAGCTTGCAGCTGGCAACATTTATGCATAGAATACATGTGGTAGGAGCAGAGTGTATACTACAATGCCATTAACTCAGTTGGTAAACAAAACAAAAGAACCCAGTTTTGGACCTTTGGTAGGTAGGGTTGAAGAATTCATGTTTCTCAAGTCTTTTTCATTTTTTTCCATCATGGTTTCCATTACATTGTCATTTTTACTTCTGTGATTACAGTAAAAACTGTCGACTAAATTAGCTGACATATGTTTTAGATTTTCATAATTGGAATCGGGTTAAGCTTAGATACTGCGACGGAGCGTCATTTTCCGGGGACTCCCTGTATCAAAATGAAGTAAGTTATGTCTAATATGGGTTCAAATTTTGTTGAGCACTCTGGCCTGCCTATTAGCCATTTTTTTTTCTTTTCATATATGCCCATCAAGGGAATTGATAGGAATACAAAATTAAGAAGTTACCTTTTGTTAACAAAAAGACCAATCTTTGTCATATTTTGGGTGTCTTTCGGTATGGTATTGAAGAACCAAAAAAGGTCAAGTCAGAAATCTTTGACCATCTATTTTTTTTTTTTTGGGGTGTGACCACTGAGCATGTCTGACTTTATCTGACTCCTGTCTTCTTGACAACCACAAAGAAACAGCCCCATGTGCAACTCTCTTTGTGGGAGGGGAAAAAAAATCAAAAGACCTATGATTTTGTACAAGTGATTAGATTTACTGATGGTGGGTTTTACTTACTGGCATGGAAACAGACAGTAAAGCTATACTTTAGGGGCCAGAGGATTTGGAAGGCCATCATTCTTGATCTTCTTCCCAAGGGTTTGAATCTTGCAGACAAGGTAAGTGGTTGCAAAGCTTTTCTTCTTCTTTTTATTTTTTCACCTTTTAACTAGTTTCATTATATTTTTACATAAGTGGGTAATTTTGAATTATTGTTGCATAGTTTGATACCAAACTCTATAATGGCATGTACATCTTGCACGCAATTTGTACATTTGTCGGTAGCTTGGGATCAGAAACATACTATTTCGGGCCTTGAGTACATATTCACATCTGTGGTCTCACATAGTATATCTTAACTGAAGTTCAAGGATCAATTTGTTTGAATATTTACAAATTTTGGCTTTTTAGGCTCTGCTCTCAGGTTGTTCTGCTGGTGGTCTCGCGACTTTCTTGCACTGTGATAACTTCACTAGTTTTTTACCCAAGAATACCACTGCAAAATGTATGAGTGACGCTGGATTTTTCCTTGATATGTAAGTGATCCTCCATTCCTTACCATACACACACACACACGAACACAACTGTATGCTAACCAGTTTTAGTCTAATAGTTCTATCTATGGTCTAGCGTTTTTTTTATGTTGTTCATTGGTTTTGCCCCTTTTCAGAAGAGACATTAGTTTGCAACACACCGCAAGGGAATTTTTCGAACAACTTATTCTTCTACAGGTTAGTTTACAGCAAAACTTTTACTTCGCTATCTGTTTCCCAACAAGGCTAGACTTTCATTGTACTATGAGTATTCAATTATTTGTATACCAAAAAACTGAGAAGTAAATTTACAGGGCACAGAACAGTTTCTGAATGAAAACTGTACTAGTTCACGTTACTATCCGTATCAGGTACAAGTCCACTAAACTGACTATAGTTTGTCGTATGAACAAAAGTTTCACGTTCTTTATGGTGCATGGGTCTCATATGTCCTTTCTCTCTTACAGTGCTTCTTTCCGCAATATGCTTTGCCTTATGTCAAAGCACCATATTTCATCCTAAACTCGGCATATGATGTATTCCAAGTAAGAATGTGTTTGCCGTTTAGCTTTCTTTGAAATGCTAAACTTCAAACGAACCCCGCTTTGTATTCCTTCGGAAAAAATTGATCAAACTCTTTTTTTAGTTTCATCATAATCTCGTTCCACCTTCTACTGATTTGCGTGGACATTGGAGTCGATGTAAAAATAATCCTGCAGCGTGTAATCTGCATCAGCTAACTATATTACAAGGTTGTTCTTTATCTCAAACTAGCTACCAGCTAACTGTATTCGCCTTTTAGATGTTCCTTTGACTGTTCTGATTAAGGCTCTCAATATCAAACTTACAGGTTTTAGATTTGAAATGCTTAAAGCTTTGTTATACTTTTACGAGTACTCCAAAACGGGAGGGATGTTCTTAAATTCATGTTTCGCTCATTGCCAAAGTGAGTCCCAAGACACATGGTTTGCTCCAGATTCCCCGAGAGTTCACAATAGGGTATGTAAACTTCAGCTGTGCTCATTTAAGTACATTTTGCAAAATGCACCCGTATTTAGCTGCACATTTTGCTTATTCCTCATATGAACCTGAAAGTCTTTTAAGAGTTTAATGAAATTTGCTTAGCGTTATAGACACAATTGAGTTCGGATATATAGAACTAACAATGAGATACTAATTTTTTAACAGACGATAGCAGAGTCAGTTGGCGATTGGTACTTCGAGAGAAGGGTAACCAAGTTGGTTGACTGTGCATATCCATGTGATAATAGCTGCCACAACACCATAGGTACAAACACCATCCAACTATTCTTGCTAATTGTTGTTGCATGCTAAGCATTTTTCATGCGGGATTTTGATAATTGCTCTTATTTATGCCAGGTTAAAGGGTGTTCATACATTGACAAAGACTTCTGATGAAGTTGATTCTTCATTTTTTCGGGTGTGAATTCATCAGTCTCGATATTAATGTTTTCATACATTGATTTTACAGTATAGATGGATAGAAGAAATTTGTTTTAGGGCGAAGTTTAGTTGAAAAAATTAAGAATTCTTCTCATATGTGGAGAAGAAGAAATTAGGAGTATACGGGAATCGGTTGAGGTAGATTACTTGACAAGAATAGTCATCATCATTCATGCGTCAATGTTATACAGAATGCTTTATGTCTTACAAATGTAGAGTTGTAAAATAAAGTTACATTGCATTCTTTGATGTCATTAGTGTATAAATTTTTCAGTGATCTGCGCTGCTTTAAAAATTTTGCGCTTATTGCTTGTTAATGACTCACTATCATCAGCCTATTCGCCTCCTACTCCCCGCGGCGCGCGGCTGCTGCTGCAAGTATGTTATTGCCAAAAACAATTAATAATCCAAAGACCCAACCATTTCTACTACAAACATTTTCTTCATTTTAAGGGATGAGCTGGTTTCGGTTTAGAGTGTTAAATGTCCGACATATCGTTTGATTCTTTATATTAGACAGAGACAAGAACAAGGAATGAGTTTGGTGATTTTCTGGCTTCTGTTTCTAATTAGAAAACCGCCGAACTTCCGGCATATGTATTTGCTAAGCCCATCACAAATAAAAGCCCAATAATGGCTTATACACAATATCCAAGAGATTAAGGAAAATGGATCATTTGTCTAAATATTTCTAAAATACGAGTAAAAATTAATATGAGTGAAATGTACACCAAAAAAAATATTAAGAATTAAATTGAATTTATCCTGACTTAAATTTTAAAAAAGAGCGAGGATAAAATTGAATGCATCTTGATGTAAATCTTACTATAATAAAAAAGGATTTTTTTTCAGCTGATCGACATGAATAGACCAACATGCCCCTCGTGTTTTCGCTTTTACTGCAGCGTCACCGTAGACGGAGCAACAACTCATTTGTTCAATCTAAACTTCTCTTTTGCACGGATTTGATTGTCGAACTAGCCTCTCTATTCAAACCCGATTTGATCTCAAACAACTTTCACATAAACCTAACCTTCTGTTATAATCCCTAATGCAACCTCTTGAATTTAGTTTCAAGGTTTGAGTCTGAAATCAAAAATTGATGCAAAAATTGGATCTACGTTACAGGTACGTTGGGTTCTCCATACTTATGAAATTATCGATTCCTTCGATTGTTTTAGTTCATGTTAACTCTCAATTTGACTCTCTTCAAACTCTTGAGTAGACTCTCAATTATCATCATTCAAAATTATACCAAAGTGTAAATTGTAATACACTAAGTTCACTTCAGATACAACAAAGAATAACCTAGAAATTCAAATTGAGTCTTAAGCTTTAATACATGTTACATGTTTAAATTAAGTTTGTCAACTCTACTTTCCAAGGTAAGAGAGCGGGTTCTTTGAGTTCAGTAAACTATTCACCCAAACTGTTTGTGGAAATGCTTAACTCAAAATAGGATAAGTAGCAACTTAGCAATCTCAGTATCAAATTACAACTCATATGCCCATGCGAAGTTTAATATCCTCATACATCTTTCGTGATTTGAATTTAGAGTGAAAAGATGTGACTTCAAAGGAGAAGGCAGCAAATGACGTTTATCATAAAAGAGGATTCAAGGACTTCCAAGGGCAAAATGTTTGCAATTAGAGTTTAATTAAGCTTATTTCTACTTGAACTTTTGTTTGATTGTGGTTATTCAATGCTCAGATATATTTTAATTAAGCTTATTTTTTAAAATATTAGTTACAGTTTCTCAACCTAATATTACCTGATCTCTACTTGGCATTTTGTTTGATTATGGTTATTCAATGAAAAAGATTCTTCTACTATTTGATTACCTATTGATACGTATTGATCTATGTACCTTGGCGACTATTATTATACATGCGGAATTCAGAATAATAATATACGAGAAACTTAGAAAACACAGAACACAAGTAGTAATTCGAAGAAAGATATCTTCTCTAAATTATGAACAAGAAAACGATTACAATTCTCTCTTTCTTACGCTCACAATCTCTCTAAACAGTGGTTCAACCTTAAACTGTTTGCTAGGTTTCCTGTGCCTAGAATCTGTGTTTTAGCTATCAGCAGCCCTCTATTTATAGCCTTCATCGTACTCAGCCGACCAAGGACTTCTATTAGGAATCTATTTCCTAAACTAAGAGTATTGCCTAAAACAAAACTCTTCCCTAACTAGGAATTCTGCCTAAACAAGGATTCCTGCCTAGAATAGGATTATTCCCTCAACTTAGCTTGAGGTTAACTAAGTTACCTAAAGGAGTACGGATACACCTGTATCATGGGTCCCCCTTTTAAGAACTTGAACTCCTGTGAGAGTTAAAATGAAGGTTAGGGAACTCGATAGTCTCTTTTTCCTTGTTAAACCACATGGCCTTGCTAGGAACTTGACCTTGACATCCAATTAGAAAAGCTTCTTTCTCTTCTTGTCGTGTTTTAGTCACTCTTCGCTCCAATATGCAGTCTTCCTTGAGTGGTTCCTCTCTATCAAACCATAAGTCTTCTACTCATGGTAAGATCATAGTGTCGTCGTCGTCATCATCAATTAATGGTGGTTCAAACAACTTCAAGTATTCGGCATTGATGACCGAGTACATTCCTAGATAAGGTGGTAAATCTAGACGAAAGTCATTGTCACCAATCTGATCGAGTATACGAAATGGTCCATACCTCAATGGCTTCAACTTCTTACCTTCTCCCTTCAATCGCTCCTTACCTAATTTTATCCATACCAAGTCACCAACACCAAAATTACAAGGTACAAGATGCTTGTCATGCTTTGTTTTGTATTTGGCTTGTGACTTCTTTATTTTTGCTTCAACAGTCGCATGAATCTGAGATATCTTCTCCGAGAACTTTTGTGCCTTTTGTCGTTCACTTCCTTCCTTTCCCCTCATTGAGGTGTCACTAGATAATATTAGATCAAAAGGACTAGGTTGTAAGTAACCATAACACGTATCGAAATGAGATTTTCCCGAAGAACTGTGAACTGATCTATTGAAAGCAAACTGTAGATATGGTAAACTCTCATCCCAAGTTTTAGGATGCTTAGAATTATATCCCCTTAACATGTGAACCATAGTCCTGTTAACCACTTCTGTTTGTCCGTCTGTTTGTGGATGAAGCTGTACTCTTCTTCAACCTAGTGTCCATCATCTTCCATAAAGAATCCCAAAAGTGACTAAGGAACCGACTATCCCTATCAGAAATAATCGAAGTAGGTAAACCAAAATGCTTCCACACGTGCTCAAAGAAGAGCTTTGCTGCACCGACTCCCGTAACCGTCTTTGTACATGGAATTAATGCGATCATCTTGCTGAATAGGTCGACCACAACGAACAAGTAGTCATACCCATACTTGGTCTTTGGTAATCCACCAAGAAAATCCATAGAAATACTCTCTCAAGGCCTTGATGGTACTGGCAATGGTAGATATAACCCACGTTTTCTGTTGGAAGGCGTAGATGTGCTACACAACTTACACCCTCTAACTAGCTTAGCCACATCATCTTGCATCTTAGGCCAAAAGACATAACGTCGGAGGTTAAGAAGAGTTTTATTCATCCCAAAGTGTCCAGCAACTCGAGATGTGTGTGCCTCTCTCAACCATTGTAAACGATCTCCATCTTCTGGTATGCAAAGTAACTGACCCTTGTATATCATTCCATCCTGAAGTTCAAACTCGCCTTTCAAACCACTCTTTAAACCTTTTAACACCTTCTTGAAGTCTTTGCTGGATGCGTACGACTCCGCATACTCTTGAGGAACAATTGGCTGAATTCTCATGGCCACCATTAAGGCTCAGAGGTCGAGACAACATATCTGCCAACTTGGTTGTTACTCCCTTCTTGTACCTAATGAGAATGTTGAAACTCATCAAGTAAGACATCCACTTCATGTGTCGGGCTTGTTGTAGTTTAGTCTGTGCGTGTAGATACTCCAATGGTTTGTGATCTGAATGTACCACTACTTCTTTACCTAAAAGGTACACTCGCCAATGCTTGATACATTGATATAAAGCATAGAATTCTTTGTCATAAGGTGTGTAGTTCTTAATAGCATCTGAGAACAATTCTGAATGGTACTCCACTGGTTTACCATCTTGTAATAACACTCCTCCCAATGCATAGTTAGAAGCGTCGGTCTCAACTTCAAAAGTACGTTGTAAGTTAGGCAATGCCAACACTGGTGCTTCTGAAATCTTTCTCTTTAGTAACTGAAAAGCGTCTTCATGAGTTTGCTGCCATTCAAACTTTTCCTTAGCTCCCGTCAAACCATGTAATGGTCCTGCAATATTTGAAAAATGCCGGATAAACTTACGCAAGTAGGTGCAAGCCCCTAAGAAACTCATGATTTCATTTACAGTACTAGGTCTAGGCCATTTAGTGATCACTTCAACCTTCCTTGGATCAATCTTCCGTTGTCCTCCACCAACAATGAATCCAAGGTACACCAACTCTTCCTTTCCAAACTCACACTTCTTTACGTTCAACTTCAGTCGGCCTTCTTGTAACACTTTAAACACCTTCTCAACGTGAACAAGATGCTCTTCCCAAGTTTTGATGTATATAAGGATACATCCAAATACACAATCACAACATCTTCTATAAAAGGTCGTAACAAATCATTCATCAAACGCATAAACGTCGATGGAGCATTACACAAACCAAAAGGCATCACCAACCATTCGAACAAGCCTTGTTTGGTTTTGAAAGCAGTTTTCCATGTATCATCTTCTCTGACTCTCATCTGGTGGTATCCGAATTTGAAATCCAACTTTGTAAAGACTCGAGCTTTTTCCAACTGATCCATCATGTTGTATATCCTAGGTAAAGGGTAACGATTCTTGATTGTGATCTTGTTCAACGCTCTATAATCAATACACATGCGCCAGCCTCCATCTTTCTTTGGAACTAACAATACCGCTGATCCACAAGGTGAAGCACTTGGCACTATCATCCTAATTCTAGGAGTTCCTGGACTTGTTTCTTGATATCATCAGATTCTTCGACGGTTGTGCGATAAAGACCTACATTAGGCAGAGAACTCTCCCCGGTCAACATGAATTCAGGCTCCACACTCATCTTTGACGGTAATCTTGTGACATCAGAAAACAAATACTTGTATTTCAACTTCAACCTTTCTAGGTCACCTTCTTGTTGAGCAGTCAAGGCTGCTAAACATACTCTACTCGGATCCTCTTCAAGAGAACGAATCACAAGGAGAATGAACTTTGTGCTAGCATTCACCAACCGCTTACCCTGAGTGGCTTTGATTAAGCTTGCTTCCTCAAGAGGAGAATCAATATCCCGAATCACAAAACTTTCTTCATCTTTGGTAAAGGTGTACTTTTGTTCCCTCATGTGTAGAGTTGCATCCCATAGGTAAGGACTACCTAGTACCACCTGAAAAATATCTAAAGGAACTATGTCGCATGTAACTTCGTCAATATATGACTCATCTAGAGCAAATTTGAACGTGCACTGCTGTGAAACTTGTAAACCCCCTTCCTTTTGAAGCCATCCTAATGGGTATGGTTTTGGATGTTTGAAAGTTTTCAATCCTAACTTCTGCACCAAAGAATTTTAAAGTAAATTCTTCTGACTTCCCGGGTCAATAACAGCATCAACAAGTGTTGTTTTGACTTGCATATTTACTGTGAAGAGTCGCTCCCTAAGATCATCTTTTGAAGGTCTTTCTTGTGGCCCTGTCATAAGAGAAAGCTTTGAATTGGGTTCCGTTAGTCTGTGGACTTCTTTTGGAGTTTGAGCGACTAGCGCTTCCTTCTTGGATTCTTTCCTATGCAATCCTTAAGGCTTTAGATGAGGGTTCTTAACCCAACACTTGTCAATAATGTAACATGTTTTCTTGCAATGGGTGCAAGTTAAACTTTCCTTGTCACTAAACTTCCCTTCTTCTTTGCTCCTTTCACCTCCTTTCACAGTGGTACCTCCAGTTTTCACCTTAGTATTTCCCTTTGAATCAGATTTCTTAAGCTTGCCTTCAATGGCATTAGCTTTTATACTTTCTTCGGAGTTAGTATCCACCGAAAACATCTTCAACTCCTTACGTATATACTCATGGAACTCAGAGATATACTTGATAGACGCATTTATGTGTCTAATTTGTCCTCAATGTTTCGTATTGTTAGTACTCGTTTCCGTCCTTATTATGGTTTTTTGTGTGTTTGTAGGTATTTTTGGGCAATAAACATATTTGGAAAATTCGGTTCGAAAAGTTGCTAAAGGCACCCGGAGGACACATGTTATCCGGACTCGCAGTTTTGGATATGGGTCAACCTATTACTATGGGGCATCCAATTACTAAGGGACACACCAGCTGCTATTTACACTCCACAGACAGGTATGGGGGAAACCCTTTCTTCCTCATTTGAACGATGTTTTTGGCGGGAAACAAATCATCTCACCTGCAGAATTAGGGTTGAGTTTTTGATCGAGTTTTAGAGAGGCTAAAAGGCTGAAATTGATTGAGTTTACTTATTAGGCCTAAACAGGTCTGGTATAGTCATTTGATTGAACCCAAATTGGTTAGAACTCGAGTTAGAAGGAAACAGAGGTGTGGAGTTCACGGGTTTGCTGAGGTTTACTGGATCGGGGTTGGGTGATATTCTGTAAGAGATTTTCATGGTATATGATTCGTATACGTCTGTTCCTTCATAACAGGGAAGGTATATGACTTGGATTTACTTAAAAAGAAGATTTCCACGTAAACCAGAAGAAGAATTATTCTCGGGATTTTCCGATATGCTTGCGGTAACTGCGTGTGACCTGATTATGTTGTGATCAATCTATTACGTGTTTGGGTGAATAATAGACGATTTGGAGTGTGTCGGTTGAAGATTTTTCGCGAGCAGAGATATGAAAGGGAAGAATAATCCAGTATCTTGCATGGGAGTAAAAGAAAATATTTTGGAGTTATCACGGAAGATTTGAAGGTGCTATGAGTATAAATTGGATATAAGAGTCACAGGAGTGAAGGGAGTGTGAGGGGTTCGAACAGAGGCTGAGGATTGGGAGTTGCAGAGCTTGTCTCTGCTGCTGCCATTGAAGAAGAAGAAGAACACGAAACAACAGTTAAAAGCAGTCGCAGAAAACCGTTACCTATAGTTTCAAATTCAATATCTTTGTAACAGTTTTTGTAACAACTATTTCGAATTCGCAACAGTCTGTTAAGTGTTTCTCTGTAACAGTGGGTTCTGTAACAATTATAACTGTTACAAACACACTGCTTTGTACCTTTTCTCCTTGCAAACACCTTTTTGAGCAATGAAAGATTCCTTTGAGCGCGTTTTCACCATGAGGAGCTAGAACCCATCACTGGGACGACGGAGGAAGCTGTTTTTCACCCATGTGGTAATTCTATTTAATTCATTTATGACTATTTCCAATATTATAATTGATTTATGATTTTTCTTGATTATTTGTGATTTCGTTAGATGTCGCATGCTTAGTCTTAGGTACTTTAGATGCGCCATGCTTGTGATTTACATATAATTCTTTATAAAATCTACCTTGGCAAACATTTATAGTCGATGTTTGTTATTTTATGAGCTTTAATTGTCTGGAATTAAAAGTTGAATCGCATGAATGTGAGAATTGGTGGAATACCGAGTCCCAGTCATCTCTTCATTCCGTCACAAAATTTGTTTATATATATCCTTATTTTTGAGTACGTTTTATATTTAAGCCTAAAATCAATCCAACAAAGTCCGAGTGAACGACAACTCTATTTACCACTATCTAAAATTCGATAAATTTTTGGCGCCGCCGACGCGGATTTGTTTATAGATTTGTTTTTAGGTTTTATTTGTTCTTTTTTACGCATTTTGGTATTTTTGTTTGCTTTCAGATTTGGAGCTAAGCTAAAGAAAAAAAAAAGTGCTAAAAAGAAAATCCCAAAAAGGAAAGAAAAGAAAAATCCAAAAGGAGTGAAGAAGAAGATTTTGTATATTATTTTATTTTATTTTTTTTAGAAATTGTAATTAGGGTTATATTTTTGTAATATTTTTATTTTTGGAACTTTTTTCTTTTTGGACATTGGACATTAATTTTTTTTAAACCCTACGGAAGGGTAGTTTCAAATATAAACTGCACAGGGAAGGACGGCGATTACGATGTCGCTTCGGCCCCTCGGGTTCGTACATGACATAGGAGTCGTGGCCCGAATCGACTTCAACGGTTCATCCCCCGTCTGGAACGGGAGGTAAGAATTCTAAACACCCGCGAATCCCCTGTCAGCGGGTTTACTAAATGATTTTGTATGCATATATGTTGAGGACCTGAAATCGGATTTAATTTTCTAGTAAAGGGAAAGGCCTGGCCAAATCAAGATAAGGACTCGGATTTCATTACTGTTTCCTTCTTGCCTGCCTTAGGAACACGTAACCTACGCGAACCTAAGCTTAAAATACTGACTAGAACGAGACCGATAGGGTAACGAGCTTAATAGGAAAGTCATTCGAAAAATATTGGTTACTCTTTTAAGCATACTTCGAAGTTCATAATGGTTTCTGTGAGTTGAATGCGTGACTGCGCCGCCTTGTAATTCCGGTGAGGCCTTGGGTATCAAAGCTCCACTGAGCTTCCCTCGCCTCAATTCAACTTACTTTAATTCGGATTAATTCCAGAGGGGTTTGCTCAAATTGTAACGAATTCCCTTTCGAAGGATTAGAAGCTGGTATAGAAACAATCTAAGGGAGCCATCATGCTTTTTGTTTGCTAGATAAAATAGGCTTGTTGTGGTCGAGTCAGCCTTGTTTGCGCTTGTATAGAATTCCATTGCAGTTAGGATGTCAAACTGGTATTATAATAGCCATCACAATGAATATGATTATCCAACTGAACAATATGGACATTACTCTTACCATAGTGTGAATAGTGGTTGGGAACGCCAAGCTTTCGAGGGTTACGGGTCATACCCTGGTGAGCCCAATTACTATCCACACATGCATCAGTTTTACGAGCAAGAAGATTATAGTACTAGTTCTTCGTCTCTACAGGATACAATCAAACTATTGAAAAGTAGTCCTTTTTATGATCCCTCTGTTCCTATTCCTCCTTTAGAAGAGTCCCTCAGGAAGTTAGCTGAGTCGACGCGTAAGTTAGCTGAGATGAATAGTATAATTATAGACGAAAGAACTACAATAATGAGTGAACCTTCTTTAGAAGACCACTTCAAGCGGATAGCTGAGACGAACAAAAGAATTACTCGAAATTATATGAATTTCCAACACAGTGTTCCCAGTTTTACCCTTGAAAATGAGGATAGTTACTATTCACCTAATCAAGATGACGAGGATAGAATTTGAGACACTATTTTAGATGAGGTTCAATCTCTTTCATGTTATTATGATGAGAATAGTGTTGATGGAGAATCATACTTATGTAGGAATAGTGATCAGGAAATGGTTACTCCAATTGAGCTTTACAATGATAATATTATTTCTAGTTCAAATCCAAATAATTTTAATAATTATTCACCTATTCAAAAGGACAAGGATTTGACTAGATATACCCTCGTTTTAGACGATGTAGTATTTCCTGTTTACAAAGCCGATAATGATTTAGAGGAACGAGTTTATTCTGAGAATAATGTTTTAGAGTCTAGCGATTTAGAAACAATAGTCTTAGACGAAGAAGATGAACTCGTAGAGCTTTTAAATATGAGTGAGGATGCATCACCTGAGTATAACCTAAAAGAAGCAATTGACCATTTTCAGGATTCTGATGATCTAGAAATTAGGGAAATTGTAGTTAGTCTACCTAGAGACACCCAAAACTCTAAGTTTGGGGGTGATTATCATTCTCCTTGTGCTTTACCTTTAACTCTTAGAAAGTTCCCTCGTGTAGGACTTGACATTTTTGCCTCAACCATCTTACAAGATTATCTCCATACACGTTTTCCCGAACCTAATAATGCCCAGAAAGAAGCTCAGTTGTTAGAAACCCATCCTCTGGTTGATGTGGTTAACCCAGGCTATGATACCAAGATTGACTTTGTTTTTCCCACCAAAAACTTTTCAACCAATTGTGGGAACATATGATTTTCAAATGTGTCGGTTATTAAGTTTTGAGACTAAACCTAATTACTTTAGGATATTTAGGTCGACACATTTTCTTAAGGAAGACCACCTCTTTAATTGTGGTCAGCTGTGTGAGTCAAATCTAATTGACTTAGAGGATCCCTAGTTATTTAGGTTGTTGTTATGTGCTTATAAGTTCTTAGTTGAGTTTTTCCAGACTCTAATGCCTGAACCGGATCTTAGCTTTGAGGAAATCCAACCGATGAAAGCTTTTATTTAGACCCTTTTATAGAGCCTGAACCTGAACCACAACTAGATGTAGTTGTCTTAAGCAACGGTATGTTCGGTATCTTCTTGGTCTGTTGCAGTTTCCTCTTCTTGTGGGTAACACTTTTTGATCCAGATGACCCACAATTATTTCGGCTACTTCTATACGATTATACGAGGTGACTAATTCTTCCAATGTCTGGCTGAAGACTTTAAACTTAGCACTTCTTGCGAGGTAACCCATTTTCATGCGACACGGTAATATTCTTCTTTATTCCCTCAAGTGGTAATAGTTTCTCCTTGTTCATGTTTTTAATTTTATCTTTAAAACATTGAGGACAATGTTAGATTTAAGTTTAGGGGTAAGGGAGAAACTTCTAGCGTCACATAGTATCCGATTAGATAAGTTTACATACTGTTTCTCACCGAAAAGATAGAAATTGGAATGCTAGAGATAACAATCTTTTGAGACATTAGAGAAAAAGACATTGAGATCTTTGAAATTCAGGAGAAAACTTGTTCGTTTTAGAGGGTAACCGTGATGGACCTAACCATCCATGATGGAAAGGAAAGTAGGTCAGGAAATGCCAGAAAGACAAAGCAACCTCACAATGTTGTCTTAGTTACTGGATTGAGACTCTCTCTCAGTACAAACTTATCATCATCAACAAACGGAGCGACATCAAAATCTATGAAGAAAGTTGAAGACGTTTAAGGTTTAGAACCAACAATAGAAAAGAATAATTCAAAAATCAAATTTGAAGACTTAGTTACAAAAAGCTATAAGAGCAAACGATTTAAGTTATTGAAGTTCATGATACCAATACATCACAAGTTGCGAAGATCCAAGTTCTAAGTCCTTCTCTCATGGCCATGTAAATTTTTGTCTTGTAATTCTTTTTTTTTGTTACCAAAAAAAAAAAAAAAAAAAAAAAAAAAAAAAAAAAAAAAAAAAAAAAAAAAAAGAAAAAAAAAAAGAAAAGAAAAGAAAATCATCATTACGTTCTTTTTGTTATATAAATAGTTTTTAGTTTTTTGTTCAATAAGGCCATAGGGAAGTAGAAATTTTTAAGTCAAGCAAGAAATCGAAGAGAAGAGTTAATTGTCAAGGTTCTATGAGGTTCGATAGTTTATCATCAACAGTTGAAGATCGAAGAAGAAGTTGTTTCTACTAAGCACTATGAGAGAGTCGAAGAAAGATACAATTGGTTGCTTTGTTAGTCCGCTTTCAATCTGGCACAGGATCTTTCTAGCACTGGTTTAACTCATCACACGTAATTAGTCCAGCTGTGTAGCAGATGTCCCTCTTATCTTTATCTCTCTCCTAATCTTATCCAGTTGTAAATCAGCGGACGCATCTTACAATGTTTATCTAGCTGTGTAGCGGGTATCTCTTTATCTAGCAGTGTTGCGGATGTGTCTCCCTTTTTCTTTAGTCAGCTTTAGAGCTGACACCTTTAATTTCTCTGGCATTCTAGTTACTTGGAGATAGGTTGAGATTATGTATGTCCTCATAGATCTTTGGATACTTGTGACCAATTAGAAGTCATGGTTTTGTGGGTACACCTCTGGTAAACCCTCCCGAGATTAACTCGGTTTTATTTTTTTGTTTTGCTTGAGGACTAGCAAATAATAAGTTTGGGTGTATTTGATAGACGCATTTATGTGTCTAACTTGTCCTCAATGTTTCGTATTGTTAGTACTCGTTTTCGTCCTTATTATGGTTTTTTGTGTGTTTGTAGGTATTTTTGGGCAATTAACATCTTTGGAAAATTCGGTTCGAAAAGTTGCTAAAGGCACCCAAAGGACACCTGTTATCCGGACTCGCAGTTTCGGATATGGGGCAACCTATTACTATGGGGCATCCAATTACTAAGGGCCACACCAGCTGCTATTTACACTCCACAGACAGGTATGGGGGAAACCCTTTCTTCTTCATTTGAACGATGTTTTTGGCGGGAAACAAATCATCTCACCTGCAGAATTAGGGTTGAGTTTTTCATCGAGTTTTAGAGAGACTAAAAGGCTGAAATTGATTGGGTTTACTTATTAGGCCTACACAGGCCTGTTATAGTAATTTTATTGAACCCAAATTGGTTAGAACTCGAGTTAGAAGGAAACAGAGGTGTGGAGTTCACGGGTTTGCTGAGGTTTACTGGATCGGGTTCGGGTGATATTCTGTAAGAGATTTTCATGGTATATGATTCTTATACGTTTGTTCCTTCATAACAGGGAAGGTATGTGACTTGGATTTACTTAAAAAGAAGATTTCCACGTAAACCAGAAGAAGAATTATTCTCGGGATTTTCCGAGCTGCTTGCGGTAACTGCGTGTGACCTGATTATGTTGTGATCAATCTATTACGTGTTTGGGTGAAGAATAGACGATTTAGAGTGTGTCAGTTGAAGATTTTTCGCGAGCAGAGATATGAAAGGGAAGAATAATCCCGTATCTTGCATGGGAGTAAAAAAAAATATTTTGGAGTTATCACGGAAGATTTGAAGGTGCTATGAGTATAAATTGGATATTAGAGTCACAGGAGTGAAGGGAGTGTGAGGGGTTCGAACAGAGGCTGAGGATTGGGAGTTGCAGAGCTTGTCTCTGCTGCTGCCATTGAAGAAGAAGAACACGAAACAACAGTTAAAAGCAGTCGCAGAAAACCGTTACCTATAGTTTCAAATTCAATATCTTTGTAACAGTTTTTGTAGCAACTATTTCGAATTCGCAACAGTCTGTTAAGTGTTTCTCTGTAACAGTGGGTTCTGTAACAATTATAACTGTTACAAACACACTGCTTTGTACCTTTTCTCCTTGCAAACACCTTTTTGAGCAATGAAAGATTCCTTTTAGCGTGTTTTCACCATGAGGAGCTAGAACTCATCACTGGGACGATGGAGGAAGCTGTTTTTCACCCATGTGGTAATTCTATTTAATTCCTTTATGACTATTTGCACTATTATTATTGATTTATGATTTTTCTTGATTATTTGTGATTTCGTTAGATGTCGCATGCTTAGTCTTAGGTACTTTAGATGCGTCATGTTTGTGATTTACATATAATTCTTTATAAAATCTACCTTGGCAAAGATTTAGAGTCGATGTTTGTTATTTTATGAGCTTTAATTGTATGGAATTAATAGTTGAATCGCATGAATGTGAGAATTGGTGGAATCCCGAGTCCCAGTCATCTCTTCATCCCGTCACAAAAGTTGTATATATATATCCTTATTTTTGAGTACGTTTTATATTTAAGCCTAAAATCAATCCAACAAAGTCCGAGTGAACGACAACTCTATTTACCACTATCTAAAATTCGATCAATACTTCATATAGATAGCATGATCTTCCAAGTCTAAATCCAAAATCATACCTTGATTCTGAAATTCCGTAGTAAATTCTTCCACGGTTTGGTTGTAGGTCTGCTTCAAGTTGTACCACTTGAACCATCTCTCTTCAAGGTAGCCAACCGGATAAAAAAGTTTCCTTACAACTGCCTTGAATCTTTTCCACGACAATACTCTTTTACCTAGGTTTTGTCTTTGATAAGCTTTCCACCAGGTTAAAGCATGCTTTTGTAGCTTCAATGCCGCAAAACTATCTTTTCCTTTGAACAATATTCAAAGAAAGAGAAATACGTCTCTATACGTTAAATCCAATCATCCAATTTTTCTACATCGACACTCCCATCGTAAAGTGGAATATCAACACGGAAATCAATTTTCAGATTCTTACCATGATATTTAGTTGATGTGGGACCTTTAGGAAGCTCGCTTTCCTTTTTTTCGTCCTCATCTTCTTCCTCTTCTTCTTCTTCTTCTTCTTCCGACTCGTCTTCTTCTGAATCATCTTTGTTCGAAGCTACAGGTGAAGGTGTAACCTTTTTCTTCGTCTCCTTCATAGGTGTATGAGAACGAATACATTCACTCATAGTGGGTTTTGATCGAATATGGATCTTTTGAAATACTATACTGCTCTAGGAGACCTTGATGTCTCTTTTGATGACTTTAATGCGGATAATATTGACCCATATTCAACCTACATATCCAAAGTTTACTCCCAACCACTCCAAGCTCTTATTTCTCACTTTGAGGACAATTTATCAAGTCATAATCCTAATGAGAAAAATTTAGAGCTTTCTGGTAATGAGCAAGTTAGTTTGGATGAGCATTCTCCATCTCCTAACTCATATTCTTCATTTCATGGGACAGTGTCTGAGCAAAACCTTGCTAAAAGACTTAAAGCAACTTCTTCCAACACTGATGACCAGGTAAATCCTCTATCTTTTCAGCTTCCTATCTTAATAGCTTTTACCTTTCAATTATTTTCTAGAAGTCTTTTATATTACTGCCCATTCATTTCTGGTGTGCCGTTTAATAATAATTATAGTGTAGTAGAATTGAAAATTTTATCGTGGAACGTTCAAGGTTTCATGGGTAAAGACACTAGAGATTACTTAAGTGACATTATCAAACAACATGATCCAGACATTATATTTCTAATGGAAACCAAAATTGGTTCAGGTAAAGCCCAAAGTCTGATCCAAAGATACAATTACCCAAATTCTCACATTATTAGTTCTGTTGGTTTAGCTGGGGGCATAATTTTACTTTGGAAGTCTTGTTTTCCTTGTGATATTGCATGTAGTAAAGATAATATGATCCACTTGTTGGTCCAATCTAACCCTTCAAAACAAGAGCGTTTACTTTCCTGTGTTTATGGGTCTACCTATAATAATCTGAAACAACAACAATGGGAATTTTTTAGAGAACTAAGTGAAAATGTTTTCCAGTCTTGGATAATTATTGGTGATCTTAACATTCATTTGTCAATAGAAGAAGCATCTACAAGTGTTAATTCTCTAGATAAATGGGTTTGCAATGTCATAAATGATGCTGGTCTCACCGATGTGGGTTATTCAGGTAAAAAACATACTTGGTCCAATAGAGTTAATGGAAAAGGATATAGGAGAGCTAGAATTGATATGGCCCTCTGCAACTCACATTGGTTCAGAGAATACCCTGATTCTAAACTCTTACATCTCCCTTTTCTGGGATCGGATCACTGTCCAGTTCTTTCTTCTCTGAATTTGATACTGTCAAACCTAGGAATGTTTGGAAATTTTATAGATGTTGGTTGAGAGACCCTCAGTGTACTGATATCATCGGAAACTCTTGGGTTTCTTCTGGTAGTAATCAGAACATAACTCACAAACTTTGTAATGTTAGAAGTAAACTTTCAAGATGGAGTGGAATTCATTTTGGAAAGATTGCTAGTCGAGTTCACAATCTCCAACTCCAATTATCCACTATTCGGAATCAACAGTATACTGATGAAAACTCATGCAAAATTCATCAAATTATACAACAGTTGCATCATTGGAAGAAAGTGGAAGCTGATTTTTGGAAACAAAAATCAGGAGACCGTTGGATCAAGGATATGGACAATAATACAGCGTATTTTCATTCCTTTTCCAACAGAAGACGAACTAGGAACCGAATATATTCTCTTAGAAATGATCAAGGACATTGGTTTCATTCTCACAAGGATTAGAACAACTTCTTACCAATCACTTTGGTAGTATTGCTCAATCATCAAACCCTCAATTTCAGGATGACTCTTTCGACATAATTACTCCAATCATTACTACAGAGGATAATGTTAAATTAACCTCAATTCCTTTTGAAGAGGAAATTTTTTCTGTGGTTCAAAGTTTTCCTAGTTGGAACTCTCCTGGTCCGGACGGATTTTCGGCAGGTTTCTTTCAGACTCAATGGGCTACTGTGGCCAGTGATGTTGTCAATTGTGCAAAATTTCTTCGTTACAAAATCTTTAACGCCTAACATTAATCATACAGTTACTTGTTTGATTCCCAAATCACAACATCCGACTACTCCAAGTGATTACAGGCCAATTGGATTATGTAATATAATTTATAAAATTATCTCTAAGATGTTAGTTATGAGGATGAAACCACTAATGGGTAACATAATTTCACCAACTCAAGCAGCATATGTACCGAAGAGATACATTAATGACAATATAGTCATGGCTCATGAGTTGGTTCATACAATGAAGAAGTCAAACAAAAAACAAGGTTTGGTAGCTCCCAAATTAGATATGTCGAAAGCTTTCAACAGAATGTAGTGGTCATTCATTGATAAAATGTTAGCTTCTTTGGGTTTTTGTGAAGACTGGAGAAGTTTAATTTATCAATGCATTTCGACTACAACCATCTCAATCATACTAATGGTGGAATTATTCAGTCGTATACTCCTTCTCGTGGGCTAAGGCAGGGGGATCCTCTTTCCTCTTACCTATTTATAATTTCTATGGAGTATCAAACTAGGTCTCTGATGCACGCGGAATACCAGCATTTAATTCACGGTATTCAGGTTACTAAAAAAACAACTTTTGTAAATCATTTGTTATTTTCCGATGATTGCATTTTGTTTTTCCATGCAAATAATGATAGCATTCATCATATTCAGTGCTGCTTACAGAAGTTTTGTGGCCTGTCAGGTCAACTAATAAATTTCTCAAAATCATCAGCATTTATTACAGGTGATTTGTCAGATGATGAAAAAATAAATATCAGAACAACTTTAGGAGTTAAACACCTAATTTCTTCTGATAAATATTTAGGTCTCCCAATTCTTTTAGGGACCTCAAAAACTAATTCCTTTAAATCTATTCAAGATTCTTATGATAATAGATTTCAAGGATGGATTTCTAAAACTCTGAATCAAGCGGCCAGAACAACTCTGGTGAAGTCTGTTCTCAACTCTATTCCAACTCATTACATGAGTAGCTTCAAAATTCCAAAAACCGTGATTTATAGACTAGATGCAGCACAAAGGAAATTTTGGTGGGGTCATAAGACAAATAGGGGAGTAAATTTAGTGGCTTGGAATTCTTTGTGTTCTTCTATGAATGAGGGAGGGTTAGGCTTCAGAAATCTAGAAAGATTTAATATTTCTCTTCTAATTAAGCTTGCATGGAGATTGTGTACTGAAGAGGATACCCAATGGGTGAGGATGATGAAAGACAAATATTCCCCTTATTGTAGTTTCTTGCATCTTCAGGATTCTCCTTACAACTCCTCCTGGATTTGGAAAGCTTTAGAGCTTGGTCTTCATTATGTGAAACAATTTCACAGATGGATTGTTAGAGATGGAACGAAAATCCTTGTTTGGTATGACAAGTGGGTAATAGGTTTAAACTCGCCGCCAACCCCAAAACATTCTTTCAGAGAACCTGCTAGAATTGTTTATGTTTCTGATCTCATGCTCCATAACCCAAGGAGATGGAATGAACATCTTGTCAAAGACTTATTCCCAGATGATATTGCTCGGTTAATATTAAAAATGTATGTCACTCAGTGTGGAACAGATAAACTTATATGGGAGCCTAGTAGAAATGGAGAATTTTCTGTTAGAGATACATATAGAGCTTTATCTACTGTTCCTCCTAGTTTAGGTTCTATCACTACAAATAATATAAATATTAGCTGGGCCAAATTATGGAAGATGCAAGTACCTCACAAAGTTAAGTTGTTCATTTGGAAGTGCATTAGGAGGATAGTCCCAACTAGAGTTAATTTGAATAGATACAAATATGAGGTAGATCCTATTTGTCCAAGATGCCACCAAGTAAATGAAACTCTTCATCATCTGCTTATACAATGTGATCATTCTAAATCCATCTGGCTTGCGATGAATGTAAACATTGCTACAATAGAAAGCCAAAATATTGATGTTACTGACTGGATCTCAAGTTGGTTTCACCAATCTTCTGATTGTCTTAAGCATGAGTGGAATAAATGGGTCATTACATTGATGACAACTGCTTGGTTTATCTGGAAGAATAAATGTGCTAAATTTTTTGAGAATAAAAACCAAAATATATACTTCACGTTAATCTCCGTTAATTTCATGGTAAACCACTGTATTTCTGCTGTCCAGTGAGAATTCAAAAGCAAGCACAACTATGGTCTCCACCTCCTACGGGAGTCTTAAAAATCAATGTTGATGTTGCTTTTGATTATGATACTTCTGAATTTGCTATTGGACTAATTATGCGTGACTCAACAGGAAGTTGCAGGGCCATCAGAGGGAAATACTACAATGGAGGAGTAGATCCAGAAAATGTTGAATGTCTAGCCCTGAAAGAAGCTTTATTGTGGGCTAGAGACAGCAATTTCCATCAAGTTATTTTGGAAGGGGATAGTTTGAATGTTATTAACTCAATCAATCAGAAGATTCCGTCAGTCCAATGGAACAATCTGGGCATTATAGAAGACATACGACAGATAGACTATTATTTCTTGCTTTTCTGGTATTACTCTAAGTCATGTTAAGAGAACAGCTAATACAGCTGCCCATGTAATAGCTAAAACCTCTATAGCTGATAGATCTGCTTTTGAATACACCTGTAACATCCCAGATAAAATCATGAACATTATTGGGGATGACCAAAAATCTATCATCTTAAGTTATGTAAATTAAGTTTGTCTAATATATGGTGTTTTCGAATCAAAAAAAAAAGTACAAAACAGATATAATAAGAGAAGAAGTGAGCCCTAGAACAAAACACAACACAAAAAAAAATACTCTGAAAAACATTCTATAATACGAGAGATCAATTCCTATAGGATCGAAGTGCGGCGTGAAAGAGAACAGAAATGAGTTTGGTGACTTTAGGGCTTCTGTTACCAATTTCAGCAAGAAAAAGAACGATTTTTTGGGGACTACTCCAAAATAGTGGGGGACTACTATTACTTTTTTGGGTGGATATTAGAAGTAATATAGAGTCATCCTTTATCTAAATTTATTTTTAATACCAAATTTGCCCTTGGTAATGATTAGTTAGTTAATTAATAATTAGGGAGATTAAATTAATAAGTTGATTTTTTTCAAAAGAAGAATTATTGAGAGGGAGAAGATGAAGATGAAGATGAGGGTTTTAGAAGAAAAAAAATTAGATCTTTTTCTTTAAGAGTCACAACAAGAGTATGATGTTTTGAGTACTCATGAATACTTCAAATTTATTTAATGGTGCTTGAATTGGCCAAAACATTCCTAAAAAAGAACAATTTACAAATCGAAAACAATTTTCTAAAAAAAATCAAAAATAACTTAGTTTGGCATCCTAGCAACAAGCTGGGCACCAATCCCTTTTTGAATAGCAATACCTAGCCTATGAAAAATAAAGCTACCAGAACCACTACTAGCATCATTACTAACTAAACAATTCTTCAAACGCTTGAAAAAACATATAGTATCCTCTCCAAGTTCCCCTAGAGTGGAAAAAGCAAGAACACCCAGACCATAACCATGTGCGACACATTTGTCCAAGTATTTAGTGTGTTTTCGTGAAACAACACTAGAGATAGCTTTGCATGGAACGAAAGAGCGAGTACCTTCATCTGTGAAGGGGGGACGCCTGTAACATCCATACACACATCTTGACCATTTTCCCAGTTAAGAACGAGGATATCGGCAGGCCGTAAGCTCTTGTCGTCATCTGAAAGAAACCCAAGAGAAACTTCCTTACGGGCAGGCACACTAGCTTTGTAACAAATGTCTGCAATGATGTCACAAACAAATTCATGTCGAAACTTAATATTGATATCCTTAGCACAATGGAGCGCGTGATCTCCAAATATATCCATAGATTTGTTACAACTTGAGCATAAACCATTCTCAACAAACAATGGGATACCAAGGCGATAACAAAGAACAACTCTGAACTGTCTAGGCCCGAGACAGTGGTTAAGCCCACTAATAGGTGTAGCTAATAAATAATCTTGTGCATGCTTAACTTGGTTACACTGCTACAAAATGGAATCTCTTACATACATGGAAAATTGGTCTGGGATTTGCTTCTTAACTGCATCAAAATAAGTGACTGTCAGAGAATGCATGGGGGGGGGGGGGGGGGGGGGAAGTATCATCGACGCAATAAGAAGAAGGTAATCCACATACCTGGATAAATTTCTGAAGAGCCAATTGATAAGTAGAGCATTTGTTTGTTGAGAATAAGTTACCAAGAATCACCTTTTGCACCGAAGTAGTCTGGCTCTGAGAAGCTAAATAACAATAAGTATGGGTGTCTTCCATGGTATAAATGCCCAATCCACCATCTTTGATGGGCAGGTAACTAATCTCAGCTGTAAAAGACCAAAACCAAGACCATCACCAATGATAAGGAGTCTCAGGTACTTGAGCAAATGATCATCGAAAAGCTCAGTGGCTTGATGAAGGGCTGCAAGGTTGGTAGTGCGCATAGCAAAATATAACATGGATACACCGTCACAATTGCGAAGTAACATCATCTCACTCTGAGGATCCTTGAGTTTCTTAATGGCATCCATTAGTTGAACAGTCTTGTTCACCCTGCTCAACATCATATCACTAATAAAGCTCAAGTCCAGACTCACAGGACCACCCAAAAGTTTAACACCATTAGAAGGTCTACCAATATCAGGAGGAAAAACACCATCAACAGTATTTCTGGGATCAATCGAAGGCCAAAAGACCTCTGTTTGCTTTATATTGAGATATTGATTTCGGTTTGGTTAACAAAGTTCGGCTACGACATCTGAAGAACATGTATCCGAACTCATCTACAAGTGCAGTTCGGCTAATGTTTCTGAAAACACAGATAGCCGAACTCATCTACAAGTGCAGTTCGGATAATGTTTCTGAAAACACAGGTAGCCAAACTCAGCTTTAATGGAGTTTTTTCTTTCAGAGAAAATCTCGGTTAGGAGAGAAATTGCGGCGTAACCGAACTTTTTACGATGTAACCGAACCTTTTAGGACGTAACCGAACTTTTTGCGATGTAACCGAACTAAAAGTTCGGCTGAGACATTTTTTTTCGACGTGACCGAACTTTTCTCTGAAAAAAAGAAAAACCTCCATTAATGTTGAGTTCGGCTAGTTCGACAAAGTTTTTCACATAATTGCTAGCCGAACTTCTCTCTGTAACTTTCATTTTCAACTCATTTTGATGATTACTTCTTATTTTTCAACCAAAAACGAATGACAAGTAATGTGTTTGTTATAATTTTGGTTTTGATTTTGTTTTGTTAATGATTTAAATTAAGCTATATATAGAGGTGCCGGTGGTGGTGGTGGTTTTAGGTGGTCGGTGGTGGTGGTAAGAGGCGGTGGTGATGGGAGGAGGTGGTTATATATATAGGTAGTGGTGGTGGGAGGAGGTGGTTATATATAAAATATATATATATATATATATATATATATATTAAGGGTAGGTTAGTCATTTTCACAGTTTAGGACACCCATTATAACTATAGGTAGATATTCTTATCACTTAATAGTCCCCCACCATTTTAGAGTAGTCCCCAAAAAAACCAAGAAAAAATACCACGGAACTTCTAGCATATTTGCTAAACCCATAGAAAATCAAAGCCCATTAGCATGAATTCAATATAATGCGTGCTAATCTTTGAAAAATATCAGTACCTAACAATATGATCCATCATTAGTGCAAAATCCGATCTTTAAAACCTGGATATATTCTTAAGAGATTTCTACAAATTTCCAGTTTTTTGACAATAAGACGAGCCGCAAAAGATCTTACGTTATTGTGTGATTAATCCTTGATTTTTTTTTAATATTTCTCAACGACAAGAAATTAATTTTTTATTTTTTATTTTATTACGTAATATTTTGAATTTATTGCATTTGATTTATTTTTGTTCCAAGTATAATCCTGCAACCTTTGTATATAAATATATAACTAACAACACCATAAGACATAACAACAACAATCATGAAAAACATTGTGTGTCTGTGTATGTTTCTAATACTTTCAGTCGGAATTCTATTTCCATCAACAAGAAATGCATCGGGAGGTTGTGATGATGAGGCTAATGCTTTAGCAGTACTTTGTGAAAAGTATGTATCGAAAGAAGGTCCACAACTTCAACCATCAGAGAATTGTTATTCGCTAGTCAGGCAAGCTTCAATACCATGTATCTGTGAGCATGCCACGGAAGAGGTTGTGAAACTTATTATCTTGGAAAAAGTTTTTTATGTTGTTAATAATTGTGACAAAAAAATTCCTCCGATGAAGATATGCGGAGGAATTTTTATTCTCTCCTGGACAGTGTCAACTTAAATTCTACAGTAGATTCCATATCTTGGAGATGGGATCCAAAGGGAGTATTCACGGTTCAGTCATGCTACAAGGGGCTGCCAAAAAATTTCAGGTAATGTTTTCCCTTATTCGGAAGTTTGGAATCCTAAAGTCCCTACAGAAATTGCTTTTTTCGTATGGCTTATTCATCATGGCGCAATCCTAACTCAAGACAATCTTGCAAGAAGGGGACGGGTATTTGTAAATAGGTGTGTTTTCTGCAAAAAAAGATTCGGAAACCATCAACCACCTGTTTATGCATTGCCATGTTATCAATATGGTTTGGATGTTTTCATGCATGAATTCTCGCGGGACTGGATACCAAACTACAATGTTACTCACATTGAGAACTTTGTTATTTAGTCCACTAAACCCAACCCGGGTTAATGGCTAGTCTAGCGGGAAAACATATTTACTCGCTAGTCCAAAAAAGTTTTGAAAAGATTAAAATTACACTACTAACCCTAACATATAATACTACATATGTTACTACATGTATTACTACATACTACATATATTAGTAATATGTTACTAGTAGTATGTAGTAACATATGTTACTAGTAGTATGTAGTAAAATATGTAGTATGTAGTAACATATGTTACTAGTAGTATGTTACTAACATATGTTACTACATACAAATACTGTTATGTTATGTATTGATACTACATATTAATATGTAGTATCAATATGTTATGTACTATATAAATAAATATCATTATGTTATGTATTGATACTACATATCAATTTTGTTATGTTATGTATTGATACTACATATTAATATGTAGTATCAACACATAACATAACGGTATTTATTTATATATTACTAGTATAGTAAAGTAGTTACCTAGTTTTACTAGTAACATATTTTTGTTACTACTAGTATAGTATATATTAATATGTAGTATCACCATATTGATACTACTAGTATGTAGTAACATTTACATGTGTTGAAACTAATTAGATATGGAAGGGTGTTTTAGGCATTTAGAAAACACACTTTATAATTTCCACAAAGTTTTTGGACTAGCGAGTAAATTTTTTTCACGGGTGGACTAGCCATTAACTGGGTCATGAAAAACTGGATTAAACAATAATTCCTACTTTTCATATGCCATTGGATGCAAGGACTTGGTGAGAATAGTTTGTTGTTGTGGGAGCTTTTACCTTTTTCTTTTGTTTGGAGTGTGTGGAAACAAAGGAACTCTTGCATATTAGAAGACAAGGAATACTCGCAAGATAATCTTATAAGGAAAATCAAGTCACTGTTGCTCTACTGGAATTCTACCAATGTGTCTTTTAGAGGGATCACCTACCAAGATCTTCATTATAATTGGATAGGTTGCACTAATTTATGTTCTTGTTGCTTTTGTTGTTGTTTGTGCTCACCTTTATGCATTATGGTGGGGTTGTTCTCCTTAGGGTGTTGATTCCCTTTGTGATCCCCTTGGCTATTTTTGTATATCCTTTCTTTCTTCTATAAATATTTTTGTTGTATTGATTAAAAAAAATGCGGAGTTATCTCAATTCTTTCATGATAAGACGATGGATCTCAGTGAAACAACACGATTTAGTATCTACCTAATCTAATAAGAGTTGTATTTAATATAGATAAATTAATTAAGGTGTAAAATCCATGAAAGTCCCAGCTCCAATTTTAATGCACATCATTTTTTATTTATAAGTTGCACTGTAGTGGTTGTTCAGAAGTAAAATTTGCTATATATATATATGTATATTTTTATTAGTAAATTAAACGTTTTATAGAAAGGAGGTTGAGTACATGAACTATGGACTAGGTCCTCGACAAAACAAGTAGAGGACACCCGACCAAAAACAACAAGAAAAAAGAATGCTACAAGCTAGCACCCCAAAAGACCAAAGGGAAAAAATCATCACACACAGACAAGCACCAAAAGAGCCCCAAGAAGAAAACATATATCAAGGAGGTTGGAAAAGAACTTCCTTCCATCCAATGGCAAGTTCTTCCAAATAAATACCGTAACAAAAAAACCTCTATTATGCAACCAATAGGCAACAAATAGCTTTACTAAATCAATTATAGACTTCTCGTTTCTACTTACATTATTAAACGCTCTTTTGATCCTTTCTTCCCATAAACTCCAAAAAACAGTCGCAGGGAGATCTTTAGTCACCAATTGTCTCCTAGGCGAAATAGCCCACGTTGGCCAAGATCTAATAAGATTTATGAGGTCAGGAGGGATCATCCACACAACTGACCAATCCTTAAGGAAAAAGTACCAAATAGAACAAGCAACTTTACAATGAATTAGAAGATGGTTGACTGATTTTTCATTCTTGATACAAAGATAGCTGTGATTTACCCACTCAAAAGTCCATCCTTTCTTGCACATCACATCTTGAGTAGATATTTTTGAGTAACTTTCCACCCACATAAAGAAAAAACTAACATTAGTTGGCCAGAATTTCGACCACAATTTTTTTCTAGGGAGAAAATTTATCAGATGTGGGGAAGAACTATTATCCTATGATAACAAGATTTAACCGAGAAGATTCCATTTGAAATCTTCCCTTGCCACATTCTGTAATCAAGTTCGTTAACATCAGTAGATTGAAAGTTATCAAGCAATTGAAGCAAGGTGGTCAGTTCAGTGATAACATTGTCATGCACTCTTCTCGAAATGTTCAAGTTCCAATTAATCAGCCCATTTCAATAATTCTTACTTCTGCCACTGCCGCACCTTTATTCTCGCAAATAGCATACACAGCTGGGAATCGTTCTTTAAGCGGAGCATCGACAATCCACGTATCTCCCAAAAAACAAGTGTTGTTCCCATCTCCCTCCTGCATTCTAATATTCGAAGAGAAAAGAGAAAAAAAAAATTACAAATCCCCTTCCAAAAACTACAACCATAGGATGCTTTAGATATTTTAGAATTCCAGCCAAAAGGTTTTTCTCCATACTTCTCCTCTATAGTAACTCTCCATAAAGCCTCGTTTTCACTTCCAAAATGCCACAACCATTTATGTAAGGGTTGGTGTTCTTCACGGATCAAGAAGATCAACAACAATCGGCCATCGTGCATCATAATAGCAGATTTTAAAGAAGTAAAATCTGTTACTATGATGCACGATGACCGATTGTTTTTGATCTTCTTGATCCGTGAAGAACACCAACCCTTGCATAAGTTTTTCATTTTTATGGCCGATTGTTCTTGATCAATGATGAACAACGACCAATAATTGGCATATGTTCTTTAGTTTTAAGGCCGATTGTTCTTGATGTTCTTTCTCCATGGAGAATATCAGTCTGGAATCATCATATGTTCGTCTTTTGTATGGCCGATTGATACAATCCTCCACAAATGTGAACGATGAAAAAATTAATAGTTTTTTTGTATATTACAATTCGTCCATAATCGGTGGATAAGGTTTTCCATATGTGCCGACTGTAAAAAATTTAAATATACAAGAGTTTCTCTGCAATTCTTTTCTGTCATAAATGGTTGACATATATAAATGCCCTTACTGTTCTTCGGAGAATTGTATCAATCGGCCATTTCTTTGACCGTTTTTCATTCGGCGTCGGCATGACCTTATTTTTTTTTTTGCACTAAACTCAAATTTTTGTTTTTTACAATAAAGATATAAAAATTCTTAGATTTGGACAAGTTACAGTTATATTTGGATCCAAGAAAATAAAGTACTACACGAACGGATGAAATCCTTGGTAGTTTCATGGATCAACAAATATCTTTCATAAAAATAAAGAACATATATTATGCTGATTTTGGGTCAATGTTCTTCATGGATCAAGAACATCAAGAACAATCGCCTATCTTGTACGTGTCTTATCAGCTGATTGTTTTAAAAGAACCATTAACTGGGGGATAAAAAAAGGAATTGGGGGATATTGATTACTTCCCCCAACCCATGGTGTCTGTTAAGGGGTGTTTTTGGGGTATGAAAATACTAGAATATCCTCCCTTCAAAATAAAGATCAAAAAACTTAAAATGAAAAAACAAAATCATATTTCCCGTTTCTATCTCCACTTCTTATTAATTTCTTTTAGGGTTAGAGCTTTGAAACCCAAACATTCCTCGTTCCCTTTCAAATTCTAAACTCTCCCCACTCCCTATCAAATTCTCTTCTCCTTCTCTGCCGGCTCCTCACTTTGGAAACGATTTTTTTTTTAATTCAGAAGTGATGAAGATGATGTTGAAAGTGATGAAGACCATGCCGGAATTAATGAACACCATGCCAGAAAACGGTGCCGGCATGGTTAGTAACTAACATTCAATGCCGTAACTAAATACCGACATGCTCGATAGAAATCTATCAATGCCGGTAGTCAAGTGAAAAAAAATCATCTTTCTGAATACTTTACATCATGTGCCGGCATAGATGTTAATGCAACATACTATGCCGGAAACCGGTGCCGGCATGCTCGAGAACTAAGTAACTGTGCCGGCAGTGGACTGATTAAAACCAGAAAAAATTCAAAACGGATTTTTTTTTACAATACCGGAATTGATGAAGACCACGCCGGAATTGATGACGACCATGCCGGAAAATGGTGTCGGCATACTCGGGAACATCCTATCAATGCCGGTAGTCAAGCGAAAAAAAATCAATTTTCTGGATACTTTTCATCATATGCCGGCATAGAAATTTAAGCAACATACTATGCCAGAAGTGGTGCCGGCATGCTCGAAAATTAGATAATTGTGCCGGAAGTGGACTGATTAGAACAATTTATGAAAATTTCCAGCAAATACCGGCATGGTTTTTTGGTTGAATACCATGCCGGAAACGAGCTTTTTCAACTGCAACAATGGTGGATTCAAAGAAAAAAAAATCAAATTTTCAACCTCTTAGTAGCAATTCTCTCTTCACAATCATCCTCCATTTTCACAAAAAAAAATTCCCTCTCAAATATTTTTTTCTCCTTATACTCTCACCTCACTCACACAAATTCTAATAAAAATACACACTAATCATTAACAAATACTTAAGATTTTGACTAATTATTATTAACCACTAAACCTGATTAGTGTGGGTGCATTAGGATTTAAAAAAATACTTAGATAAGGGGTGATCCTGATTTGATATTTGGATCCAGTTTTTGTCTTTTTCCTCTATTCCCCAGTTCCTTTTTTTATCCCCCAATTAATGGTTCTTTTAAAACCCAATATTTTTGAAATTCTAAAACTTCAAATAAAATAAAAAAGATAAACATTTAAAAAATATCTAATTATTTACAAATTTAATAAAAAAAGTATTTTGAAAAAGTAATAAATTCCAATTTCTAATCGATTTTGAAAGAAATGTAGTATATTGAAAATATTATGGGTAAGCATGAAATGCAATATTAAGAAGTAGTTATTTTTTTTAATAATTTTACTCTTTTAAGACGCCCTCTATCCCTTATGTTTCATGTAATTTGAAATTTATAGAGCTCAAAGTGCGGGGTTATTTTGTAGAGCTCAAAGTGCGGGGTTATTTTGGAAACGACAATTTCATATAAAGAAAAAAGAAATCTATTTTTCAGGAAACAAATTGTTTTATAACGCGTTTGGATATATATTTAAGTTGCTATCAAAGTCAGTAAAACAGATGTTAGCTCCGATTTAAATTTTAAAAAAAAAAAAATTTGAAAGGAAAAAAATACTAAATTTTTGTGAAGCAAAATATTTTTACATCTGACTTCTGCTTCTCGGAAAACCAGACAAAAACACTCCAACTTTTAGTATCCAAACACGCTTCAACCATACATGGATCTGCTTTGCTTTCCAAACTCCTATTTTGTTCGCATTCGTACACTCGTTTTAATATTTTGGAAAATCATACACTTACCCGATCATAAATGCACAATTAGAGCATTTCAATATCAAATCAGTGCAACAATACTGTAATCTTTTCTTTAATGGAATTACATCAAATACAAATACTTGCTCTTTTAAGTTACGAGTTGAAACGTTCTGAGTTAAATTGGCTAGTCTCATGTAAGTCAAACTTGTCAGTATTGTGATGTGTCCTGAAATTAGACTTCTAGGTTTAGATTAAAAATGAATCTTCAAACACTCCAGTTCTCAAACCTCAATCCCACGATTTTCTCATCAAATTCAAAATTCAAGAGTAGGTCATGTAATTTCCGATAAAGGGTCTCTGAATCTTCAATTGTTATGAAAAACAATGGTCGTTTGAGTAGAATCAGGTGTGGTGGTGGTGGTGAAGGGGAAAAAGATGATAAGTTTTATATGAGAAAAGCTGTTGAACTTGCAAAGACTGCAATTGGATGTACAAGTCCTAATCCAATGGTGGGATGTGTTCTTGTTAAGAATGGGGAAATTATTGGTCAAGGGTTTCATCCTAAAGCTGGTCAGCCTCATGCTGAGGTAAAAATCTAATTTAGTTAGTCAAATTCTTGTTGTTGTTGTTATAGTTTTTGAATTGTTCTTGATTTTTATGATTTGTGGTTTGTCAGGTTTTTGCATTGAGGGAAGCTGGTGATAAGGCTGAGAATGCAACTGCGTATGTAAGTTTAGAACCTTGTAACCATTTTGGGAGGACTCCGCCGTGCTCCGAAGCATTGATTCGAGCTAAAGTGAATCGAGTTGTTGTGGGGATGGTGGATCCAAATCCAATTGTTGCTTCAAGGGGGGTTGAGAAACTAAGGAATGCAGGAATTGATGTTACGGTTGCGGTCGAGGAAGAGTTGTGCAAGAATCTAAATGAGGCTTATATTCATCGAATGCTCACTGGGAAGCCCTTTGTTACACTGAGGTAATCAGTTAAGCTTACTTGGTTTTCATTTCCTTGTGGTTTTTGTAAGGACACAAACTATCAGATAATTCTCTATCTCATGGTGAATCAACTGGAAATAGAATGACTTGCTTACGCACATGATAAATGTCAGTTTGTGGAATTGATGTTACATTTGCGAAACAGTTAATACTCCAAAATAAACTTTATGCAAAGAATATTTTGCACAAATATGACAACTGAATGTATTGTACATTGTTGCTTTTACGGTGTACAGGTACTCGCAGTGTGTTAATGGGCAAATTTTAGATAAGGTCGGGTTAGCTGCCAAAGAACCTGGTGGTTACTACTCGCAATTACTACAAGCTTATGATGGTGTATCCTGTCTAGTGGCTCACTGACTGGGGACTTCACCTTCCCTACTTCGCAAGAACCCCAAGCTAGACAACCCTTGCAGATCATAGTGGCAAGAACTACAGATTCTCCTGTGCAAATTCCCATTTTAACTGCTGATGCAGCAACCCAGGTGATTATATTTGCGGAGAATGATACGGTGGTGAACCCCGAAACAACCAGTCAAGGAGTTGAAACTGTGGTTATGGATAAGGTAAATTTGAATGCAATTCTTGATTACTGTGCTAGCCGTGGATTATGCAGCGTTTTGGTGGATTTTGTTGGAGACTATAAAGATCTTGAAGAACTTGTTGAAGAGGGTCTTGAGCAAGGTCTGGTGCAGAAAGTAGTGATGGAAGTATTGCCAGTTTGGGAGGGAAGAAAAGAGAGTGAAATTCAAACAACAAAGAAACTTGAAAGAGAAGTTCGTAAATTGAAGAAATTACAATCTAGGATCTCAAATGAGAGTGTTTTAGTAGAGGGATATTTTTGACCGAGTTTATGAAAATCAGTATCCCAATTCCCATTTTTCTTCAAATTATTTGGCATTGTTTTTCTTTGTTGAGTAAATAAAGCAGAGGCAATTTTTGCTCTTCTGAAAAATAGAAAATGATGCAAGCGTTTTTCTTGAGAGTGTAAACAGTATTTTGATTTTTGGGCAGTGCGTTTTCGACAGAACATTTTCCTAGGTGGTTTTTTGCAGGCGTGTGCACAGGCTTCATGTCAAGGCACGACGTGCATAGACCGCCAAATGCTCTATAACTACTGCCGATAATATGCTACCAGATGCTTAGAGATCTCCCATGGCAATGTTTGCAGTGTGGAAAGCTCTCTGGTGCGTTTTCGACAGTCCATTTTCCTAGGTGTTTTTCTGCAGGGGTGTGAACAGGCTTCAGATCAAGGCACGACTTGCATAGACCGGCCAATGCTCTAGAACTACTGCCGAGACTATGGTACCAGATGCTTAGAGATCTCCAATGGCAATGTTTGCAGTGCGGAAAGCTCTGTTATAGCACAATGTTTACAGTAAGTATTTAGCATATAGCTGAGTTCTATCCTGCTAATCATTGTGAACAAGAACAAATTGTAATTACCAAAAATTTCACAGAATCTCATAATTGAAGCATAGAAAAACCTTTTTCCTCTTCCAGTGTCTTATTACAACTTTGGTTTGTACAGAAACAAATGATGAAACAGAAGAAATTGCAACTGAACATAGAAACTGAGATTGAATTGAAGAAGATCAAGCCATAAAAAGATTGTTAGCTCTACTGAAAGGACTACTCTTTTGTCTTCTAAGCAAGAATTGAAGTTGACTCTTCTGAGGATTCTCAAGCTTATTTGAAACCCCCATTAATTGTCTACCTCTTAAACTACTAATTGCTTTAACAACTCTTGGAAATTCAACAAACCCTTTTATCCCTCTTTTTATATGAGGATTTTCACTTTCAGAACAAGAAGAAGATGCAGATTTTCTATGATTTGTCGATCTGACAATAACACCCCCATTGTCATTATTGTTCTTCTTCAGATTCAGAATAGAAGATTTCTGACAAAAACCCACTTCTTCATTGGAAGAATTTTCTCTAAATTTCTCAAGTTTGAGAAATTCCAACTCTAATAACTTTTCTTCAAACACAATCCTAGCTTCAGAAAGTTTCATCTGAACTCTTTCTTCTCTTAGAACTTCAGACATTCTCAACATTCTTCTTTCTTCTTCCATATTCATTTTCATTTCATCAATTACAGATTTATCACAAGCAATTTCTTCAGCAAGTTCTTCACAAAGACATTGTAATGATTCTCTCTGTTTCCTCTGTTCTGTTAGTTCTTTACTTAGTTTCTTATTCAATGACTCAACTTTTCTTCTGAGTTTTTTCTCCAATTCAAGCTCAGATTTCAATTGTTTGATCTGAGATTTAGCTGATTCCAATTGAGAAACCATTATTGATTGAAAAAATGTGAAATCAGAAAATGAAGAAGCAACTTGACGAGCAGAAACAGGGAGATGAATGTGATGGTGGTGTTGATGATGCTGTTGATGATGCTGTTGATAATGTAGATTAAGATGGTTGTTGCTTTTGTTTTTTGGGTAATAATATGGGTTTTCATAAAGCTTCCAGCTTGTACTACTACTTGTATTAGTAATTGGTTCTTGATCTGAGTCGATTTGATTCTGATCTCTAATCATCATTAACATCATCATCTCCTTCATCTTCTTTCTTCAAGCAATAAATTTGATTTGTCAATGGAAAAGCAAATGGGGTCATCAAGCAAACATTTTTGATCCGGATGGATTGTAAAGTTTAAGATATCTCACATGTTGTGGCCTTTACTCTCTTTGTCTAACAGTAGTTAATGGCAAGAGGGTTGATGGTAGTGGGCATTGGCTATCAATGAATCAAAGTCAGTACTTTCTTTGATCAATCTCATCTAACTTTTCTTTTCTTTTTTTCTCTTTAAAGACAGCTACCAAAATCCCCAACAGTTTTATAATAAGATCTTCCTGACTTAAAGAGTTTGGTGGTATACCCAATTTTATAAAGATGATGTCTTTTTCTTTGTTAAGTAAAGGCCCCACATAGGCTAAGAACACGCTGGAAGTTGAAATCAATCAATTCCAGAGTTCAGAAATGCAATTGGATACAAATCTGCCTCTCACTTCTGCTTCTCTAAAAGTCGAAGTTAGAAGCAAAACTATTTTGCTTTACAAAAAGCTGACTTTTCTATTTCTAAAAGTTGTTCTAAAATATTATTGCCAAACTGACTTCTTATTTTTTATCTTCCAGAAATCAAAAAACAACTTCTGAGTGTGCATCCAAACGCGCTACTAGAAAATGTGATTCCAAGCTATTTTCTAGCTTTTTGAAAAGTAATTCTTGAAGTACAATCGATCTGGTCATCCCGCCTCCACTGTTGGAAGTATCATAATAGAAAGAAAAGACTAAATACAAATGAGCAAGCCAAAAACGCAAACATAAGTAAAAGCATGTTTGAATAGAAAAAGAAAATGGTAACTTTGATAAAGTACTCCTGTTTTGAAATACACTGATAAAAGTTCCTCCGGTTTTTTTTAAACTTTTCAAAAGTACCCCTTCTTTGACCGTTTTATTCAAAAAATGGCTAACGGCTTGTTAGGGTCGTTAAGTTCTAACTGGCACCTGGTAAAAGTCTCAAAATCCCTCAATAGATTTGGTCTAAATACGGTTGATTCGGCCGAGTCACCGAGTAAGGGTTCAGTGAGTCACTGAGTCGACTCACTGAAGAATTAATCAGGCAGAGTCATGTCTGCTTCCGGTGTTATTCCGACCATTTTCAGGCCTATATTTCTTCTCACTTGCACAACCTAGTATACATCTAATTCACAACTCAATCATCCATTTATCAACCCATTGGAAGAACCAACAGTACTACCTTCATTTTTCTTGTACAATTCATGCTACTGCAACATCACCAACCCTAGTTCACTAAGTCATTCATCAACACCCACAACTGCAGTGAATCGGATCTCAGATCCATAAATCCTATTAATCATTTCCAAGATAACCCTTCTCGTATATTAGTACTAGATCTTCATTAATTGTCACGAACTCAGGCCAATTCCAAATATGACTGCAACTCCATCTGAGTCTTCAATAACATCAACAATTGATGTTCTTCTTCTTCTTCATTCTTCAATTTGTTCTCAAAGTCGGATCCAAGACCAACCATTCTTCAAATTGATTCAGCAAAACCACATACCCTCACCGTTCATTAATTTCTCTTCTATCATCTCTGATTTCATATCAAGTGTTTTTTCCTGTTTAATCGACTAAACCCCAACCATTCTTCTTCACCTGCAATTCATGGCATCACTCATCACTACCCATCTCTCATGATTTTCTCGGGTCAAAATCAGATTCAAATAAAACCTCATACCCATGAAAATCAGCACCAGATCCCCTATTTGTTTCCCTGTGAGAAAACATACCCAGAACCATCTTCTATTCTTGCAATACATCTCAGTAATAAATATGATATGATGATTGATCGTGGGCTAATTAAGAAGAAGAAGAAGAAAGGGGTGAAAAAAAGGTGTAGCACAGCTCTGGTGATGGAGGTGGTAGCTGTATCATGTGGATGTGAAGATGAGAATTTTACGGTGGATAGAGCTGAGAAGATGAGAAGACAGAGAAGGTGGGTAATTTTAGTCAATTTCTTGACCAGGTAAACGAGGATGACTAACATTTGGTGGACCCAGATGGAAAACAAAGCAGAAAGGGCACTTTTGAAAAATTGAGAAAAAACGGGATCATGTTATTAAACTGGAAATTGAGAGTGGAGCAGTTTATCAAAATAGAAATCAATCCTAAAAGTCGGAAGAAAAAATATTTTACTTCACTAAAAGTTAACCTTCTTCCTTCTAGAAGTCATTAAAAGTTATGTCACCACACTAACTTCTTGCTTTTCAACTTCTAGAAGTCGAAAGGGAACTTCCCAAGGTGTATCCAAACATATATAAACAGAATAAAAGCACAAACCTTTAGCATTTTTTATTTTGAGAGAAAAATCTCTGCTAATGTAAACTAATCATTAGATTAAATCAAGTTAAATCAAATTAATTGAAATCTTAATTAACGTATGATTATGGTTTAAACATGCATTAAAGATTGTTTAAGATTAATGTTAGATAAGACTTAAGTTAAGTATGAGTTGTCCCATGTAGCCATGAGGACGAGTCCCTCTAACTTATGAGGGAAAGGTTGAGAGACATGTGGCATTCATAATTATCTAGGACTATCTTCTAACCTCTTGAATAAAGCAAGAGATTATTGATAAAGTACCCCACTTTTTGGAACCCACAAAAAAATGCCCCAGTTATTTTGAAATTTGTTAAAGTGCCCTCACAGTTATTTTTTCCATCTAGTGTTATCTAAGACTAATTTACTTTACATATTTACCCTTTACTTACCATCGTATTGATTTTCAACATCATTTTTCATGTTCGTAGAGCCCGGTTCAGGATCGTTACACCGCTTTCAGGTTCGTTACATTATTTCCGAAAAGGGTTCATCATTCCCAAGTGTCTTGGGGGTTTTGGTTAATGGAAAATCGACCTTCTAAAATATTTTTCAGGTTCTTCGAGTCCGGATCAGGACAGTTACACCGCTTTCAGGAGTGTCGAATTATTTACCCTCCCCACTAAGGAGATGTAAGTCAGGGATAAATATGACTTTTAATTGGAAAGATAACTACTACCTAGTACTCAACTGGATGGAATTTTTCTTTTGAATAAAAAGGGGTACTTTAACAAACTTTTAAAAGCTGACCGGGGTACTTTTTTAGTGCAATGTGAAAAGTTGGGGTGCTTATAAAAAACCGCATAAAGCAATTTAGTTTTATCCATCATCTAAGTTTGAGGAAATTGCTACATGATTGTTTTCTATTTTTTTTTATTTCGAACCTGTTTAGAATAACATGTTTGCTCTATTAGTGTTATTATCCAAGATGTAACATAATATGTTTTTTTTTTCATATATATGGTATGAATACAATGTTTGATTCCGATTTGTGTGTTGTGGAGTATGTTAATAAGCCTGATTTCAGTATATGGTGGTAAAATTGATGAAGCCGAAAATTAAAGCATGATTTCATATATTATGAAGCCTGATTTCATATAACATCAAAGTATGATGATTATGAAGATGAAATTCAAAGAAATACGAAATGAAAATGGCTTCATTTCATACTATAAAAAGATAACACAACTTCGCACAATATGCACCCTAAAGGCAGAGCCAGCTTAGAGCATGGTGTGTAACTGCATACCAAGCCAGTTAAATGGCCTTTTTTTTTTTTTTTTTATGAAACAAAAACAAACTTCACCAGACTACAAATTGCAGAAGTGTAAGGATCATCAAATAATCCAACCATTTCTTGGAGTTTTTAATCCAAAAGAAATTATATAAACGAAGGTTACAGAGCCATACTGGTCAGTGATAGACACATTTATGTGTCTAATTTGTTCTCAACTTGTATAGTGTTGGAACTCGGTTTGTACAAATATTGTGTTTTTTATGTATTTATAGGAATTTTTTGGAATAAAACTTCTGTCGGAAATTGGCTCGAAAAAATGTTAAAGACACCCCTCCAAATTACTCAGGACACCCCTAGGACATGTTCTAAAGGGACACAAATAAGGGATAGGGGGAATCAACTTCTTATTCGTTTAAATCCAAAATTTGGAGGGAACCTGTTGCAGTCAAAGGGCAGAATTATGGTTTGAATTTTGGACGTGATTTGCTGGAATTGATTGGGTAAGAAATAGTTCGTTAAGACTTGTGAAGATTTTTCGATTTTAAAACTAAAAATAAGAAACTCAAATAAAAGTTGGTATGAAAATTATAGAGAGACTTGGACTAAGGATTCCGCTATTTACCAATATCAAAGTGATTTATTCACATGTTCAAGTAGATTCTTAATTATTGCAAAAATAGATTTTTTTAGAAACAACAATTGTTAATCGAAAGCATGAGACACCAAAACCCTAGGCCAAGCATCCTCCATCTATAGAGAACACAATTGCTTAACAAAAATAATAAAATCAATTTTTAATCTAGGCAAATAATCATAAATTAGATTGCAAAAATTGAATAATTAAGAAATACCACTTTTTATTTGGAAAAATAGCTTCCTCTTTCACCCCAGAGATTGGTTTTAGCTCATCATGTTGGAAACTATCTCAAAATATTAGTTTCTCAAAGTATTGTTTATAAATGATGAAAAAGAGAAAAATAATTAGAACCCCAAATTTGCAATATCTATAGGCGTTGTAAATGTACTGTTACAGAGAACGGTAAAAGAAATGTGTTATAGTTACTGTTTTTTGAAAAGCATATAAATAGATGAAAGTTTTTTAACGAATGTCTTGGACAGGTTTATTCTTCGTGTTCTTCCTCTTGCAGTTGCAGCCGAAAATTGAAACTCTCGATTCTCGCTCTCTGTTCTCTCCCAATCTTACTTTGTCTTCGTCTCTGACTCCCCAACACACTGTATATACTCAACATGACCAAGAATCACGCTTAATAACTCCCCAAAATTATCGAAATCTTCAATGTCATTCACGGGACAAAACTTCCTATTTTAACTCCTTCACGCTTCTGAATGTGGTTATCCCGCTCTAATCTCGTGGAAAACAAGATCAGAAGGAGTCCAACTCCCTCTAGCCACATGCAGTCCTCCAATCACATCACACACTTCTTAGAAATCGACCCGAGAATATGTATCCTCCATGTTTTGCTTCGATTAGATTATCTAGCAAAAGTGAATCGAATCCAACACCCATATCATCCATGTCTATCTCAAAGGAGCAAACCCAATCAATTTTAGCCATTGAATCTCCTTAAATCACGTCAAAATTTCGAAGCCTAATTTTCCTCTTTGACCTCAACATATTCCCGCAAATTTCTGAATTCAAACGAAGGAAAAGGTGGATACCCTCTATTCTCTTCCAGGATCCCTTCAACACATGTCCTAGGGGTGCCCTGGGTATTTTTTGAGAAATTTTTTCCCCGAAAGTTTTATTCCAGAATATATATATAAATACATAAAACCACAATATTAGTACAAAAATGAGTTCCAACACGAGAAAAACTGGGAACAAATTATACACATAAATGTGTCTATCAGTCCGTCAGAATCGGTGTCAAATAGACTGAATCTGTTTGAATATGCACATGTATTGTAGTCTTGGTGATTGTTGTTGGTGTCTTGGTGTCTGTTGTTTATAAATGTATCTTGGTGTCTGTTGTTGTTGTTTCCATTGTTGTTGATAAATGTATTTTGGCGTCTGTTGTTGTTGCTTCCGTTGTTCTTGAGGTCTTAGATGTTGTCAGAGATCTCAAATTCTAGCTGAAGTTGATGATGATACAACTAAATATCGAGTTCTGCTAGAGAGAAAACAAGTCCAACTTCCGAGTTAACAATTAAAACCTACAAATTAGTGAAGAGACCTCAAATAAACCCCAAGCAAAAAAAGATGAACCAAGAACAAAACCAGTTGAAACAAGCAGATTAAAATCTAATAACAATAGAAGAGTTAGAATAATCAAACTTTAAAATATAAATAACAATCGATTTAAAAGAAATATAAAATTTATGGTTGAATCCAAATAGCTCAGATTCAGAACCAAAAACTAAATGGAAAAATTGAAAAACCGAGCAAATAGAAGAAAAGATGCTAAGATTGAATATAGGTTGAAGTCGTCTTGCACAGAGCGGCTCCTTCATTTCAGGCGGATAAGATTTGCGTTGCGTTTTTATTAGGAGAATGAGAGCTTCTTAGCCATTTATATTACTCAAAGTAATGATAGAGGCTGAAAATACGAAGGAACATCGATATTCTTCAACCAACCAATTGTTCTTAAAACAACAAGAAGCTAAGGCATGGTTAATAACATGGATCACTGATCATCATTTCCCTAAGAAATATTTCAGATAGTAACATTTCTTGCAGATAAATAACAACGATATACACACATTGAAGGTGTGTCCCGCGATCTGCACCGTGAAGAAATCCAAGGGCTGTTAGGACACCATAGGGGAGATTTGCAGGGGATGGGGTAAAAGGTGGGGTCCACCATCTTTTTTTCTCTCACACCAAAATCACGGTGCTCCTTTTCGGTACACCGAACATTTTCCGATAAATAAGCATCAAAAGAAATCTAGCATCTCCATCAAGACCAAGATTAAAGTCTGTTGACTGTATTTCTACATGGGCCACGATGAAGACGCAAAAGCCCAAAGTCATACAGACTCACCTATCTGGTCTGGTGTGCTTCTATCGTATAAGCCGGGTGTCCTGTAAAAGAGTCTTCAAGTTTTCTACTTAACTTTCTTTTTCTTCATCCTCAGCTATTTCATTTGACTTCTCATAATTTCTTACACGACAAGTCCAAACAGTCTCTCTTTCTCCCTGAAATTCTCAAGAAATGGATCCCAAGGCTGATAAATTGGTGAGGAAAACAGCAATGGTGGCTTCTGTAACTGCAGCATATTTTCTCTTGACTTCTGATTATGGAAATCAACCCAATATTCTTGACCCTGTAAGTATCTCAACAAAATTCATACTTATCTGTTGTTTCTTGAGCTGTAAATGCATGTTTTTAGGTTTATCTCCTTTGATTGTTTGTGGGTTTGCTGTGTGTTTTGATTTTTTGATGTGGGTTTCTTCCAATTTGTTTGTTGGTGAAGCTGGTGTGCTCTTTTGGGGGGATTTTGTGTATGTGTAGATTGGAGACTTTGCCCCATAGCTTTAATCATCAAAAGAGTTAGTGGGTACTAGTTTGTATTTAATTGTTAAAAAAAAATTGGGTTTTCCTTGGCCCTTGTTACTAGAAGGGATTTGTTTACATTGTTGGTTAGATTACATAGGTCTGTGTTGAATTTTGGACAGGATAGTGGTAACCACAAACAGTGAACGTTGGATAAGAATTGAAGTAATTGGTGTTCCAATTTTCATAAGAATTCTCCAGTTCATGATTCGGGTTCAAGTCAGAAAGTGCACATTGATTCAATAGTGTGGCGGTTTTCCAATTTTCTTGTCATAATTTTCTTTGCCAAATAGAAAACACTCGGAAATCCTCCGAACCCATTTCTTTAGTTCCCAAAATCTGGAATTGAGAAAAGGAATTGGGATGTCATAATTGTTGTTTTGGCAGAAGTGTTGTCGATCCCCAATGTTACCTCTACTTTAGAGGTGTTTTCCCTTTTCATATTGATTTGCATATACTTGCTTTTCGGTATGAAACATAGTGATTGTACTTGGGTATTTCGAAATTGACTTTTGATGGCAGAGCAAAGAGAGTCGTTTATTGGTGGTGATTTTTGAGAAATTCTGTTGTTCCCAATGTTACCTGTACACGGTGATGTTCTTGCTTTCATGTTGAGTTCCGCACATGGTTTCTTGGGATTATGTCTTACTAAAATGCTTCCTGTGTGAAGGATTTTTGGGTAAGATAATAATGACACCCACAAGCAGTTAAGGTTATATAAGAATTGAAGTAATTGGGGATTCAAATTTTCAAAAGAATTTGGCAGAAGTATTGTTGATCCCCAATGTTACCTCTACTATAGCGATGTTTTCCCTTTTCATATTGATTTACATATACTTGCTTTTCGAATTGACTTTTGATGGCAGAACAAAGAGACTCATTTCTTGGTTATTTTTGGGAAATTTTGTTGTTTCCAATGTTACCTGTACTCGGTGATGTTTTTGCTTTTCATGTTGAATTCCACAAATGGTTTCATGGGATATTGTCTTACTAAGAATGCTTCCTGTGTAACATCTGAACTGATCGGAATGGGTAATTTGGAAGCCAAGTTATTGCCTCTTGCTTAATGCGTTTCTGACTGCATTTGTACAAGCTTTAGCTTGAATCCATTCTTATCTTCTGTTTTTAAATTTGTAAGCGGCATGAAATTGCAGGTAGAAAATACATTTATAGTTGTAATAGGAAATGAGCCTAATGCCCTAAGTTTGTGATTTCAGATCAAGAGCAAAATACTATCAGCTGAAAGTACCGTGAAGGAATTCATCTTTGGCCCGAAGAAAGAGTCTCAAGTAAGCAAAGTTGGTGGTGAAGTAGTGACTCCTGCTGCCGAAAAGCAGCCTTGACTAATATCAAATCTCACATAGAACAGAAGAATAAAGAATATAGAAGAGAAAGGTAACATGAAATGGATATCAAAGTGTTCTTTTAGCTGCTTTTACGATTTTCAGCTGTTGGTGTTGGTGAAAGACTGAAAGTATAATCTAGTGTAGAAATTTCGGATCCGTAAACTTTGATACCGATAAAGTTGTGTAAATACTAAATGGTATCAGTTGATCAACTTGTTTCCTTCTTAATTTTGACTATTCGAAGTCCTTGTGAACCCCAATGCATGAGATGTTTTCAATAATATAACTCGGTGTGCATGATATGATGGCTTCTAAGCTTCTTATACCAACTTGCAAAACTCTCAGATGAGGTCTGGAGGTGCTTTCATGAAAATGTTTACCAGTTGCCTATGTTATTCTGTCAGGTTATCCTTTGTTAGTCGGGCAGACACTGTACTTTGTATGTTTCTAGTGTCCGTGTATATGCTACGTTTGCGCGTACACAGGAAAATTAGGAGCAGATCCGGTATTTTGACACTTGTACTGAACCACATTTGGTACCTGAACTTCAAACTAATCTGTGAAGCATAAACAACAGTTGGGTCCATAGCTCAGTGGTAGAGCAATTGACTGCAGATCAATAGGTCACCGGTTCGAACCCGGTTGGGCCCTTTCCAACTTTTTCATTTTTTGCTCAAATATTTCTATGCTTGTTTTGTTGAAGGACTCACCAGTTTTAAGTCGATGCCTACAAGACCAACTGACCTATTGCAGTGGTGTTTGTGAAAGAAAGTCGTGACATTAATGCACAGTACATGGACTGTTTGAGATTTTAGATTGACCAATTAAATTTATTTTCTCTAATTTTTTTTGAAAAATTATCTGATTTTACAAATTTACCCACATTAGAAATCTTTTAACTTCTTCTTTAATACACAATCTTAGGACAAAAGCATTTTCTTCTAAAGTTTTTTATTCTTTATTTATTTAGTTTTCCTGTTATTATTCTTTTATAAAAAAGATACCGGTCTTTGATATATCCAAAATGGCCATACTGCTACCCGGAGGGAGAGAGACATTTTGAGAAAAATAATCAGTTTTTTTTATCTATAAGATGAGGTATGAAAAGAGAAGATAAAAGTTTTATATGGATAAATTTGTAAAATCAGATATTTTTAGCGATCAACTGTTAGTTAGCCCTAGTACCATCCATTAATATTTGAAATATAGAGCATGACAAATGAGTTATGCTACTATCTTAAAAAAATTTATATGACTTACTAGGAGGCATGACAAATGAGTTATGCTACTATCTTAAAAGAGTTAAGCGATAGAATTTTTAGAGAGCGATTGTATACAACGCCAGCGATAAAATCTCTATCACCTGATATATTCATTAAATCGCTCAAAATTATCTATATCCCAACTGTCGACCCAATATCGTCAGCAGTTGACTCTACAACACCTATAAATACCACACCTCCTCACTCATTCTCCTTCACACATTCTCTTCTCTTTCTTTCTCTTAGATAAAATTCTCTTCACTTACTTCCTGGAAAAAATTATCTTTATTTAAACAAATATGAGTAGGAAAAGAATAAAATAGAGAAAAGTCAAAAGAATCTACTAGCACCCCGGTCAGTGAATTAAGTTATGTTGTGGATAAAGAATATGAGTTTCAAAATATTAGACAACTAGTTCGTGATGGTGTACTCCCTTTGCACATATTTGTCCATCCAGATCGAGCGAGTTAATTCAGTCATTCTAAGAGGTGGATGTTCTGAGTTCCTTACGGTTTTCGTGTTACACCCCCCTGTTGTTCAAGAGAGAATCCGAAGATATCCTTGGTGCCATTTATATTATATAAACATATACAACCTAGAAACCATAGGACTCAAATAATTCAAGTTATATTCGAATGATGGTGGAATACTACAAATAAGTTTTTTTTCAAAGGTTTTGAACGCAGTAAGTTTGTTTTTTCTTACAATTAAACTTTTAATTTTTTTTTTTCATTTTATAAAATTCAACAAACTCTATATGAATATGTTGTTAAATAGGAGTTACACCGCTAGATTTCACTAGCGGAAAATAGCAATTTCGCGACCGTCAAAGCAAGTCATAGATACGAGTTAAATGACTAGCTTTGGCGGTCGGGGAAAGGGTCGCTGTTTGAGCGTCTTTCTCATCTATGACGTGTCTGTGCGGGTCGTTGTGTATCTTATATCAACGACTGGTACTAACGGTCAAGAAGTTATGACTGACCCCAATCTGTCGTAGATATAAATCTTAATATAAAAAATATAGATTCAGATTGGTTGTTTGGCCTGACTGAATCTGACTAAATCTCAAATCAAACCCAAATCAAAAATCAAATTCGATGAAACCTGTGCTCATAAATTTAAAATGCCTTTTCCATTAATAATTCAATGTATTCATTACACAATTTATAACTGAACTACACTTGGATTCAAAATCATATAGATTCATATAGATTCAAATTCTGAATTCACACCAATACAAATCCTAATAAGTTCAAGATTTCTTAAAGAGAAGAGCAACTATCCCCAATAAGTTCAAAGTGTCTTAAAGAAAATTACGAACCAGTAAAATGATAAACTGTCTGGTGTTGAACTAACCCCACACACTTGGTACACCTGCAGTAAAATGAACTAACCCAACACTTCATAATTGTGCACCTGAAGCAAAAAAAGTTACAAAAAATGGATTCAGTTGGCATTTAAGTTGCAAAGTTGCAGAACAATTAAATTATGAGTTCTAGATGTATGGAAGGGTCAAAAGACTACAAGTCCACCATGGAACAACAATCTCCAAAGAATGAAAATATCCCACAAGTCGATCTTTTCAGAAATCCTACAACTTAGGAAACCATTACCAATTTTAAGTTGAATATCACTATTATGAAACTAATCAATCAAGATAGACATTACTCAGTACCTTGTTTGCAACCTGTATTTGAGGCTCTCCACAATCAGATGCATAATACATTTGATGAGAGATGGAGTCTAGGCTTCAATAGTAACCTCCATGGTTAACAAATGAGTTCCAAAGCTTTCTCAACATTACACACAAACTTGCTTACCTGCACATTACACAAACTTGACAAACAAAAACTACCGCACAAAGGAGATATGGAATTATACAACAAAGATAAACATAATTGAAACCCTGTGATCAGGATCTTCGTAATAAGAAAAGCTATGCACAAAGTAACCTCCATGGTTAACAAATGAGTTCCAAAGCTTTCTCAACATTACACACAAACTTGCTTACCTGCACATTACACAAACTTGACAAACAAAAACTACCGCACAAAGGAGATATGGAATTATACAACAAAGATAAACATAATTGAAACCCTGTGATCAGGATCTTCGTAATAAGAAAAGCTATGCACAAAGTTTATAAATGTTACAATATATTAGCATCTCATGCAAGAAAATGATAATGATTTTTTTTTTTTAGATAAATCTATGTATTATGAGCAGAACTTTCTTCCTTTCATTAATCATAGAAGAGAAGTAAATGAAAAAAAAAAGAAGTTAACCAACCTTAATACCTTTAGCAAGAATAAAACTTGCAGCGAAGAAGTCAGAGAATTTCAGAGTATTAGCCTACAATACAATAAAAAATTCAGCACTTAATAATCAGAGTTAGTGACTGAACCAAGAGCATCTAATGCTCGTCCAATTGATGAGCTAAATAATGTAGTGCACAAAAAAAGGAAGCTTATTGCGGTAATAAATGATTGCATAATGCATAAAGCAACCCGTGCTCTTAAGAATTCCAGTTCTACGACTATCAAAACCGGAAGTGCTCTTTATAATATGTTCCTTAATATTAACCCTGCATGATTTTTTTTTATTGAGTTGGATTACATATATTCATCTGGAACTCAAAGTAAGGGTATGAAACATTTGCATACACACACTCAAGTTAGTAATTATCTAAACTTCGAAAGACTAAGACATGACCATCGCAACATACAGAAGTTCTAAGTTCGAAGACTATCACGTACAAATGTGAAAAATACAATTAAAATTAAGTAGTTTAAATATCGTCCCTTGTACATCGTAACTTATAGTTCTGTAATTTACACTTGAGTCAAGAGGATAGCAAAAATTTATTCGCCAAAAAACATCCAAAACGAAAGAAAAATGCAAGGGGGAGCAAATACACAAGGAAAATCAACTATTTTAAATAAGACGGGAAAAAACAAAAAAGGATTAAGAGAATCCGTTCATCAAGTGTATCACATACCAGACTTTCTCTGCACATGTAATTAGAAAGCACCAAACCCTCCTCAAAGGCAATTTTTCGATCTATCTTCCCACCAAATATACCCTCGAATCTCTGCATGCCAAAATGCAATGAAAATACATAACAATCCACTACTACTTTTACCAAACTTAGTTGTTCAGCAAAGATTTAGCTATAACTTTAGTGTTTATATATAAGAATGCACTACTATTTTTACCAAACTTAGTTGTTCAGTAAAGATTTAGCTATAACTACAGTATGTTGTCTCTATTAAACGCCATGAGTGTAGTCTAGTTAAATAATTTAGTTACTTCAGTTTATTTCGGCAGACAGGATAATCCTGATAAAGCAGAATACAAATTGTTGCCTGTTGGACTGATTAAGAAAAATACACATTCACAAATGATAGTTAGAAGCACAACACAGAATTAGAAATAGCATTAGTGTGATTTACAACAGTTAAAAGAGCAGTAACTGTTCTGTTATTCTTATCTTGAGTTGGATTATAAGTATATTAGGGGATTGCAGAATAGACATCTGCTTCTTTGCTGACACCAACTTCTCACGCCTGAAAAATTAAACCCTATTTTAGAAAAAATGGATACAATTACAAACTACAAAATTTCTAGGGTTTCTAGTAACTTACTTATCACATTTGTACTTATTGCTTTCATCCAAAATCTCAGGCTTGAAAAACCTTCGCAAAGCAGCTTTAAGAGAACTTGATTGATACAAATCGAGACTCAAAATTCAATCTAAAATATATATAAAAAACTGGAAATTTCAATAAAAATAATGGAATCAAAATTTGAACTCAGCACACCAATGATACCCATTTCAGAGAACATTTGAATATCATATTCTACCAATTCATATTTAAGCTTCAATTGGACCAGAAACAACTGAATCAAGATTAACTTCCCTCAATTCAAACTCATGAATCATCCCCTCCTTACGACGCATATAATCTTCGTGGTCCTCTCCGATCTAATTAGGGGCTGCAGAAAATACACAAAATCTTCATCTTCAATCAAAGTACTAAGAAACTGAACTAATACCTAATCAGAATGAATAGAAATGAGATTGTTAGTTGTTATAACAGACATCAAATGTACCAACTCATGATATCAGAAAACCCCTGAAACCCAAATCGAAGAAACAATTAATAACCACACATCACAAAACAAACAAGCAATGTAAATCTTCTCTACTTCATCACCACCACCTAGAGCTGTCAAACGGGAAAGCTAGGGTCAACCTGGCCCTAGCTTGCCAACCCGTACTAGGGTTAGGGTCAACCCTAGCGCTAGTACTATTCACGAACAAGCTCAAAACCCCAACCCTAGCCATAGACGGGTCAACCCTGACGGGTTGGCGGGTTGTCTTGTTAATGTTATCAATTTAAAAGTTAAATTTAAAATTTAGGATTGTTTAGGATTATTCATTTAGTAAATGTCGAACCTAGGTCAATTTGGTGTTTAACTAAAAGCCCTACCACTGAGTTGTAAAGTGGACGTTTTTATTGCCACTTAATCAACGATATAGCCGGTTACGACGCTTTAGTTTTCTTAGGCAGAGAACCCTAACATCAACTAAGCATTTTACTTTTTTTTTTATCATTTTATAAGTTTAAATTAATGTGAGTAAGACTAACTCACTGTTTAAATTATGCTAGTCCTTTTATCAATTTAGGACATCCCGAATAAATATGTGATTGATGAATCTAAGTTGTAATTTAATTTATTGATTGATTATTTAAAATCTAAAAATTGTTATATTTGTTTGGGTAGATCCAAAATTAGCTTTATTTATTGATTTAAAATTAACTAATTCTAATATATGTTTGCAAATCATGGATTTTAAAGAGTTGGTGGGATTGAGGGATATATTTATTAATTTTGACGGGTTGACGGGTAACCCGCGGGTTGGCCCTAGCCCGGCTTGTTTTCTAGTAGGGTTGTATATGTCAACCCTAACCCGGCCCGTTTAGACAACAAGCCAAGCCGGGACGGGTTGAAACAAGCCGGGTTAGGGTCAACACGCAAGCCGGTTATAAATTGACAGCTCTACCACCACCACACCATCACTAGGAATCACAATATGAACCAGTTCAAGTAAATCACAACCCTAACCAAGAAAAATAACACTTCAATGGAAACTATTACCAAGAAAAGCAAGATCTTCAAAATTATCCCTAACCCTAATCTTAAAAACAAGATTTCTCTAATTGAAGATGATGAAGAAGATTGGGTCATAGATAATTACCCAATTAATCGCAAGAAGGATTTTGTCATTGAAAGCACGGACTGAAATCGATTATTTATTTGAGGTTATTGACTTCTATTTCACCTTCCGGATCTGGATCCATTTTAAAAGAAGAAGATAAAATAGTTTTTTTTCCTTTCTTGCAGATGTCAATCGGGAGCAATTGAATAAACTTGCAAAGAGGAAACCCGAGAGACAGAGGTGAGATGAAAATGGTTGAACAAAAACTCAAGACTTGGATTTAGAAAAATACTAAATCAAATAGAGAAACACAAAGAAACCCAACCCAAATAATTTCAATACAAAATCAAAAGAAAAAATAATGAAACATTTCACAAATTAAATTTCTACAGGAACTTACATCAGTTGGCAATCGAAATCAGTTATAGCCATTTTTTCTTTCTTTCACAAGAACACAAGTTCTTAAGTAATAGAAATTGAATCAAAAAACAAAAACCCAAGAAGGATTCATTTCCTCTTCGATTCAAACTAAGGTTTTTCAGATCTGTGCTGAACTGTTATTGAGAAATCAAAAGAAATTAAATTCTAGGTTTTTGTTGAATTTGAGCTAAAAACTTCATTATAAGCGAAGAACTGATGAAGGTGATGAAGGAATAATTTTATGTTTTCGGGTCTGCATATTAGAAGAGAGAGATATGAGAAAGGAGAACGAAGGTGTTTTTGGGTATGCAGGAAGAGAGAGAGAGAGATGAGCGGAGAAATCCAGAAAGGAGAAAGAGGAAATAAGGATATAGATCCTATTCTGGCCTAGAAAATCGTGTCACATAATTAACTAAGTTCACCGGTCGTAGCGTCAGTTGAACTAGAGGGTTAAAATAGTAATATATCAACGACGAACTTTAGCCGCACAAGAATTTTTCCCGTGTTTTCTTTTATATCAATGACCGTCTTGACCAGTCCACGGTCAATTGACCGCCATTGAGGGTCGGGGATGTAGGTCATAAAAGCCCCATATTTCCACTAGTGTTTGTACATGTTAACAAGAATCTCATGTGAAGGAAACTTACTTCCATTTAACAGACTAAATTGGGTATCAGAAGGTAGATGGAAAAAAAGACTTCCTTTATACTCAAATGATGTATAAGGAAATCATGCATATAGACAAATAAAAACCATGGACTAAAAGTTGTCCGGTTGAAAAGTTTTTTTCAATGTTATGCTAGCAAAATGAGCGAGCAAAGGTTAGATGACAAACAATATTTGTTCACTGGCCATTATTAAGATCTCAAACGTTTGTTTTTGTTGTGGTCAATATGCCAATGTTTATTTCCAAATGCAAGATCAGTGGTGTTTATTGGTTTTCTCGAGGCATTAGAATATTTAGAGCAAATACCAAGATACGACTGGGGGTTTCCAATTTTATCAGAACTTTACATAGCCCTCGATGTTTGCTTGACGTGTGCCAAAGATATCTTTAATGGTTTTTGGGGAATGTTGGAGGTAAGGACCAATATTTTTCACATTACGTTTTGATATGGTAAATGTACTAACCAATGCAATGTTATTATTTTCAGTATTAATGGGTATACATAGTTACGTGTTTCTGAACCTTTTCTCTGCAATTCAATCATAGTTTTTCTAATCGCACAGAAGTACGATATCGGACATTGGAAAGAACATATTGAAGACGGTCAACATGTTGTCCTTGTTCAGAGGACTCAATAGTTACGTAAAACAATCCTTAACCTTTTTTTCATGCTGTATACAACGATTCTCGAGTTCAAAAAAGTGGAGGCTAGACCTAATCCTTAAGAGATTGAGTTATAATTTCCTATTTTTGCAAATGATGTTTGGAATTACGGCGAAAGACTACTTCTTCAGTTGCAGAAAAGAAAGGTGACAACCTTCAACCCTTGTCTGCGTGAAGAGATTTCTCGAGATAATTGAGAGAAGTCGATAAGGGATGGTGCACATTGGGAAGCATCTTAAATTTGATCTAGGAGCCGAGATCCAGAACAAATTACCTTTATTGGTTAGTACTATTTACAAGCCTAATATTGCTATGCAGTCGCAAATTTAGGTCGGGTGGATTTCCCAGCTTTAGGTAGGATGCCATTGGTGATGAATATCTTCTTTCTGAAACTCCACTAGAGATGGCGACGCATTTGCATATCCTAGTCAAGCGGGTTCATCGCTGACTATGCCACCATTTTCTTGGGACGTACATACTCTATCTATGTATGGAGATATTTTTACTCATCTGATTGATTCTAAAGTACTTGAACAGACTTATCCATACTGGGAGGTAGATGTTATACCATAGAAGTACTAGAACCAGTTGAACAAATATCCTGGTCTACTACAGGGATTTCAGAAATTCCAATTGAGTGAGATGCAGATAGTCAGGGAAAGCCTAATGTTGAGATGAGTCCAGGATATTCCGGTCACGGTGGTACAAGTCCAAGTCATGGTGGTAGAGGTACGAGTCCTAGTGTATGCTCAAAACCTGATGGTAGAGGTATGAGTCCAGGTGGTAGAGGTACAAGTCCTAATAGTTGAGGTATGAGTCCGGGAGGATCACGTCAGTAAAATTGTGGAAGTCGTGTAAGTGAAAGAAGAAGTTTCAGAAGTCGTTCTTTTCAGAATGTACCAGAAAGTTCCACTCCAAATGAAGTGTTAGATAGTCAAGTAGTACGTGAAAGTGATAAAGTCACTGACATGGATATAACTCTTGAATAAATGTTTAGTTAACCAATTGCTAACTGACAATATGACTTTTTGTGGTGACTTGAACATTGAAGCAGCTAGGAAACTCACTCTGCATACCCAAATTCCGTCAACCACATCAGGATTTCAACCATTTCAAGCTCCATTTCAAGATTTGTATCATGTCCCACTCCGCCCGAGTGAACCCGTTACTTTCAAGGTTTTGACGATTCTTAAGAGACTCAATCACCATGTTAGTCTCAAACCGGCGCAATCTATGCTGTATTGAACAATACTCTTAATCCAGTAAACATCGGCAATTGGATCGTTAATGGTCAGGGAGGAAATGACCAGAGAAATGAGTAGTTTATGGATGCAATTTAATTTATATATTTCTAATGTATTATTTTTGTTTTAATTGATGAAAAACTATCTTTTAAATTAATGTTCAAGTTGAAAATAATTTAATATTTCACTAAATTCCAACATTTAACTAAAATTAACAAAAATTGCTAAACATAACACTTAATCAAACTTAAATTCCTGCACATGAATCTTCTAGAGTTGATAGCATCCATCATGCTTAAACCATTTTATGTTGTCCTAAACAAATTTGGTGTAAGTTCTAATTTTTAATTCATCGATTAACAACCATGGATATTCCCCTTTTATCATCCATAAAATCTGCGCATACTTTCTAACTTCGTTATTGATGACTTGAACTCACTCATTTGAATTTACACGACTTGACGTCATAAACCTTTGAAATATCGTGTCCTATAAATTAAAAGTTGCTAAATTGAAATCTCTATCGCTTGCAATTGATATCCAACATCGAACTAGAGAAACATTTTCTTCTCGAGTGAAGCGCGCACTAGCCGCTTTGGTGTAGCAAACATCAGGGATGTTAAAATCAATTTGAGGTTAAGATGGTGTGAGTTGAAATGAATTTGAACTTGAGTTTTTATAGGGGGTTAATTCCTGGCCATTGGATGAGGAACTGTAGAAAGGTTAGGATGGTGTGAGTTGAAATGAATTTGAACTTGAGTTTTTATAGGGGGTTAAATCCTGGACGTTGGATGAGGAACCATAGAACGATGATCAAACCGACGCGCGAAAGCCGGACCCAGACCCCTATCCGAACCCAGCCAGTTGGACTGGCCCATCTGCCAGACCCAACACCACTAAACCCACTATACAACTAATCTATTACAAACCTTTACGATGGCGGGGATTGAACCCCTGACTTCCTCCTTACTGAGTTGATGGGATACCATTGAACTATGCTCTTGAACCCGTATGCCTAAGTATTATATTTAACACTTTGCTAAACCCACAATGGTGCTAAAGTGGCAAACTATAAAGTATGACACGTGCATATGAATGGGCCTAACACCGGTTAAATAGCCTTTTTATTGATCTAAATGTATTAGGGTATTACCTTTTTTTTCCTATGAATTTATAAGTTCAGGAGGATATCATTGTATGGTATAGTGATAAAGTTGTTGGATTATAATACCAATAACTCGAACTCGAGTTCGGAACTTGTAAACACTGATGGGGCGTTTAGATTTTTATTTCTTTCCAAGTACTAGGTGAGGCGTTTTAAGTAGTTACCATCCAAAAATAACAACTGAAAAGAAACTTATTGCTAAGAATACCGGGGAGTACTACTTATTCTTACTCCTTCGTGTTGTCCAAATACACCAATAAACACTTAAACTAAATAACGAAGCTCAAAAGAATCTTGATTTGATTCGTACAGACTATGGAGTATAAATCTGATCAAAAATGATGAGGAAAAATGTTGGATGTGGTTTTCTTTTAAAAATTCTCTTCGGTTTTATAATCATAATAAAGCTGTATAGCTTCAGCTGCTGCCAACTATATGTCATCTGCACCACCAATGCCATGGTGGGTGGTCTTTGTTTCCTCAACAGTCAACATCAAAGAGTTGATACGGTGTTGTTGCCATGCTAATAAGAGCAGGCACATATTTCGGTTGCATACTCTAAGTGCTAGTGATTTTACACGTTGATCGATCACAGATTATTTACACATAACGGAGACCCAATCGTTGTCTATAGACTTATAGCCAACAACCATCTAGGGCTGATATTCCATACTCCAGTTTCTTGGTTTATTGAGTGTCTTTTTGTTTTCAAATTTTCTTAACTCCTTATATGACTTTGTTTAAAAAAATATCTACAAGCAAACTCACTTTTAAATATTAAATGATTTTAAACAATTTCAATGTAAATTTTGATGGATGTGAAATGAATTCTAACAGTTCACCTCAAATCTTCTGCTATACTTTAAAGGTCTATAGACAGAGAACTCTCATTGTGAGAAGGAAGAGAATCCGTTCATCTTCTTCAAAACTGTATGTTTTCTCAACTTAGATTGTGAATTCGGTCTCTGTTTTTCCATTCCAGCAGCTCATCTCTAGAGCTTCACAGAGAATTAGAGTGACTCTGAGTGAGTGAGAGAGAGAGAGCACCCGCTGTTTAATGTAGTATTTCTTTAACAAAACCAGCAGTAAGTTATCTCTAGTTCTCAGTCTCACTCTGTTTAAGAGAATATTATAATTATTGTCTTTGATTTCTAGGGTTTGTACTACTTGTGGGTTTAGGAGTAAGTGTGTGTTCAATTTTTGTACATATGTTTATGCCGTTCTTGTCTTTGATTTCTAGGGTTTATTATCTGAAACGGGTTTAGTTACTGTTTGTGGGGTTGATAGTGTTTTTTGTTAATGGAGTCATGTTCAGAAGCTGATGATGGGTTTGATTTGTTTTTTTTTTTTGTTCTGATGCTAATTGGGTAAACTTGTTTTTTTTCTTTTTTTCTTTTATAGATTTCTGCTGGTTGTCTTTGGGTTTAACTAGGGTTTTCTTCTGTTTATTGATTCTTCAAAATGTTACAGAGAATCTAAAATCAATATTAGGCATCATGAACCGCAATCTAAATCTTCCAAATGGATGATGCTTGCATGCATATATATACATTTCAGTTTCATGTCGTGATCATCACTGTTTTTGTGTACTTAATAATTTGTAGATTTGAATGTGAAGAACCTGAGAGATGAAGGAAAGCGCTGTTTGTCAAGCAAGATTAACAAACATCAAATTTTGTTTAGCATCTCACAAGGAAATTGTAAGTACACCCAAATTTTTTCTTTTCCTGTTCGCCCCCTCTGTAGTAAAGTAAAATATATCCGTAAAAACTGGGCGGATTGATTGGTCAATCCAAAAGCCAAACTTCCGGGATGAACCAACCCTCCACCTCAAAGTTTAGTTATTGATTTTCTGGCTTTGCCCAAGTGTGTTGACTTATCGTGTCTCAAATAGTCAAAGTCCATTTTTGTTCACACTTTAAAAAAAAGTGTTGGTTTGATATGTTTGTTTGATGGGTTAAGTATAAATTAGATGATTTCATTATCATGCACATATACTAAACTTTTTTTCCTCTGGTTACTTAACTTCTAAGTTAAATTAAAAAATTAATTGCGTTGTCAAATAAACATATTTTAGAGGGTGTGCACAAAACCGGACTCTATAGCATACTTGCTATGATGTAACAAAAGAGGGTTATTGCGGAAGGTTTCGTGTTTTTCCAAGAATTTTAGATGATTCCTTATATACCTTGTATATCTTTCTAGTAGCATGATGAAGTATGTACCTCTTACTATAGTTGGACAAGATTTCTTGCCAGGTTAATGGGAACTCGGGTCTTACTCATGGTAATTCAAATTCTAAGTGTGCTAATGTTGGTGGATTTCTTGAGGTGGAAATTCAAATTGCTTTCAACCAGTTTAAGGAGTATGAGAAATTGTCGTGGGTTCCACTGGGTTGTCATGGTGTTACTTGGATTACCTAGCTCTACAGTTTATGGTTGTGGTAATTGGAGTTTCAGTTGGGTTGAGAATCATGGCCACTTGCTTAAGGATAGCTTATATGCAAAGAACAATGCAAACAGAGAACACACTCTGTGTTATTATTACAATGAAGTTTTCAATCTCAAAACAAAATATATACGACGACATCCATTCAACACTTCACCTATCTTTTGTCATGGGTTCTGTCAAATGCTTCTTAGTACTATTGCTAATCACTTGTTGGAGTCATGTGATGATGGCGATGTGTGTTGTGTTGAACATGGGGATGTTACACGAATTCTTTTAATGGAAGGCACAAGTCTAAGCGTGCTCCCTCTGCAAATTCTATATATTCATCTTTCGAGATTGGATTTTCTTGTACCTTCACAGATTTTCTATAAAACCATTCCAGTTCAAGCTATAGAGGAGCGTATTGAGGTAATTCGATATGCCTGTGGGATTATTTTTCCTACTCTTTTATATTTTCCAGCATGTTGTTGCCGATTGTTGGGGATTCATAGTGGCCCAGGATACTTAGGATTGAAGGGAGTCATGGTAAGAGTGGCGGAGATCATTGAGATGCTTGTAGTGTTTAAGGATTGTGAGAGCATAAAACAAGGGTCGTTGGAAATGTTTAATGTTGTTTGTTCTTGCATACTAGACATTGCATCTTTGAAGTTAACTCAAATATGCAGTCTTATTACAGCTTTGAGAGCTATTTATGAAGAAGACTGTATTAGGAGTTTACAGCTTAAGAATTGTTTGAGTATGAGGATGGAGAATCACCTATCTATGAGTTATTATTGCTCTTTGGGTTTCGAGCTAAGGTTCAAATGTGTCCAGCTCCATACATTCTTGCTGCTATCTGGTAAGGAGTTTGCATGGAGAGTGGGAATGGAGAACAGGGTCAGAGAAGCTGAATGGAACGAGCAGGACCACTTATCTAGAGATTCAGTTAATGGTAATATGGTACATTTTAGGGTCCGGTAGTGTTGAGGCAATCTGGATTATGTCAGGGTTTGCTTCAGGTCATGGGTGGCAGCAATTATTCTTAACTGTAGGAAGAAAGGACCTGGATAAGTACGTTGTGCTGGAAGCTGAGTGTTTTATTGGGATTACCCAACATGTATTAAAGCAACTAAAGCTCTATATGTATAATGGTATAACTAAACAGGGAAAGAAGAGACTGTTAACTCCATGTTAACAAATCAATTTCAGAAATTCTCAACTCGCATTGCTACTACAGCTCCTAATTCAGTTAGAATACTTATGACCGGAGTTATTATGCACAGTATCGAGATCTACAATGGATGTGCTACTTACTATATTTTCCTTGCACAAGTATGGGTCATTGCAATCTTGCAAATGGGTCTAGCTGGAGCTGTCATCGTTTTAGCCATTGAAGGGATGAAGAACCATAGATATGTGAAGAATGGCTTCAAGCAGTTGAAAACTCCACCAGTTGTGAAGGATGAAAAGCTTGGGTTACATGTCATCAATGCGATTTTTATCCCTCTCGGAAGAGATAGACTTGCTTTGTCAGTAGTGGGAGTCTATTGGAGACTGCAACTCTATATACAAGTTAATACTCATTCCTCAGAGGGTACTGAAGGAACATTTGCTGTGTGCGAAGGTGCTTATACAATTATTTGGAATGCAATTTTTGAAGTTGTTGTTCAGCACTACGATCGGACTATAGCCAATATTGTATTATTAGCACAAAATTGAGTACTAATAATACATAGAATTGAGATTAAATCAAACACAATAACGTGTCTATTAAATACCCTCACACTTATTATTTGCTAGTCCTTGAGAAATATAATCTAGGAAATAAAATTCTAACTCAGTGTCGCAGGCAACACGATTGCACTTAGCATGTGTAACAAGCCTTTAGGGGCCTTAGTATCCGAGTTATAGTTTCAGGAGAGTTTACAAAAGGTGTACCCAAAAAACCTTTATTCTAAAGCCTAGCTACCTATGCAGAATCTTGGAACGACGCCAAAAAATCTCCTTAGATGGCATACTCTCATTGACTACATAAGGAAGTATCTTGATGCGAATTCGATTGTAAGTGATAGAGCTCTACACAGATAGGCGCACTATGGACATCAATATCCGGAATCAAACAAATCACTTGAATAGATTTGTTATGAAGATGGATTCAGAGATATATGGTTTTCGATGTTGACTTAGGTGAACAGTGTTTCCCATATCTGTCTGAAGATTGTCAGGATGAACCTATGAATCCTTATGGATTGAGGTACTGGTACGAACTCTAATATCAACACATCTGGTATATACAAGGGACCCAGTGGTCGATAATCCTAATTCTAGATCAACTCAGCTGGTATATACAAGGTACCCAGCGGTCAATTTATTAACAATAATAATCTTTTTCTTTTTTCTATTTTTTTCTATATTTTTTTATCGTATTTTTTTTTTATTATTATTATTATTCCGATTGGTTTAATTGGTATGGTCTTTTTTTCAACTATTATTATTTATTTTTTATTTTTTATCTTTAGTAACTCATTCTGGCGGAGATCAATAAATCGATGTCGGTGCCCTACCAAATCACTTAGATAAACAAAAAGTTTGCAAAAATAAAAACAGAAAATAATAAGACGATTCCAAGATATAAACTACCATGCTCTAACACCCGAACTCTATCATTTTATGAATCAAATCTATTTTTGAGTTCCTCAATTCCTACAACTACAATGCCATTTTGCTGCAAATTCTGACATGTATAATGCCAAAAATAACTTTTATTACGATTGTATTATTGATGATTATAAGTTGGTAAGAATTTTTAAGACTAAGAATTATGGATGTCATCAAGTTGAGGTCTATATAGTAAGTTCAGAATTGTGGAAAACTTTCTAAAGAAATTATAGCTTTAGTGATCAAATAAAATATTTTGTTCGAATATTGAATGAGTAGTGAGAAATTTGTTGCTTTCATGTTTCCCGAAGAAGATAATCATCCGTTGAGCAACGACAACCCTATATTGCATTACTATATGGAGGTTATGAACGACTACCTTTATATATATATATATACTAGGTATCACCGGGGATTTACGGCCCCAGATCAACTTCTGATTAATGTCAAGCGTCATGTAGTTTTCCATATTGGAGACATAAATTTTAGCTTGATACGTCCCCTAAAAATATTATAAAATATCAATAATATGATTGTTATACTCTATTGATATCAGGGACGGACCCAGGAGGATGGATTTTTCATTTTCGACCCGGGTTAATACACATGGTTAACGTAAAATTTGGCGAAACAGGGAAAAATTAGGCTTGTGGACCGGGTGGGCGACCGGGGCTAAAGCCCCAGTTAGCCCTCTCACAGGTCCGTCACTGATTGATATTTTCTGGTTTATGTCATCTAGGTATCACCGTTGACGATTTCCTAAATTTTTTCCTTCGTATTGTCAGTTCATTGATTCCAGGATAACTATATGGTGGTCACCGATTAAACATGAACGTCACATGTCAAAGATGGCGGGCAACTTTAAGTGGATGATGTTGAGCACTTTTATCTAACGAATTAAGTTGAAATGTGGTTTGAACAAAAATTGAATTATTTACTTGAAACGAACAAATGAACAATTGCATTATTTGATTTAATAAATTATTCAGAAGAATTTTTATTTTTTTTTAAGAATTTTAAAGAAAATATATACTTTTAATAAGGCAATCCAGGAGAAATATATATTCCGAAGAGAAAACAGTCTGATATGGATAAGAATTTAAATTACCACAACAATAATAAGGTAAATAATTAGGTGAATAATGAAAAAGCTATTGAAGTTGTTCAAGAAGTTGTGAATGTCTTTGACACGGAAAAAAACCTGGTGAACCATGCGTGTGATAAAGTGAAGAATATAAAATGGAGTTATAATACACCTAGTCAAGAATGTAAATTGACTAAAATAACAAAAGAATTTAGATCCATTAAAAGCTACTCCAAAAAGTGCATGAATACAATTTTGACACGTCCATGAACTCCAAGCTTCTCTCTTTAGGAATTTCATTATTCTTGTACAATTGTCTTCTTTTTCGAGTACAAATTTTTCTACACCGGGAGTTGTATATCCTTTCTAGACATTGTTGTGAATCGTCATAGCCTGTGTTTCTGTTTTGATTTTAAATTAGCCTGTGTTTCGATTTCAATGCATCCTAGGTATCACCGGAGGGCCCATCTCAACCTCTCCTTATAATTTTAGAAGTATACATAATTTATTTCTTTGTAAAATAAATTAAAAAAAAAAACTATAACTTAGTTAATGTGTCCAAATACTTAAAAGACAACAACTTAGTCAATTATACAATAGATAACTTATATTATTCCAGGGTACCCATACTTCTATAACAGCACTAAACACCTAGTAACATTAGTACTAATAGGATCCAGCTAGTATTAATATAATCCAACTTTTTATATTTAGATACACAATTCTAGCAAAAAAATATCTTGAAAAAAAAAATCAATCACTTGATTTAATTTCATAAATATTTATCCCTGATTAGTTTTAAAACCAACCATTGTTACTCAATACCGAAATAGAAAAATCAAAATAACAGATGGATCCATGCTGGTAACTATAAATTAGTTTAGTTTAGAACGTAATGGTGATAATATTTAGAGAATGATATTGATCAGAAGTGCTCAGATTGGGTCAACTTCATGAAAATTCAAATTGATGGTGCTTTACTTCGAAATTAGAATATGGTAGTCATTTTTAGTTAAGATCCATCATGGGAGTTTGATGTATCTTAGCTCGAACCATCCTAAACCATTTTTCAACCACATTATATTCATCTATCATAATTTTTAATTTTTTGATGATTTCTATATCCAATTCATCATTCATCTTTTTCTTTGAAATTTTTTGTTTCCTGTCTCCATCACCTTTCGTTATTTTCAAAATTTTCCATATCAATTTTTTTCTTCAATTATCGCCTTCCACCAAAGGTAAAATGAACCAATGCATGCATACGGTGCATCACTCCCTTTTGATCAACAAACTATTGCATATACAGATTTTATAGCATCCAATTCTGTTGAGACGGTAAAAAAAAATAAGCATCAGGATTTAACAAAGAATTCAATTAGAAATTTGATTATTCAAAACAATATATGCAACAAAAAAAAGGATGTCTCTGTAGTTTTTGCATCCAACCCCTGATTAGACGTTGAGTCTTCTATGAGTTTTCCACATAAAGAAAAAAAAACATCTTGAAATTACATCAAAGTTCATATGTGAATTAAGTAGTTCTACAATAAAACCTCAGGGTAGACAATGTTTGTGGTTGAAAGGTCCTTGGTTTCATCCAGCAGTAGTATAGTTATACTACATGCGGCAGTGCATCTCAGAAATGATACGTAAAGTTGCACATAGCTAAACACGGGAGTGCATAGATCGATTTCGCGTATTTCATTCACTGTCCTTGTTGATTTTCAAAGCATAAGCAGGACGGACAGGAAACTAACACCTCATTAGTTTAATATTCATCTCCGATACTAATGGTTTAAAATTTATCCTTGAGATGAATATAATTTCTCTGATTTTTTCGACATTTTAAACTTGGCTTCAATTACATGATTTCCACATCTAATTACAAATAGTCGTGTACAGTTGCAGAGACCTTCTATTGGTGCAAGATTTCTCAACACCATGATTGGGAAGCCAACTTTGTTATCTAACTTGAATTGAGGCATTCCAGGTGGAATATTTCCATCGTCATCTTCTTTTAGATTATCTGCAACAAGTTATGTATACATATCCCCGTATAAGTTCTTCATTGCTTCTGCATTAATATTTTGCACATCGCATCATTGTAGGATGACAGTATAATCCACTCAATAAAGTGTTCTGGAGATATTATTTCATTTGTTCCCATCCAAGGATACCGACTGGTTATCAGTCCTAGGATTTCCGTACATCTATTTACTAACTGTGAAAGTTCAACAACTTCCTTAAGACTATCACCAACATATCATTCATATTCAACAAATATTGATCAGAGCCATGTTAAAGAACAAACTCAACAAAGAGATGTAAATGACATTAGGGTTATCCATACCTATACTAAGAATTTTGAAAAAATTACATTTTCCGGTTAAAACGCATCCAACAGCTTATTTTGATGGAGCACCAAGACGTTGACATCATTCCAAAGCAATAATATCCTAGAACATGCTCCAACGACTTCTTTATGACATCCACTGGGTATAACAAGCAATGTCTGTCTAAAGTATCCTTATAGAAAAACATTAATTCCACCAAATTTTCTTTCCTTAACCTCAATATTACGTAGCGTCCGATCAACTGCTTCAATGCAAAATCTATGTTGAATGGGAACTTCGTCCCATATAATTAGTTTCACTTTTTTATGGAGTTTATATTGTGAATCGTGTTTGTCAACTCCACAAACACTGTTCTCAGTTATTTTTATGGGAATCATGAACGTTAAGTGTGTTGTACGACTTCCTATTAAAAGAAGTGAAGAAATTCCAGACGAAGCATCGGTCAGAAAGATGTGTCCAACCCTGTGGCAGCTAGAAGCCTATATGTTGTACAAAAATGTTTTACCACTTCTTATGTTGTTTGAGAAAAAACTGTTTACCGTCACGACCTATCTCAGAACTGAACACGGCATTGTACACCAATTCTTGGGAGAATTCAACTCCCTGATACTTTCTTCGAATTCAGAATCACACACTGCGATTTGAAGGCACCGATGCTCCCACATGAACTTGTCACCAACAGGTCACTCCATGTTAGTTTTGCTTTGGCATATCCTCTAAATCTTCAAGAGACTTGGAAGATTCACGCAGTCGTTCATTCAAAAGATATAACCCAAAATCAAATACCTTATCATCGATTAGCTTATTTGTATTATACTTTGTGCGTAGTTTAAAATGTAGATCATCACAGATGTTTAGTCTAAACTTTGACCACAAAATATCTGGCTTATTTGGATTACATTCACAGGGAATAATATTGAAAAGTTTTCTTAGATGAACTTTATATTTCATCACTTTTGCCTCTTGTAAACACTTAAACCATTATTTTCTTCTTCTAAAATTCCAAGCGCAATGCACGCTCCTTTAAACGTATGATGCAGTTCTTATCCCCGATTTTTTTCTCAGGTTATCAAATGAATTTGCATCAGCTACAACCGTTAGTAATAAACGTATATAATACAATTCGCCGGCATTGGGACTGACAAAATACATCCTCGTAATTCCACAACCATGCTTCCTTAATTTCCATAGTTTCTTGTCCCGTACAAAATATTGTGGAAACTCTTGATAAGTATATCTTTAGTAGTGGGATTCTTGCGATAATACTCAAATAATCCCATCAATGTTGACGTACAGTTTTTTGCAGCAGTATTAACCTTGTCCATTGACTTAGTTGCATTATCGGCCTGAAAGACGAATATCCATTGACTCAATCGGTTCCTCAATCTCACTTGGTCATTCAGCTAGTGTTATTGGATATGGTGTTATTGGGTAGGAAAATGCCGCTAGTGTTATTGGATATGGTGTTATTAGATAAGAAAATGCTCCTTCTGGTGGATCTATTTCTGTCAAATAAGTGTATAGTCTTCCAACTCAAAACCAATTGTCAATGAGTGGAGTGGCCCATACAACTTATTTAGAGCATCTAGGCTAAGGGTCTAAGCAATGTGGGACTATTCCTTCACACGCCCTCTCACGTGTAGGGCACTAATTCGTTGGACTTGGCTCTACACATGGACCTTCGTACGTCGTTAGACTAATACGGGTCGCGCCATTTGACGCACCTACCTAGCTATGATACCATGTCAAATAAGTGTATGGGATTCCAACTCAAAATTGGAAATGAGTGGAGTGGCCCATACAACTTATATAGAGGATCTAGGCTAAGGGTCTAAGCAATGTGAGACTATTCCTTCACAATTTCAGACCTTGCTTAATTCGAAATTGTTAGAAATATTGTATTTATTCATTAGGTTTCAGGTTCTTCAACACAGCTTGGTTATTTTAGTCCATATGGTGGATGAGCTTCTGATAAAGAAAAGTATATAAAATCGGGTTCATTAGGTACATCTGGTCTTGTTCGCTCTGTATCTCGTGCGGACAATTACCTCCTTCCCATTGTCGTGACGATGATATATTATATATCAACCTTCATCCATACTTGTAATATCGATATGTTTTTCGGATATCCTCTGCTACATTTTCCATTCTTCATGTACATGAAGTCCACACCAGATGGACCATGTACCATGTTGTATTTCCTAACAGTCTCAGATAAAACTGGATCGGTTTTTTCATCCATCAGGACTGCACAAATTTGTCAACCTATTCAATTATCTTGTTTCTTCAATACCATCCAAGAATGTAAGAGTATGCGTATGAGCTAAACCATGTTTCTTAAAATCAATTGTGAACACATGAGCAACTAATTTCCGACACATTTCCTTTCTTCATTTCTTTCATCAACTCGGCTCTTTTCAAGGCCCGTGAGATCAGAATTGAAGCATATTGTCGAGGTAGAAGATCATCTTGAATTTCTTGCCAACACGGATTGGTAGTCATTGTTAAGAATATACCTGAATGATGATCAAACCGTGTAGTGGCCATTGAATATTTTGATAAATCTCATATATATGCCTCGGACCACCAATAAAACTCGATGGTAACATGTACAACTTACCTTCATCGCCGGTATTAAACCTAGATCCGCTAAGTCCTTTATATTTTTGCAAGAATTTTAGGATAATACAGAAGGTTATGTTCAGTTGATGCCAAAACATACGAAATATTTTTTTTTTGCTCTTAGAATAGTAGAATATTCGCCTGAACACTTTAAAAAGACAGAAAATGTTTCATAGTATGTTTTCACGTGTCCGGATCCAGCTGTTTCATGTCAGGATGCCAACTGATTTCGCCGTATAATATTTCATAATGCCACCGGCACGAACCAATGAGTTTTCCGAGGAAACATGTTAGATTGAAAAAACTGGGAATCAAATATATGGTTGCAAGCTAGGCAAACACGTCACTTCGAAGATTAATGAAATCTGGCAAAAGACGATATTTCCTTACATTGTCATCCAAGTTTAATAAAATTGTCATCTTGTACAGAATCCACCATAATGGTTTGATAAGAACTTTTACACTTACATGAAAGTACTCACTCAACAATCATTTATCTAACAAATACCCTGGAAATCTATTGCTTTTCAGAGTGACGATCTTATATATTGAAGACCATTTCAGATATTGGTAATTTAGTTGGGAAGTATAGATGCATTTTTGTGGGTCTATTATTAGATGTTGTCCCTTCAAAGCGTAACTGGATTCTGAATCAACTTCTGGCTGGGTATGTATTTGTCTTTTTGACTTCATAATTTAAGTTGGATGTATGTCAAAAGTTCAAAGCGCTTTATGAACCTTCAATCACACCTTTTATTTGTTCATGAACTTTATAAATATCTACTTAAACACTATCATATTTCCCGAACATGCTGTAATTTTTCTATCTGGCCCGACACGATTAAAGTTGATTGATAACTACCCTTCTTTGCTTGTTACTTACCCGTATGTTGGCAGTCATACCAAACCTTCATTGGTATCTTCTTCGCATGCAATGTGCCTGAATGTTATCGAATTACAAATTATTTGGTTAAATCCTATGGTTAATATCTGAAAACTCTGGAACATAAGATACAAAATACACGATAGATAGCTTAAAAGCAACTAAGTCAGTTCATAAATTCACATCTTTGAAAACCCTGGAACATAAGATACAAAATACACGACAGATATCTTAGAAGCAAGTAAGCCAGTTCAGAAATTCACTTTATAATTGGGAGGCTGTAATGAGTTAGCTCTTATTTATAGTTTTTGCTAGGTTTTTTTGTTTCTTTCTTTTATTCTTTTCCATTCGATTTACCTCTGAGTGTTTTGGATCCCTTTTGTAATTCTTTCTCAGTCTCGCTACTACCTTAGTGGTGAGCTTAACTTTTCAATAATACTTCCCTTTTCTGAGTCAAAAAAAGAAAGAAAGATAGGGTATACAGGTCCTGTATCAGATTGTGTTTTCAAATATCAGCAGAATATGATTGATTTTCCACTTATGTTATGCTAAAATAGATATTTAGAATCTTATAAAATCCTTTGAAGAAAAAACTAAACTACAACGAATTATATATATTTGTGAATATGGCCCGTATGTTACATATCTGTTATTCCAGTCTTGTGAAAAAGAATGCTATAACTGACTTGGGAAGCTTTACGATGCCTAAGGTAAATTTCTTATGGATCATCTAAAGGAAAAAAATCATTTCTTCAATACAAAACAAAAACTCAATAAGTAAGCAAGCATGTACTTGAGATTCAGTACCCCTGGTCTTCCCAGTAGAGCAAAATTCAGTCAACAGTTTCATTTCATACTTGATCCTCAGCACCCCTAGGTCTCAGTAGAGCAAAATTCAGTCAACAGTTTCATTTCATACTTGAGCCTCAGTACCCCTAGGTCTCAGTAGCAGGATTTACGAAAATATCATTTCAATAAGAAGGTTTTAGGGAAGACATGCATATCAATCGTCCAGTTAGTGTACTCTTAGCTACTCACAACCTCTTTAAAACCAAGTGGACCAAAGAAAGTAAAGAAATTTGAAATATGGAAATAAAAGTGTGCCAAATGACACAATTTCATGGTCGTTATATTTTTATCTTTTCCGAGGGGAAAAAAATGTCACTCCATTACTGTCACCTAGGTAAGAAAAAATTCACATTCATGGACATTCTTAATAATTCATTAATATTTCTCACTATTTGCATCAACTTATAATCCCTGTATTTTCAAGTGCCAGTAGGAGATGTTCTAACGTAAGCATATCACCAACTACGTCACTCTAATTTTTTTGGCCTTGGTAGCACAAACAACTATTCAAGCGCATAAATTCACGTTGATTCTCGTCCAAAAGTTATCCATTACTAAGGTAAATAATCACGTACATATAACTTAAACTTTGACCAAAAACTTTGGGTTGTGTTGGATACATTGTAACCAATCACGATCGTCTATTATCATGCGTAATACACATTGGTTTGGATATATCACACAATATAGGACACTTCTGTTTTTCCATCTTTAACAGTATGTAAGAAAACTGAAGTTAACCATATATAAAAGTATGCAAGTATTGGACTAAAACTTCACCTTCCACAATAGTTATTAGTAATAAGCATAATTAATACAACTCACGACAATGGAATAACTAATTGTTCAGTGAGCAGTTGTTTTTTAGCAAAATACTCAAAGTAAGTCATTAACATTTATTTATGGATTATTATAGACTACTTAAATGTCTTTATTGATTTTGTTGAATTACATAATTCTTTGAAGTCACAGCAGGATAAATGATCCACTAAATGCCAAACAACCTTGGGTAGTCCGATGTATCTTGCGTGAGTCTAGGGTAATACTTTTTGTGTTATCATGACCTTTGTAAATAGTTTTTCTCTTACACCTTCTCAAACCACCACATAATGTGAAAAATGAACATTCTTGACATATATGGGTTGTAAGGAACAATATCAGTGTTGTTCGCCTTACTGAAACTTACTTCTTTTCCGTCATTCAATAAACATCCATTTTCATCCAAACATGTACTATTAGTGTGTTTATTCATATAGCTTTTAGTACAACGCTACTTTTTCATCCATGGAGACTCGAAAGTCCAGCTACCACACGGACCAAGTACCATACATATATTTATGGTTATGGTTTGAAAGATAACGGGGTCATTAGAAATATCTGATATATTTCCTATGCCAACTTAGTTAATCACTCGCATTGTCTCCAGGTTATGCCTGAGACAGTACAAGCGTTTTTGTTCATTTGATGCCTATACGTCTAGTAAAAATTATTGAAAATGTTTTCTTTCTCTCAGTATAGTAGAATACTCAATGGAGCGAGCGTTGAGGAAACATAATGTATCTGAGTTAATTGGTAAATTATTAAATTATTTTTCCGTTCTTCCACTCTTTCATTTCAGGTTTCCAACCTAACTCACCATTATTTCATTCAAATTAATAATTTGATAACAGATAAAAAAATTATGGCCTAGAAAGACAACTTAGATATACTTTATTATTGCAACTTACATTGGTTTCGAACATCTACATGCACAAATTAATCCATATACCAAAAACATCTAAATCACCATCATTTGTAAATTTAATAATATATCATCCAACCGTAAAGTTTCTGCCGATTTCTTAGTTCAGCACAACCAAATCGGCATGTAGATATCATCATAAACTATTAGTACATGAAACCTTAACTTGATCTTAAATATTAACACAAACCTAAAAAATTTAAAAATCCCTTCAAATAGAAACCAAGCAAATCAAAATAATGTAAAACCCACGGACAAAAAAGAAAAAAAAAATCAATAAAAACCCTTAAAACCTAACCATCAGTGAATGTGAAACACGTCATCAGTAAATATAAAAAGATGATGACACTTGAGATCACTGAGTCTGTGGTTTTTATATACTGGCGTGGACAATCATCTCACTATCCCTGAACCTGTGATTTTTATGTATCTCGTGCATATTATCTCACTAAATCTGTGATTTGCACTACTAAAATAAAACTGCAGGCGCGTGAAACAGCACCCAATATCATATTTCATGCAAGCATCGAAGTGGAGCTAGGGATGTTCCGTTGCTGTAAGTTTTGACGGGAAACTATAATACTATCAATCTTAATATGAAGTTAGGCTTGATATGTACTTGAATTTTTTTTAGAAATTACCAACCAAGAGACTACTGCGTCGATTTTGAATTATTGTCCTATGCATTATTGTATCTGTGAAATATATGTATACAGAAATAACCATTAACTAAAAGCTCTTATCAACAAACAGCCAAATACCCGAAGCAGCATAGGCTACACACATGTAGACTTCACTTTAAAACAGATAATACCTGTGAGTAAATTACTCTTAACTGGAATTATGAAAATTATTACCTATGACCACCACAGCATATTATGTCCATGCATGAATCATTCACTTATTGCAGAAAGAGTTTAAGAAGCTTACACTAATTTATACCCTGAAAACCCATGGATATTTTGGCATCAATGGTGATCATTCTAATATCCCTTGGACACTTTTCTCTTATGTTCAAAACTGTAAAAACAGATCAAGTTTGTTAGGTAGTTCATTATGTACATATGTGTCGCGTAAAATGAATGAAGCAGCAGATATTATGGCTAAGTTAGTTAGGAAATCCCATGTATCTAGTGTTAGGGATAACACACCACCTGTATGTATTAAAAATAAGCTGCTTCCTGTGTTGTTATCTCTGTACTCTCTGTTCTGTTCGGTCTTAATATAATGTTACCTTCAGAAAAAAAAAAAAAAAAAAAAAAAAAACCGGCAAAAAATACCAAAAAAAGTAATGTTCAGCTATTAGACATAGAATTTACAGAATTTTTGCCAGTTGTTAGATTCCTTGCGACCATGTCCACCCATGCCCACGGTCCCTGAGAATCCACCAGTGACATTTTTACCTGTAAAGGATTAAAAAAAAAGAAGTTAAACGTTTGAGTACCTCTGAAAACAATCCAAGATGTCTCAATTCGATAAGAAGTCCACTTCAATATAAGAAGTATAAGTGGCCTGAAAAAATGAATAAAACTAAGGTAACTAATGAACTACCTCAGTGTGGTTATCTATCGATCTATCAATTTCCAGTGAAGTCCAATTCAATATAAATGTGGTACGTAATAAGATTTGGTACCGCAGGAAGAACCATGTTAGAGTAGTTGCAGCCTAAAATGCGTACAACTATAGGGTCCCTCAGCCATCTGTGGGAATCGAACCCACGATCACATGGTTCAAGCCCATGCGCTCTTCCAGCTGAGCTAAGATGTCAAGTGGTAATACATCGAAACTGAATGAGCTCTGCTAGAGTAATGAGATTCATAATCATATATCATCTTGGTTTACTATATTGTAGTATATTCACGGAACAAACAATCATTATGAATTAAATATTCAACATTAGAAAATCAGTCTTAGCATCGTAATGAACTTATCTAACAAACAAAGGATCCACATTCTTAGTAATTTCATTTAGCAACTGAGTTCGCTACCTGCAACAAAATCGTGTTAAAAGACATCACAATTCATACCATCAGTGGAATTTTGATCCATTACAACCATGAAAATGACATGGATTTCTGGATGGTCTAGGAAGTTGAACGTATTTAATACAAAAAGTAAGTTTTTAAGGAAAAACGGGATTCTCATATCTAGGAAATGCAAAGGAAAAGTCATATGTTCATGGATCTAGAGTTGACTATACCAATCAACCATACTTGTAAAAGAAATTTGCCAATTTGGCATACCTTGGCTATTGAGAGATAATTTTGCTTCTTGAACATATGCTACCAAGCCTTCCGAGGATTAGTCCTTGGTTGAATACCACCAACGAATCGAGAAATCTCCGTTGCAACGACAATTGAAATTAGGTTGGTTCACCTGCTTCAACCATTGAGCACATTAGTTACGATAATAGAGAATAATTAAGGCCAATTTGAGTTCAAATATGAAAATGGAATTCCCTGAGAAGGAACTTGATGCTCCTGCAAAGAAATAAAAAACCCAATTCAGTTATTCATCTTAATATATCGACTATGTTTCCAATTTCAGTTGCTAATTTTAAGAAGTGTGTCACACACATTTGCTAAAACATGAACCGATTTGCTCGTTCTAGAAGCCTTGTAAGATCCTTCATGGGTTAGTTGTACACATTCGCAAAGTTCAAATCATAATAGATACTGGCATTCCTAGGGATAATACATTTATGCCATCAGTTTGATGACCAAACGTAAAAGGAATTTACCTAATCATCTCCTCATTATATCCAATGTTGTAAAATAAAAAATATGAGGGAAAAGAATAACAAAAACGAAGGATTTGTTCAGGGCATCAGATCTCCAAGTTGTTAACATCAATGAAGCATTCAGACACACATTACCAATATAATTTCCTCATTTGCGCCTGTCACATCCAACACTTAAAGAAAACCACCATTATCATTCAATAAAATCTAATAAAAGCAATGCAAAAAGGAAATAAAAATGGTGTAAATAATAATAGAGGTCTACAAACTAACCTCGCTTGAAAACACAATAGAAGGACGTGTCTGACAGCTGAGGTGCAAAGTCAATGAAATGCAAGGATGCATACATGATATAGAGAAATTCAGAAAACACATTACTATACTATCATAAAGGCAAGAGCCATTTTTAAAGAATACAGTTTATATGTCAGTGGCAATATCCTGACATAACCAAAAAGAACTAATTTGTACTTGCAAAAACATGCAACAACCCTATGGCAGTGTGAATACACAGAAGATTCCTAACACCATTAACAATACATTGGAATGTTGTTGTGCATGTGAACCTTTTTTTCAGCCAAGGATTCCGACTCATTCTACTTTTATGCAAATACACACCGTGAGCACCATATCCTTGTTGGACATAATGCCACTCCTGATCTTACTTATTCAGCAAAACTATATCGCCAGAGCATAGCACGTGAAGTAAAAATATTATACCTTTTGCTTACTTCGAGAGATAAGGTCCCGTTGTGTTCCTATAAAGAAACTCCAGGGATTTTAGGGGAAATATCGACAAAATATTTATATATTTTTTTAATTTGGCATATAAAGGGTAAACGAATTTTAATTTTAAAAACCAAAAAGTTATATATGGAAATGATAATCATTTTCCCACCCATTGTGATCATGTTCGTTCTTAAACTGTCAAGTACTCAATTTCTTAAAATATGCAACTGCAAAGTGTAGGAACTTACTTGTGATGTGGGATGCAATTTGAAATGCTAATCGATGTCAGTTTATGTTCATTCATAACCTTAAACGCAATCTCCTCATTCCCCAATTAATGGGTTGCCATATACATATCAAGGAAAAAATACTAAACTCAGAACTTAATAGGGAAGTAAGAACAACATAAAAAAAATAAAAAAATTGTCACATGGGCAGTAATAATCTTACTACGTTTGTAGTGATTTCAAGTTCAATCCATGACTTGCAATCTTCCCTTGCATCAGCTCTCAAATGACATAAACAAAATGATAAATTGGTGATGCTGATGATCAAACATCGCCACAGAACACTCTAAAAGAAAATAAAAAAAACCAATCAAAGATTTATAGTTTATTATAACCCTCACTATAAAATTAAAATAAAAAATCGAAAGAAATGTATTACCTAATTAACAAAGGATGGAAAAAACGGTAAGGAAACCATTATACCAATGAAATTTAATATAAAAGCCCTTATCAACAAACAACTAAGTACCCAGCATCGGCTAAATATATATTAAAATTCTATGGATAACATATACAAAATAAAATTTCAATTTGAAAATGTTATAGTCCAAAGCATGCTAAGTACATATATGGATCTTAATTCCCAGGTAAGATTACAATGCTAAGCCCATAAATTTCACAGAAAATTTTAGAAGCTCACGCCCGGCTATACCCTCAGACCCCGCAAAAGATACAAAGAAAAGTAATGTTCAGCTTTTAGGCATGTAACAAAGCTTGCAATTCCGTTCCATACCTCCTTTTTATCATAATGAACCTATATCAATAGTCTTAGGGAACAAATTAGTTACCATCAAAAAGTCTAGGCACTTGGGAGAAAACTCATCAAATTCAACTGAGATGAAGGCATGCCTGACATTACTTCAAGTTCAACTTTTTAGGTTTGTACCAACTCTCATACAGAACCCAAGAAGCTTTTGGAGGAACAAAAGGAACAACCTCGAACTTGACATCGCCTTCGGCAGTGAACTGACTCAAAGACATGGATGGTCCTCGCTTAAAATCTTTTTAAGAAAACAATAATTCATAATTTGAATTAACAACTTATATAGAATCAATACACTTCTAGCAAGTAAATTGAAGAGTCACCTCATTAAGACTGCACAACCATACAACCTTAAGTCATTAAGAACTTTCCACTTAGAATCCTTCACTGTCTCTGTCTTTGGTTTTTCTCACGATCTTCCTCTTGTTTTTCATCCTCTGTGGAACTCTTTGCAAAAGTAAACCATGTGAGCAGAGTTCAATTATGAGCATCAGGTAAAAGTTAAATGACTAAGTACGTACGTGATAGACACATTTTTGTATCCAATTTGTTCTCAATACTATATATTGTTGGCACTCGATTTTGTACTAATTTTGTTATTTTATGTATTTGTAGGTATTTTTTTGGAAATAAATATTTTAAGAAAATTCGGCTCGAAAAGTTGGTTTTGGCACCCGGAGGACACGTGTTATTCGGACTCCCAAGTTTGGATAAGGGGTAACCTAATTACTAAGGGGCACCCCCAGGTCACCCCCAAAGCATCTGCTATTCTCACCCCAGTCCAGGATAAGGGGCACCTTCTTCAACAATTTGAAAACTGAAAATTGGCGGGAAAATGTTCACAGTTCAGGAGAATTTTCGATCGAAGAAATGAAGTAGTGGTAGGTCGATTCAATGGCTGAATTTTGGCAGAAAGATGTGATTTAGTCTAAGGAAGATAGTTTGGGTGTCGAATTTGATCGGAATTGGCTAGAAATATCGATTTAATTCTCGAGCTCAAAACAGAGCTACACGGAGTGAACACGACCTGTACACGGTGTTGTGTGTGTTTTGGTTGTGCATGGAAGTGTTTTGGAGGAGTTGGATGACTTATGAGGAATGTATAAGGCTTACTAGAGCGTGCAGGATCAAAGTTTACGTGTGAAATTCTAAATCTGGTAAGAAAATATTCAAAAATAATGTTATTCACTGCCGAGTAAAGACGAATTATTTGGAGTTATGGCGAGGGATTTCAGCGTGTCTTTGAGTATAAATATGATCTTTGGGCCTACTAGAATGGTTGTCGAGAGTTGGGAGGAGAGAAGGAACGCTGCAGATCGAGAACCATGATTTCTCTCTGCTGCTGCTGCTGCCATTGATGAAGATGAAGAACACGAAGAACGGACTCGCATAAGCAGTCGTTTATCAACAGTGTCTAAGACGCACACGCGTGGGTCGTAGTTCTTCGTACAACAGCAGTTATCATTTATCGTTCTTTTTGTAACAACTGAACAGCGCCTTTGCAACAGTTATTTCTGTTGCGATTTTTCTGTTCAATTGTTTTACTCTTTTTTATCATTTGTAAACAACTTTTTGAGCAATAAATAATTATTTTGAGAGCATTTTTACTATGGTGAGTTAAAACCCAACACTGGGACGACGGAGGAGGCCAAACTTCATACTTGGGGTAATTTTATTTAATTCTATATTTACTTTTTGCACCAATTTTAATTAATTATTTGTGATTTCATTTGATGGTTTATGCTTAGTCCTAGGGATTTTTGATATGCCATGCTTAAGAAATACAAGTAATATTTTATAAAATCTATCTTGGCAATAAACTAGAGTTAAGATTTGTTTTGTTTTGAACTATAATCGCCAAGAATTAAATTCTGAACCACTTGAAAATGAAAAATGGCCGAATCTTTAGTCCCAGTAACTCTCGCCCATTGTGACAAATATTGTGTATATATTTTTATTTTTAAATCTTTACAAGTCCGAGCAACGAACTTTTACTACCACTTTCAAAATTACAATAGTACGTGATTTATATTCAATGTTAGAACTTCAACAATATTTCCCTGGCTGGGAGGCTGGAATTTATACTATATACTAAATCCCATAACTGAAAGCATCATGCAGAAGACAAAGAGATCATAGAGACTAATAGAAATGAGGACGAACATGATCTTGAATATTGTTTCTTTGGCACGCTAAAGAGCTGAAATAAAAATTTTATACATAAAATTCTTCTGATTCTTCTTATTACTCTCGAGTGGATGGATGAACGCAAAAAGGCGAGAATACAAAGATGTTGCAGGAATTGACTGATCAGTTGTTCTGCAAAAATATCCCATAACAGATAAAGTAAAGATACGTCAACTTGTACATAAAACGTATGTAGGTTCAATTCTTCCTACTTATGGAAGGGCAGTGTCATACTGAAACCGGGTGCAGAATAAGGATGCAAAATACCCCGCTTTTATCTTAAATATACAACCAAACGGCCAAAGAGAAGAAATAATCTAGGGTTCCTTTCAAAAATACATATGTGTTTGATTAATTAGGGATTGATAAGAAGAAAACAATAAAACACCAAATAAGAACATGAGATAGCTAAAAATTAAAGAGAAAACCCTAGAATTTGTGCTTACTAAGTACTAACCTAGTATCGATTTTTCTTCTCATATAAATTCTTCACATCTCTTATCTTCGACAGAATTTTTGAAAGGAGCGCAGAACTAAAAGAGATCGTCGAAAATAAAAATGAATAAGATGGGAATTGGACATAGAATATGGGAATATGTACTGTATAAGGTCAATACATTTCCTTTACCTTCGAAACCTTATCGAGACTCGAGATTACCAGTTCGTTTGAAGGTTTGATCAAAGTGAGGCCTGCAGTAAAGCACTCCGCCTTCAAAAGAATTGAAGTTGCCAAGCTACATATAACACAAAAGAAGCAATTCAGATTAAAATTTGAAACAAAATGAGACAACTTGATGATTAAAATTAACAATGCTTAATAGAATGTTGCACCTACCGGGTTCAATTCACAAAACTAATAATATCATTGAATTCCAAAAGAGAAGAAAATATTTTAAGGTATCCTAGGATGCGCTCTCTTTACTGATATAAATCAAATGTCCTACGATCCCACAAAATTAATGGAAGAATAACAAATCAATAATACCTTAAGGCGAAACATATTTTTCAATTGAATATCATTATGCGTGTGTGTTTATATTACCTTAAGGGTGCCTTTGCAGTGGTGGCATCCAAAGCAAGCCACCAATTGCACACCAGTAAATCAAAAATTTGACAATCCAGAAGATGAAATCCAGGAATCTATCACTCAATTGCACAAAAGGTATGAATCGTTCCAGTCCCTTGACGTCGATGATTTGAGTTGTTGAGGAAAAACTGATGGAAACCCATATTTAGGCCCTTTACGTGGTGAAATCTTCATAATACACACTGAAATCGTTCAGAACTATGAAATAATCATTATCGACCTGTGATAAAACCGAATAAACAACCAAAAAAGTTTAACCTATATAAATTTAAGATAAAATCAAATACACCCTGCATCTTGCTTCAATCTTTGTGTGTTATGTCTGAACAACTCCCAAATCATTCCCTGTTAGATTTTGATTTGGGAATTTTGTTAAGAGTTGAGCAAAGAACCCTAAACTAAATCAAAGATTATCTGAAATTAAAAATAAAAAAATCAAAGAATATCTGAAATTGAAACGACAAAAAAGTTAACCTATACAGATTTAAGAGAAAATCAAACAAACCCCAGGTCTTGCTTCAAACTTTGCGTTTTAGTTCTTAACAACGTCGGAAGATCAGATCCAACGCCATGCCTATCATCACTACTTTACGTATTTCAATTTCATGTTTATTACACTTTGATTTGGAATTTTTTTTAAGAAAAATGGTTTTGGTTGAGGCGGAGATAGAGAGGAACATACCGAGAAAGATGAAAGAAGGAAGAGAAAGAGGAGAGGGAAGTTTGATTTTTTTGATTTATTTTTTTTCCCATCGTTTTAAATATCCAGGAATCTATCACTCAATTGCACAAAAAGTATGAATCATTCCAGTCCCTTGACGTCGATGATTTGAGTTGTTGAGGAAAAACTGATGGAAACCCATATTTAGGCCCTTTACGTGGTGAAATCTGCATAATACACACTAAACTCGTTTAGAACTATGAAATAATCATAATCGACCTGTGATAAAACCGAATAAAAAATCAAAAAAGTTTAACCTATATTAATTTAAGATAAAATCAAATACACCCTGCATCTTGCTTAAATCTTTGTGTTTTAGGTCTGAACAACTCCCAAATCATTCCATGTTAGATTTTGATTTGGGTATTTTGTTAAGAGTTGAGCAAAGAACCCTAAACTAAATCAAAGATTATCTGAAATTAAAAATAAAAAAATCAAAGAATATCTGAAATTGAAACGACAAAAAAGTTAACCTATACAGATTTAAGAGAAAATCAAACAAACCCCAGGTCTTGCTTCAAACTTTGCGTTTTAGTTCTTAACAACGCCGGAAGATCAGATCCAACGCCATGCCTATCATCACTACTTTACGTATTTCAATTTCATGTTTATTACACTTTGATTTGGAATTTTTTTTTTAAGAAAAATGGTTTTGGTTGAGGCGGAGATAGAGAGGAACAAACCGAGAAAGATGAAAGAAGGAAGAGAAAGAGGAGAGGGAAGTTTGATTTTTTTTTGTCCCATCGTTTTAAATATCCAGGAATCTATCACTCAATTGCACAAAAGGTATGAATCATTCAGTCCCTTGACGTCGATTATTTGAGTTGTTGAGGAAAAACTGATGGAAACCCATATTTAGGCCCTTTACATGGTGAAATCTGCATAATACACACTGAAATCGTTCAGAATTATGAAATAATCATTATCGACCTGTGATAAAACCGAATAAACAACCGAAAAAGGTTAACCTATATTAATTTAAGATAAGATCAAATACACCCTGCATCTTGCTTAAATCTTTGTGTTTTAGGTCTGAACAACTCCCAAATCATTCCCTGTTAGATTTTGATTTTGGAATTTTGTTAAGAGTTGAGCAAAGAACCATAAAAGAAATCGAAGATTATCTGGAATTAAAAAGATAAAAATCAAAGAATATCTGAAATTGAAACGACAAAAAATTTAACCTATACAGATTTAAGAGAAAATCAAACAAACCCCAGGTCTTGCTTCAAACTTTGCGTTTTAGTTCTTAACAACGCCGGAAGATCAGATCCAACGCCATGCCTATCATCACTACTTTACGTATTGCAATTTCATGTTTATTGCACTTTGATTTGGAATTTTTTTTTTAAGACAAATGGTTTTGGTTGAGGCGGAGATAGAGACGAACAGACCGAGAAAGATGAAAGAAGGAAGAGAAAGAGGAGAGGGAAGTTTGATTTTTTTTGTCCCTTCGTTTTAAATAAGTGTGTCCCTATCATTCTCATCCGTCCAAGTCAAACAAAATCCAGACGATAAGGACCGTGAGATGACCCTTTTCGGTGAATCATGTCCACCGATTGACTCTTTAATCAAGGAGACAAACAACACCTTTTTTTTATTACAGAGATATATGTATATATATATTTATTCTCCCTCTGTTCCATATAGCATTGATGTGTGGCAGATGCAAGACTATAGAGTAGGAAAATGTTGGACTAAACCTTACCAACGAACCTAATTTTCAATATTAGATATTTGCAGCTGTAGGAAAACAATGGGTTTGGTTCAACTTCCATAATAAGATGGAATACCTAAATTGACCATAGTTTTCTAGTTTAGGATAACTTCCATATAAAGATGAGTTACCTAAATTGACCATGGTATTCTAGTTGGAGATGGTTTCCTTATTCAAGGAGGCTAATACTTGGTAACTAAGTTTGCGAATCATATATAAGGAGGTTTAGGATATGTGGTTAGTCATGGAATATTCAATGAATTATCATCAGAGATGCGAGGGATTCATCCAATCTCTTGGGGGTTGTATATGAGAGACCATGAATGGTGGAACGAGTACATTGTTATGGTGCTTGGGGAATACTTATCAATGTTGAAAGATATGTCGTTATGGAGTATTCATATGGAGATGTTGATAAGATATTTTGTTGAGAAGAAGATCATCTTGGTGGTGATGGCTTAGATTATTATTGTTGAGATGAAGGCGTGCATGGTAATCTATGTCAGGGTGTGCACAGAAGATCATCTACTTGTGATAGATAATATGGTAAACATTATCACATATGGATGAAGACACTTCTTTTGATCTTATAGGGTGGTTATGAGAGTTCTTGTATTCGGTTACGTTGTGGTGAGTCGGTGGATTGATTTAATCAATGAGGATGTGTAATTCTCAGTTGATTCTATAATGAATAAAGAGGCCATAGCTATAATACCCAGCATTTTTAGTCACCGTTTCGGATCGGATTTTACCCAAGTTAGGTTATTGTTCTATTTTCGTTAGCCTAATTAACTTTAATAATTAAAAAAATTATGAGAAAATAAAAAAGATAAATAAAATAATTAACAAAAAGGAATATATTTATAAATATGATGTATTATTATTATTAATAATAGGAGTGTTATTAATATGGAAATTAGAGAATGGTTTCTAAAGATATTAGAGAGAAGAAAAAAAATAAAAAGTTTTAGCCAAAAAGCCAGAGAAAAAGAGAAGGAGATGAAGCTAGGTTTTTAGAGTAGAATTATATGGACAACTTAGAGGAGCCTGTAGCTAATAAAAGGTCGAATGTTAAATCCTCTTTCTCTTTGTCTTTCTTTGTTGTACTTGATCTTAATTCTTATATCATTAGGCTTGTGAAATGTATCTGTGTAACATTGTGCATCCGAATGATGACCAGCCTCTGAATATTGATATATAACATGATTGGGCATATATGGTTAAATTTGAATTTAATCCACCATTGAATGTTTGTTTTAATTTGGGTGATAGTTTCTGAATTTCTTGACGGTTTCGCTTTGGTCATAGTTTGGGCTATCTTATGTAACCTAAATGATACTAAAATGATTATATAAAGAAAAACGGTTGTAGCTTTGTGATTTATCTATCACTATGCTTTGGATTGGGTCAATTTCAGTTTGTTATGAATTTATCATGAATTGTTTGCTAATGACTTGTAATCTGCCCAGTTTTTAGAATGTCATAGTAAATTCGATATATTTTGTTTGGACCGTTGGTTTTCTGTAAATTTGTTTTTGAGTTTTTTTATTGAGGTATATATGTTATCCTAGAATTTCAGGAAGATCAGAAAAAGTAATCACCATGAGATGTATGATGTAAAATGTCTGCAGTTATGTTGTTAGCATAAATGCTTGGAAGAAATTCATGTGGTTAATCCATGGTTTATTGTGTTATTTGTAAAAATATTTTATAAAAGTAAATGAGTTCATGTTTTACCGTTATACGGAACATGTTTCATGCTAACGGCGAGAGTTAAATGGGTAATGATCCCCATGTAGGAACTTGTGTTTCCGGACCATCGATGGTTGTTCGTGCCGGATAATGAAAATGAAACGGGTAATGATCCCCGAGAGAAAATGGGTATGATACTCATAGAAACTTTTGTTCCTGGCCATCGTTGGAGGATGTTCGTGCCGAGAAATGATAGGTGGGTGTGCGAATCAAGGTTTTCGTACCGTAAACTCATGGTTTGTTCATGACAACATTAATTTGTGAATTTTGTGTTGGAATCTCTATTGAATGATTTGTGGAATTTAAACTTATTGGTTTTATAAACTCAAGCATTGAAATACGAATTGAAGTACTTGTAGGAAATATTAATAGTGTTATGAACTCATGTGTGAAATCTAATTGGATGAATTGCTAGAACTAATACTTGTGTGGTAATCTTGTTGGTTCAATATATGTATCATTAATTGCTTGAAATCATGTCGTATACCCATGTTGTATGCTACTTGACTCATTGATCTTGTTATGCATGTTTGAGATTGGGAATGCATTCTACTGAGCTGTCATCTCACCCCAATTGACATCCTTGTAGATTTCATGGAAGTTGGAAGTGGCAGTTAGAAATGTCTAGCTTAGCGATTTCGTTGCGTCCTTTTAATTGCTTGACGTGTAATTTGATATCATTGTTTGTTGGAAATATAACTAAAGATGTTTAAGTAATGTATTATTATTTTTGAATTCTATTGTGCTTGGTTAAATAACTTAAACAATAAAAATAGATATATACATAACTCTCCTTCCGACCTGTAATGCTTCGAGTGCGGATCTCCAAATGGATTTGATCCTGGTACGGAACTCGGGGTGTTACAATATATATTTGGTGGATTATACAATAACAAATCGTGTATATTTTTGAACCACGCTAAATCTGTGAGTACTTTACTTCTTGTTTCTTTTGTTTAAGGATTTCATTTGTGTGGTTCTGTTTCTTTTCTTCTTATCATAGATCATAGTAAGGTTCATGGAGAAATCCGAGATATCAATTATTTCTTGTTACCTATCTTGTTTCCGCTAGATTAATTAGAAAGTGGATAGCTCTGAACCCCAATAATTGGTATCAGAGATTTAGGATGGATAAAAGATTATGAAGAGAGAAGTTTTGGGTTTTCTGGTTAACGAAAGGTTTTGAAGACAAAGGATTTGGTTTCATCAAGTATGAGGATTTGATGTTACAGCTTCCGAAGATGCATAGTTTGGGTACCAAGCAAAATAAAGCGCACTTATAAAGGAATGATATTATATCAGGTGATCTGCATTCGATATGGTCAAGATGTATGGTATTGATATTTATGGTGTTCTAAACTAGAGATTTGACATAATACTTATTGGAGCGTAAACTCTATGCATGGATTCAAGTAAGTTTATTTATTCTTTATACTTCGTACCATATTCTTGTTAATTATTTGAAAGACCTACATGAATTTGTTTTCAATTAATCGGTGTTTGTTTGAAAAGACACAAGAAGGAAAAAATATCGTAGATGGGATACAAATATTGGTTTGTATGTTTGTGGAAGTAAATATGGAATATTAGCATGTCAAAGTCTCAATTTTTCCATACCAAGGGAAACAATAATTTCATTATCAATTGTCATCAGTTGGATCGTGTTGCTGAGTTGTCTTAACCTGAAGTTGAAGAATATGAAGATGAATTCATACTCGTTCTGCCTTAGTTGTTTGTTACAATAAGGATATGGGAATATCTTGCAGTAGCTTTCCCGTTGGAAGTATTGATCGTTGGCCAGGATTTGATACGTTCTAGCTGTTAATAATTTGAAATTTGTCTTAGTATTTGAAGAATGTGGCTACAAATAAGTTGTAGAACAATGATCGTTGGATGAGATGTGATATTGTTGGTGGTGGATCTATAGTTTCTTATTATTGTATAAGAAACAGTTTGTTAACACAATTTGTAGGGTTTGTTTTCCTATGTTGAGCATGACATTATATCATGTAGATTAATCTTTTGGACTTTCTCTCGTACTGTTTCCGATGGAGAAGCTAGATAGTTTGTGTTATTTTGATTCTTGTCGATGACATTCAGTCGAAGAGTTGTTTGGTTGTACACCTTTTGGAGTCGATCGAAGCTGGTTGAAGTGCAAGAATGTTGGAAGAAGAAAAATTGGTATATTGTGTTGCAGATATGTTCCTACTTCGGTAAAGACCCGTTTTGAGGAATTGAAACGGTATTGCTTGGACACTTCAAGAGTATAAAGAATAAAGATATGATACTACAAAATATGTGTGGTGGTGTGGTTATGGAATCTAGCGCATACTACTTGACTCATTGATCTTGTTATGCATGTTTGAGATTGGGAATGCATTCTACTGAGCTGTCATCTCACCCCAATTGACATCCTTGTAGATTTCATGGAAGTTGGAAGTGGCAGTTAGAAATGTCTAGCTTAGCGATTTCGTTGCGTCCTTTTAATTGCTTGACGTGTAATTTGATATCATTGTTTGTTGGAAATATAACTAAAGATGTTTAAGTAATGTATTATTATTTTTGAATTCTATTGTGCTTGGTTAAATAACTTAAACAATAAAAATAGATATATACATAACTCTCCTTCCGACCTGTAATGCTTCGAGTGCGGATCTCCAAATGGATTTGATCCTGGTACGGAACTCGGGGTGTTACAATATATATTTGGTGGATTATACAATAACAAATCGTGTATATTTTTTAACCACGCTAAATCTGTGAGTACTTTACTTCTTGTTTCTTTTGTTTAAGGATTTCATTTGTGTGGTTCTGTTTCTTTTCTTCTTATCATAGATCATAGTAAGGTTCATGGAGAAATCCGAGATATCAATTATTTCTTGTTACCTATCTTGTTTCCGCTAGATTAATTAGAAAGTGGATAGCTCTGAACCCCAATAATTGGTATCAGAGATTTAGGATGGATAAAAGATTATGAAGAGAGAAGTTTTGGGTTTTCTGGTTAACGAAAGGTTTTGAAGACAAAGGATTTGGTTTCATCAAGTATGAGGATTTGATGTTACAGCTTCCGAAGATGCATAGTTTGGGTACCAAGCAAAATAAAGCGCACTTATAAAGGTTTTGATATTATATCAGGTGATCTGCATTCGATATGGTCAAGATGTATGGTATTGATATTTATGGTGTTCTAAACTAGAGATTTGACATAATACTTATTGGAGCGTAAACTCTATGCATGGATTCAAGTAAGTTTATTTATTCTTTATACTTCGTACCATATTCTTGTTAATTATTTGAAAGACCTACATGAATTGGTTTTCAATTAATCGGTGTTTGTTTGAAAAGACACAAGAAGGAAAAAATATCGTAGATGGGATACAAATATTGGTTTGTATGTTTGTGGAAGTAAATATGGAATATTAGCATGTCAAAGTCTCAATTTTTCCATACCAAGGGAAACAATAATTTCATTATCAATTGTCATCAGTTGGATCGTGTTGCTGAGTTGTCTTAACCTGAAGTTGAAGAATATGAAGATGAATTCATACTCGTTCTGCCTTAGTTGTTTGTTACAATAAGGATATGGGAATATCTTGCAGTAGGTTTCCCGTTGGAAGTATTGATCGTTGGCCAGGATTTGATACGTTCTAGCTGTTAATAATTTGAAATTTGTCTTAGTATTTGAAGAATGTGGCTACAAATAAGTTGTAGAACAATGATCGTTGGATGAGATGTGATATTGTTGGTGGTGGATCTATAGTTTCTTATTATTGTATAAGAAACAGTTTGTTAACACAATTTGTAGGGTTTGTTTTCCTATGTTGAGCATGACATTATATCATGTAGATTAATCTTTTGGACTTTCTCTCGTACTGTTTCCGATGGAGAAGCTAGATAGTTTGTGTTATTTTGATTCTTGTCGATGACATTCAGTCGAAGAGTTGTTTGGTTGTACACCTTTTGGAGTCGATCGAAGCTGGTTGAAGTGCAAGAATGTTGGAAGAAGAAAAATTGGTATATTGTGTTGCAGATATGTTCCTACTTCGGTAAAGACCCGTTTTGAGGAATTGAAACGGTATTGCTTGGACACTTCAAGAGTATAAAGAATAAAGATATGATACTACAAAATATGTGTGGTGGTGTGGTTATGGAATCTAGCGCATACTACTTGACTCATTGATCTTGTTATGCATGTTTGAGATTGGGAATGCATTCTACTGAGCTGTCATCTCACCCCAATTGACATCCTTGTAGATTTCATGGAAGTTGGAAGTGGCAGTTAGAAATGTCTAGCTTAGCGATTTCGTTGCGTCCTTTTAATTGCTTGACGTGTAATTTGATATCATTGTTTGTTGGAAATATAACTAAAGATGTTTAAGTAATGTATTATTATTTTTGAATTCTATTGTGCTTGGTTAAATAACTTAAACAATAAAAATAGATATATACATAACTCTCCTTCCGACCTGTAATGCTTCGAGTGCGGATCTCCAAATGGATTTGATCCTGGTACGGAACTCGGGGTGTTACAATATATATTTGGTGGATTATACAATAACAAATCGTGTATATTTTTTAACCACGCTAAATCTGTGAGTACTTTACTTCTTGTTTCTTTTGTTTAAGGATTTCATTTGTGTGGTTCTGTTTCTTTTCTTCTTATCATAGATCATAGTAAGGTTCATGGAGAAATCCGAGATATCAATTATTTCTTGTTACCTATCTTGTTTCCGCTAGATTAATTAGAAAGTGGATAGCTCTGAACCCCAATAATTGGTATCAGAGATTTAGGATGGATAAAAGATTATGAAGAGAGAAGTTTTGGGTTTTCTGGTTAACGAAAGGTTTTGAAGACAAAGGATTTGGTTTCATCAAGTATGAGGATTTGATGTTACAGCTTCCGAAGATGCATAGTTTGGGTACCAAGCAAAATAAAGCGCACTTATAAAGGTTTTGATATTATATCAGGTGATCTGCATTCGATATGGTCAAGATGTATGGTATTGATATTTATGGTGTTCTAAACTAGAGATTTGACATAATACTTATTGGAGCGTAAACTCTATGCATGGATTCAAGTAAGTTTATTTATTCTTTATACTTCGTACCATATTCTTGTTAATTATTTGAAAGACCTACATGAATTGGTTTTCAATTAATCGGTGTTTGTTTGAAAAGACACAAGAAGGAAAAAATATCGTAGATGGGATACAAATATTGGTTTGTATGTTTGTGGAAGTAAATATGGAATATTAGCATGTCAAAGTCTCAATTTTTCCATACCAAGGGAAACAATAATTTCATTATCAATTGTCATCAGTTGGATCGTGTTGCTGAGTTGTCTTAACCTGAAGTTGAAGAATATGAAGATGAATTCATACTCGTTCTGCCTTAGTTGTTTGTTACAATAAGGATATGGGAATATCTTGCAGTAGGTTTCCCGTTGGAAGTATTGATCGTTGGCCAGGATTTGATACGTTCTAGCTGTTAATAATTTGAAATTTGTCTTAGTATTTGAAGAATGTGGCTACAAATAAGTTGTAGAACAATGATCGTTGGATGAGATGTGATATTGTTGGTGGTGGATCTATAGTTTCTTATTAGTATAAGAAACAGTTTGTTAACACAATTTGTAGGGTTTGTTTTCCTATGTTGAGCATGACATTATATCATGTAGATTAATCTTTTGGACTTTCTCTCGTACTGTTTCCGATGGAGAAGCTAGATAGTTTGTGTTATTTTGATTCTTGTCGATGACATTCAGTCGAAGAGTTGTTTGGTTGTACACCTTTTGGAGTCGATCGAAGCTGGTTGAAGTGCAAGAATGTTGGAAGAAGAAAAATTGGTATATTGTGTTGCAGATATGTTCCTACTTCGGTAAAGACCCGTTTTGAGGAATTGAAACGGTATTGCTTGGACACTTCAAGAGTATAAAGAATAAAGATATGATACTACAAAATATGTGTGGTGGTGTGGTTATGGAATCTAGCGCATACTACTTGACTCATTGATCTTGTTATGCATGTTTGAGATTGGGAATGCATTCTACTGAGCTGTCATCTCACCCCAATTGACATCCTTGTAGATTTCATGGAAGTTGGAAGTGGCAGTTAGAAATGTCTAGCTTAGCGATTTCGTTGCGTCCTTTTAATTGCTTGACGTGTAATTTGATATCATTGTTTGTTGGAAATATAACTAAAGATGTTTAAGTAATGTATTATTATTTTTGAATTCTATTGTGCTTGGTTAAATAACTTAAACAATAAAAATAGATATATACATAACTCTCCTTCCGACCTGTAATGCTTCGAGTGCGGATCTCCAAATGGATTTGATCCTGGTACGGAACTCGGGGTGTTACAATATATTTGGTGGATTATACAATAACAAATCGTGTATATTTTTTAACCACGCTAAATCTGTGAGTACTTTACTTCTTGTTTCTTTTGTTTAAGGATTTCATTTGTGTGGTTCTGTTTCTTTTCTTCTTATCATAGATCATAGTAAGGTTCATGGAGAAATCCGAGATATCAATTATTTCTTGTTACCTATCTTGTTTCCGCTAGATTAATTAGAAAGTGGATAGCTCTGAACCCCAATAATTGGTATCAGAGATTTAGGATGGATAAAAGATTATGAAGAGAGAAGTTTTGGGTTTTCTGGTTAACGAAAGGTTTTGAAGACAAAGGATTTGGTTTCATCAAGTATGAGGATTTGATGTTACAGCTTCCGAAGATGCATAGTTTGGGTACCAAGCAAAATAAAGCGCACTTATAAAGGAATGATATTATATCAGGTGATCTGCATTCGATATGGTCAAGATGTATGGTATTGATATTTATGGTGTTCTAAACTAGAGATTTGACATAATACTTATTGGAGCGTAAACTCTATGCATGGATTCAAGTAAGTTTATTTATTCTTTATACTTCGTACCATATTCTTGTTAATTATTTGAAAGACCTACATGAATTTGTTTTCAATTAATCGGTGTTTGTTTGAAAAGACACAAGAAGGAAAAAATATCGTAGATGGGATACAAATATTGGTTTGTATGTTTGTGGAAGTAAATATGGAATATTAGCATGTCAAAGTCTCAATTTTTCCATACCAAGGGAAACAATAATTTCATTATCAATTGTCATCAGTTGGATCGTGTTGCTGAGTTGTCTTAACCTGAAGTTGAAGAATATGAAGATGAATTCATACTCGTTCTGCCTTAGTTGTTTGTTACAATAAGGATATGGGAATATCTTGCAGTAGCTTTCCCGTTGGAAGTATTGATCGTTGGCCAGGATTTGATACGTTCTAGCTGTTAATAATTTGAAATTTGTCTTAGTATTTGAAGAATGTGGCTACAAATAAGTTGTAGAACAATGATCGTTGGATGAGATGTGATATTGTTGGTGGTGGATCTATAGTTTCTTATTATTGTATAAGAAACAGTTTGTTAACACAATTTGTAGGGTTTGTTTTCCTATGTTGAGCATGACATTATATCATGTAGATTAATCTTTTGGACTTTCTCTCGTACTGTTTCCGATGGAGAAGCTAGATAGTTTGTGTTATTTTGATTCTTGTCGATGACATTCAGTCGAAGAGTTGTTTGGTTGTACACCTTTTGGAGTCGATCGAAGCTGGTTGAAGTGCAAGAATGTTGGAAGAAGAAAAATTGGTATATTGTGTTGCAGATATGTTCCTACTTCGGTAAAGACCCGTTTTGAGGAATTGAAACGGTATTGCTTGGACACTTCAAGAGTATAAAGAATAAAGATATGATACTACAAAATATGTGTGGTGGTGTGGTTATGGAATCTAGCGCATACTACTTGACTCATTGATCTTGTTATGCATGTTTGAGATTGGGAATGCATTCTACTGAGCTGTCATCTCACCCCAATTGACATCCTTGTAGATTTCATGGAAGTTGGAAGTGGCAGTTAGAAATGTCTAGCTTAGCGATTTCGTTGCGTCCTTTTAATTGCTTGACGTGTAATTTGATATCATTGTTTGTTGGAAATATAACTAAAGATGTTTAAGTAATGTATTATTATTTTTGAATTCTATTGTGCTTGGTTAAATAACTTAAACAATAAAAATAGATATATACATAACTCTCCTTCCGACCTGTAATGCTTCGAGTGCGGATCTCCAAATGGATTTGATCCTGGTACGGAACTCGGGGTGTTACAATATATATTTGGTGGATTATACAATAACAAATCGTGTATATTTTTTAACCACGCTAAATCTGTGAGTACTTTACTTCTTGTTTCTTTTGTTTAAGGATTTCATTTGTGTGGTTCTGTTTCTTTTCTTCTTATCATAGATCATAGTAAGGTTCATGGAGAAATCCGAGATATCAATTATTTCTTGTTACCTATCTTGTTTCCGCTAGATTAATTAGAAAGTGGATAGCTCTGAACCCCAATAATTGGTATCAGAGATTTAGGATGGATAAAAGATTATGAAGAGAGAAGTTTTGGGTTTTCTGGTTAACGAAAGGTTTTGAAGACAAAGGATTTGGTTTCATCAATTATCCATGGATTGGTTGCATTTGGTTCGCAATTAGAGTCATGCTCAATATACTTTGGTACATACAATATGGTTAGTTTTCTTGGAAGCTAATATGAAGGTTAATTTATTATAAAACTAACGCAAAATATCTCGTTTACTCGCTTTGAAGGACATGGTCATGAAAAATATGAATATTATTATGGCTGTCAATATCATCCCTGGATCTCTTTGAAGAGTCAGTCTTGGCATTCACTACCTTGAGCATACTTATTATTCGACGAAGAAGAACAAAAAAGGTAAAGGAAACCCCTAAAGAGGCTTAAGGGTGTAGTTCTTGCTCTAAGTTATTATCTCTGACACAAACTTCTCAATTGGGTCCATAGCTCAGTGGTAGAGCAATTGACTGCAGATCAATAGGTCACCGGTTCGAACCCGGTTGGGCCGTTTTTGATTTATTTTGTTTTTTCCTTTTTTTATCTATTTCATTTCTTTTTTCTCCAAAGAAGTTTACACATTAACCCAAGTCACCCAACCAGATGATTGTCATCTATCACTGAACTGCAGAATGTACCAACAGCTCGTGTCCCATTCAGAAGGCTAAGCAGGCTAGAAAGTGGGCATGTGCGTTGTAGAAGAAGCTAAGATACTCGGCCAATTTTTTGCATCACTGCGTCTGTCACTGTTGTCAGAGAATCAAAACCCACCGAACTCAGCTATCTAGTAAATGGGTTGCGTCATAGGGAGTCCAGCTAGAACTTTTGCAGTTGTTGTTTTGCCGGTATTCATGTTCAGTTTCTTGTTTGATTTTGTGCACACTTTTTGCTTAGATGACATCTCTCAGCTTCCACTGCGACACTTTTTGAAAGAGTTTTTGTGCAAAAAACTTAATTTCCCTCAAGCATAATGCAGACACTGTGTGTACTCAGTGAGATGAGATCTTACCCGTTTCTGAAGTTAATAATCTGTTAACTTTCTTTTAGTGTCCTAGACCTTGTGTGTGACGGGAAATTTAATATGTGCATGGTCCTAGACCTTGTGTGTGAAAAAATAGGATCTTGTTCGCTTCTATTGAATAATACTAGTTGAAATGGAAACCATCGTGTTGTATCTGATTTCACTTCTCTTCCATTAAGTAAAAGTTAAACCTTCCATTTCGATAATGAGATCACACTTCCTTTCACCTTCTGTTCAAACTTACATTTGGACTTGAGATAGCAATTGTTAGAATTTTTGATTAAAATTATTTATGTGAGTGAAAATTGATTTTAAATATTAAACTCCAAGAGATGTGTTTGGGTTATGCCCTTTCACCATAAGACACCTAGTCATGAATAGGTGTTATGGAGAGTCACCATTGGCCATGGAGAGTCACCTATTGGTGAAAAGACACCTTATAGAGTCATTATTGACTCTATATAAGCCCATCTCTTAGAGTTGTTTTGTATGGATTTTTCAGAAGTTTTTGAAAAGCAGAAAACAAGTCTTTATGTCAAGAGTCAGAGTCATTTAAGAGCACAGTAATCGGTAACATTCGCTGGCCTAAAAGTATTGTAGTGTTACTTACTATAAGGCGTGATCGTTGTATCTTGGAAGGCGACATCCGTAAAACCGTGAGCACCGTATGCGGGGATGAATTGTTTTTAAGGAAAGAGAATTACCTCGCCTCGATCAACCAATCCGATAAGTCTTTCTAACTCTCTTCTTGTTAGTATTTTGTTTGTCGCATGATTATGATTTCCGAGAAACCGAAACCGCATATTATTTCCAACAATCTTAAAGACAATTCTCTTCCTTGTTTTTGGTTTCTTAGAATTTGATATCGGCGATCAGTTACGGTTTTTGCTAATCGCTTTTACTGCATAATGATGCTCTTGATGTAAGAAACATGTGGGTACTGTCATTTTGCATTTGTCAGCATGTTGTTGTTTAACAGTACTGAGAAGTATGATGGTTTGAACTTTTCCTGGAAAGTGTATGATCAAATGCATCACTGTATATCTTGAATCTTGTTATTTATTTGTTTCGGAAATAAATTGTGCATGGGTGATTCGGCACACTCAGAAATGGTGGCGTCCTTTCACGTGGCTAAACGTTGTATCCTTTTGCATGGCTGATCACGGTAACTTCCATGTGAACGGTTAGTTGGAATAATTTTGAAACATAAACAAATTTGGCATGAAGATACATGATTTAAATTTTTTTGGATTGTTCAGATTATCGCTTGTGCAAAAGGTGCCTACTTAATGTGTCGGTTCATTTGTAATATGAACGCATTAAGCTTTGAGTCATGCACTCGACTCTGTGTAACGACATCTTTTTATGGTGTCAATTGGTGGAAGTTGGTAGGCATGAGCACTTCTCTGTAAAGATTTTGAATTAATTGATATGCAAATCCAACCGATCTCTTTCCTATATCTATCTATCTCCATTGGGAATTTCCCTTGCTTGTATCCTTTGGTATGAAAAGATGCAACAATGCATCTTTCCAAATCTCTGGATTTGAATTATCAAATCCTAGAGTTTTTAAATTTGTGTCTGTTCGTGGCTAGGTTGACATGAATAAGAAATTGATGACCCTTGGAGAAGGAATGCATTTCCAAATGCTAGGGAAAGGAATCCATTCTTAATGTAGGGAACGGAATGTGATACTTAAATCACAAGCCTGTTGGTGTTCACCGTATGGATACAGTGAACATTTACATCGTGAATCGCATAAGAAAATCTGGGATTACAAATGTGTGGCGAAACCTGGCGCTGCAAATGGAGATCCATTACTCTGTGCATTGGTTCTCTTTACGTGAACCAAAACGGGACTTGGTGTTTTGAGCACACAAGTAACACAACTAGAATTCTTTATCAGTTAAAGGTTTGATTGAATCTTTATTCATGGTTTTATAGTAACTGATAATGATTCCTTATGGTGGTTACAAAAAGTAATTCCCGTTGGTTTCATGACAACCAGAGATAGTCATGAAATGTGGGGGATGAAGTAGATGGCCCCGGTGTTATCATCAGATTGAAGTATTTTGAGAGGTTCAAATATGACTATTGATGATCCATGATCTCATTTTTGTCATTCTTTCGCCGAGAAACGAGACGTCCTGAAACATTCAGTTAGGATTTTGAATCTCGTTTAAATCCTGATGATTTAATTGCATAAGAGATGCATACCTTGGGCCAGTAACTGGTTTGATGGGCCATTTGTTCATCACTTGATTATGGATGTGCCCCTGCCACCGATTGGTGCTTTATAAGAAAGGTATGTACTGTAGCTGTGCAGTCGCTTGTATGGAATAAGTAGAACATTCCAGTACTAGTGAGCTGTGATCAACTTTCACGGTATTGAGAAGTTTGTCATCGCCCCTTGGATGAGCGAGGGGCAGTTCATTAACATAGAAGATGGCTTGAAATGTTGGGGGATAAGACAAATGTATTGCGAGGACTCTTAGTATGTACAGTTTAATACTCTCCAAATGTGGGGGTTAGAGATTCCAAGATATCTTTATCAGTTGATTAAGGGAATCATTTGGAAATATTTGGAATCTGTATTTCTCATTAGTAAGTATTATGAGAATCGGATAATTTGGCACCTAGCTATCTAGCTAAGTAAGAAAATAAGTGATGGATATTTTGAGCCAGTGCACCACAGAATTGTGGGGTGGTCGTCATATAACAAGAGTGTTACATTGACAAATTCATCAAAATGTGGGGTGCCTAAAATGGTATTATGGTTGTTCCTTTTAAATACAAGGTCAACGCAATACCATAAAGCAATTGCTCTCAAATGTGCGCATTTTTAAAAGAAATAACGTTTGAGAATTGTATCAAGTCGACAGTGGATACAAATTCTTGAGAGAGCTTATAATTGCATTATCGAGGGGAATGGGCTTATAACCTTATTAAAGAGTAAGTTGCAGCGGTAACCCAACCTAAGCGATTGGAGATCCCATGGTCTAGGTTCAAAAGCGCAAACTAAGTTGTGAGGAACTCGCCAGATAACACTGAAAGAAATTTCCTCTTTCCCATTCCTATGATAAGAGTTAGTGTTGTCTGTCACGTAAGAGGTTGAGATTTTCTCTTAATGATTCCTATAGCTTAATCTAACTAAGAAAAGTATGGTAGGATACTTTCAAATAGGAGATCACCTATATGAGTGAGAAGTGGGGCCGCTTCTATGATAACTTCAAAGGCTAGGTTAATCTAGAGCACTCATAGAATTCCAAGAACTTTCAGGACCGAAATGAACACAACCGAGAATTTGACGATTATAAGGAGATATAATGTGTGAGATTTATTGTATCGATTTACATCAACGGCTGACAGTTCAACGACATCGCGTCCACTGATTGACTAGTAAATCCGATAGATCTTCACTAGGTTTGGTTCAAAGCCAAAAGCTACCATTTACCGATGCATTATATTTTCTGCTTGTGCTCTTTAAAGTTTGTAAGTTTTGTTGAGTCCGCATTTTCACTCATGTGGGGGATTGTTGGAATTTTTGGTTAAAATTATTTATGTGAGTGAAAATTGATTTTAAATATTAAACTCCAAGAGATGTGTTTGGGTTATGCCCTTTCACCATAAGACACCTAGTCATGAATAGGTGTTATAGAGAGTCACCATTGGCCATGAAGAGTCGCTTATTGGTGAAAAAACACCTTGTAGGTCACTATTGAGTCTATATAAGCCCATCTCTTAGAGTTGTTTCGTATGGATTTTTCACAAGTTTTTGAAAAGCAGAAAACAAGTCTTTATGTCAAGAGTCAGAGTCATTTAAGAGCACAGTAATCGTTAACATTCGCTGGCCTAAAAGTATTGTAGTGCTACTTACTATAAGGCGTGATCGTTGTATCTTGGAAGGCGACATCCGTACCGTGAGTACCGTATGCGGGGATGAATTGTCTTTAAGGAAAGAGGATTACCTCGCCTCAGTCAGCCAATCCGATAAGTCTTTCTAACTCTCTTCTTGTTAGTATTTTCTGAGATCACACTTCCTTTCACCTTCTGTTCAAACTTACATTTGGACTTCAGATAGCAATAACAGACTTAATCCATAAGTGAAACCCAACAAAGTCCATGTCCATTAGTAATTCCCTAGAATTATCTAGAGGACAATAGTTAGCCAGATAGCTGGCTAAAATCATCTACACTGTGTAAAGAAATAAAAGTTAGTACCTAGATCGTTTAGGCTAAGATACTGGGTTCCGAGAGAATTATTCTAGATAGTTCCCGGTCGGTCGGACACAAGTATAAATAAAAAATGATGCTCCTCATTTGAAATCACTCAAACGATTGGGTGAGAGTGAGAGTGTCAAGTGGAGTTGAGTCCTCATTGCGTGGGAAGAGAGTAGAGCTCTCCTTAGTGAGAGTAAGAGAGAGCCAGTCTCTCCCTACCTGAGTTATGTGAATGTGATGATGGTGCGACTGTGTGCACAATGAGATTAATGTGCACGTACGGTTGCTTTGTGAGATTTTCATTTAGAAAAGTAAGAATGATGGTAGAGCGGGTTACTAGAGATAAACAATGGAGATATTACAAACCCGGCATAGAGACAAATGATATCTGATAACCCCAAAACTCAAACAGAGAAAAATAAACTAACTTACAAAAAAATCTATACCAATTGGCAGTTACGAAGCTTGGTATCGTCTAGAATATGTGTGTACAGAGATAATATAATGAATTAATGAAGTTAATGTTGAAATTCTGCGGAAATTCCGGTTCACTAGGTACCAAAGCTCCCACGTCGGTAGGGTACCAAATCTTAAACTGCCTATTTGTCTCCCTGTTTAGTCTCCAGTCCAAACAACCTCAGGCCTAATAGGTTTAAACTTGCTTTTTGATCGCTGTCGTAGGCGTCAAAAATAATTACACTTTCTTACTACTCAAAATATATAATGAAGCAAGGGCAAGAAAGAATCGTTCCCACAAAGAGGATTAAGGTTGTCAAGTTGTTTCCGTTTCTTATATATAAACAAAGGGGGGAGTTTTCTGATTTTTATAAATTAAACTACAATAAAAGCAAATAAATAAAAGTAAACAAATCAACTCAAGGATATGTGAAAGTATTGGTCAAGGATTTCGTTTTCATTCACTAACACGTTCTTGTCTTAATAACTAGAATTGATATTTAATCTTTCATTATCAAAAGCCCTAAGATACCTAGCCGAAAGAATTTCCCGCAATTTCCTCTTATCATCACACATACATGTAAAACGATGCAAGTATGAATTCTATCAAAAGAATAACCTAACGCCTTGCGCTAATCAAGTTCAATTCCCATGGAGCATTAAGATTCATGAAATAAGGCTAATCAATGCAACTGAAATACATTGCGCAAACAATTTAACAAAGGTCACGGTTCACATATGATTACAAGGATGTATCACTACAAGCTATAACCATATTTATGCTACTTGTGTTCAAGGATTATCGCTCGATGATGAATCCTAAACTAGCTATATATATGAATACGAGTTCTACCAATTTGCAACTTGACAAAACAAATACTCAATCATGTTGTAATACGTCAATCATACAACAATATTTTCAGAGAATCATGAACGATAAATATGAGACAAAACTAATATATTGAATCAAAGAAACATGCCATGTGAAATCCAACTCAAACCTTAAACCAATAATAAAATTTTAGCTCATGTTCATGGAGTTCATAACAAGAAGAAAAAGAAAAGCTTTCATGTTTCTAAACCCTAGAACCAAAAGTAGAAGAAGAGATATGACCAGAGATAAAAACCCCCTAATGGAGATATATAGGTATAGAGAAATACTTTTCTATTTATATGCTTCTCCAATTCCAAAAGGATACTCTTTCCAATATTAGGTCTTCTCAAAACCCATCTCCAAGTGATCCACCAAACCCATGTGTCAAAAGATCTCTTCTGGAAAGCCCATGTGTCAAAAGATCTCTTCTGAAAATTCTGGGTCCAAAACTGGGTCGCCGGATTGCTGACATCATTACCGGAATCCAGTCACTATCGTCAGAATCCGGCTACGGAAATTGGTACTGTCACCAGAAAACTGTGTCCGGCCATCATATCTCAACTCCGCTTCTCTGGAGTCCATACATTCACAACCCAAAGCAATAACTTATAGAAAAATCATCCAAGCCAATTCCCGAATTCGCGCGGAAACGTGCTTAAAAGCGCGACTCCAAACTCATATATCCAACCGTCAACTTTCGTATCTGCCTCGTTCTACCTTTATGATTGACTCAAACTTTATGATTCATGTTCTAATCTCAGAAATCCGGCATCCCGGTCTATGCTCACCGACTCGCCATTCTTGTTGTGTTTTCGCACAGTTTCTGTGACATTTCAAACTTGTTCAGGCTAACTCTCATTCACTTCATATCTTGTTTTCCAGCTCCTCTAACCTGTTCTCACCCATTTCAGCATCATTCCCATCATCATTTGTACATTCGTAGCCAATGCAGTCAGCACCATCACCTGCAACCTGAGCTTACGACCACCACTGCACTATCATCTTCTCTCCAGCTTGCCTCAAGCCATTCTCAGCAAATCAACATACAAAGACTAAAACTTTCATATCCATCATCTGTAGCTCATTGCACTCTTCGCACTTCACAACCATTCCAAACATCACTTCGAATCGACTGCAACAGTGAACATCTTGCCCAACATTTCTTGCACTTATCCTGCAATTTCCAACAGCAACACCACAACCTGAATCCTTGTAGTTTATGCTCTCTCCACTGGTCATGTTGAGCTAAGAATCGCCAGCAGATTCGGTTGCCAATCATGCAGCAACAACAGCACCACGAACCCATGAAAATCATCGCTTCCACCTGCAATCTCCTGTCAACAGCATCACCAATTGTTGTAATTCTGCAACACAGATGCATATCTTCTCTGTCTCAATAGTCAATTCAGAAAACCAACACACATAGCACCAACACCATTCTTCTTATTGCAGCAACCACAAATGCATCTGCGCTGGCCTATAACTCCTTGTCACTTCAATAACAGCAACTGATCCTTTCATGTTCTTCAGCTCTGCCTCAAGCCACTTCTACTGTTCTATCTCCAACTTCTCCATAACTCAGCAACAGACTCATATGGCCTAGCCATCTGAAACAAACTTCCGTCATTGCACCTGCACCAGCAGAACCACAGAAATGCCACCTGTGATACAGCTGCAGCATGCCTGCAAAACCAACTCAGCATCAGCAACACAAAGTTCAACCAAATCCACCACCAAAACCTCCAATTGAAGCAGCTGCAATTGCATCTCTCTCTGTTCTTCAACATTCAGTCAAAAACCCATTTGTTCTTCTCTGCAGCTTAGCTCAGCAAACTCAAATCTCAGCCCAACTCTCCATTTCTCACATCTGTGACTGTATCGACCATTACCTCCAATTCTGCCATTGCAGCAGCAACAACTGGAAGCAGCAACACAAACTTCCTGCAAGGCCAACTTCATCTCCTTTCGAATCCAGTACTGCCACCAACAGCATCTCTTATTAATCCTGCCTATCTGAACCACAACACCATGGCACCATCTCTGCAATTCTTGGCTAGAACCACAAATCAGTCTCAAACCCTTGAAACACAACCAGGATATCGAATTTGACCTCGAATAATCCCATCACAATCTTCATCTCTGACTCAATCTCAGTAACCCAACACCGTTAGAACCATTAATTCGTTTCCATCTCTGCCATAATCCTTCCAACCTTGCATCTGAGTCTCACTCATCACAGCAACTCAAGAACCATAGATTCAACAGCACCACCATCATCTCGCCCAAATCCATTGTAACCCCCAGTAGATTCGATCGAAACCCCCATCTAAATCTTCTCGTTCTTCTCAATATCAAAACCACTCCCAGATTCAACACATGAGATCCCCTTTCTCTCTTATTCACTGTAAATTCTTCGTCTCTCTAACATCTTTCATGTCTCATCGGTGATGAACTGAACCCAATTTGTCTCGTCGATATAACAACCATCTCTCCTCTCACAGCCTTGATAATCATTCATTTCTCTTTTCTTTCTCAATTTCGGGTGCAGCTCTGTCCTTTCAAAATTTCAGATAGATGTAATGAGGAGAACAAATCTCGATTAAGGGTTATGTACTAAAACTGGCACGGCTATAGGCACCCAGTGACTCAGATAAGGGCTGCCCACAATTCAATTGGCCTGTCAGTTTCAGGAAACCGACAATTCATTTTCGCTCCTTCGTGCACGATACTAGTCTGCTCCAAATATCGTCTGTAAATCGATCCTTTTGTCTTTTCACTCCAAATAAACAATTTCTCCTTCTTTAGCTCCCAAATGACTCCATAATACCTAAATAACTCAAAAACACACATAAGATACATAATTTACACGACAATAACAACGAAAGCATAAATACTATATATAAAATTAGGTGTTTCAGATACCTATCATTTTTAGGATCTAAATCAACATAATAGCCCTATGATCAGATAGTATTATGGTAGAAAGTCACAAACAAACGAAGTGATGCTTTCTAAATGCTTCATTGTGATCTTTAATGTTTTCAATGAAATTCTTTTGAGAGATTGGGTCAATTGCTCAAACATTTTTAAAATATGGTTCCAATGGACAAGTAAAAATTAGTATGGGTGAAATGGACACCAAAAAAATATCAAGAATGAATCTGGATTCATCCTGCCTTAAACTTAAAAAATAGCGAGGGTGAAACTGGATGCATCCTGTTATAAATTAAAAATAAGAAAACATATTTGAAAATGAGAATGATGAAACTGTTTACATTCTGGCTATTTTTGCATTCTCGTTCATTTAAACAGTATCAAATTTTACGTGTCTTTTTCACCTAAGAATTATCGTTATTGGGTTAAGTGACCAATTTTATAATTTTTCTTTTTCCCATCAAGTCTGGTCCGTCTACTCGTGAAAGTTCATTACGAGTCTCCGATGGAGATAAACAATAGCTCAGTGGTAGATCAAGAGGTCACCGGTTCGAACCTCGTTGGGCCCTTTTACCTTCTTTTTTTTCCCTTTGGCAACATATGCGCGTCGAGACAAATTTTGATGGGGCAAATTTCCATGGGGTATGGGGACCAACCAGAAGCCGACATTTGTCATTCTTAAATCGACAGTTTTAACAAATTTTGATTTGGTTTTGGACACCCAAACTATCCAAAAATAAACTAGTCTAAATTGACGGATCTCACATAATACTATCCGTTTCTCTTCATAGAAATATTTTTATTAACTTCCAAAAACTAAATTAGTTATGGTTCTTCTCGATCAAATACTAAGGACGATTAAACTTTGATGACCAGTAGACTTCGATAACTAAACCTCATAATCTTAAAAAATCTCGAAGTTTGAATTAATTTTCTACTGATTCTTTTTTATTTTTACCGATTACAGTCGCAACATTAGCCACAAAACACCGGATTATGTTCAGTGTAGTATTGGACTCCTTCACTTCTAAGAATCCTAAGATATACTTGAGTTTCCATTGATATCATTCATTCTCCATTGATATAATTATGGCAGAGTTATGATAATTAAAGATATTTAGGCCAGTTAAGATATACAAATTGTTTGTGATGATGTTAATCACTTAATCTAGGGCACAAAAAGATTTTGGAGCCTATTGCAGTGGTAGGGAAATAAAGAAAAATCTATACCGGTTTTGGGACTTTTGTGCCCAAAATATTTCCTCCCGAAAATTGTGACTTCGTTGAAATCCGGTATCCTGGGTATTCATCATCTTCTCATTTCTCAAAGTGAGTTTGATTTCTCCCCCTAATAAACTAAACTAGGTTTTGTTTCTTCGTTTTATCCGTTTTCAGTACTTCTTTTCTAGGGCTCTGTTCTAGGGCTTTGATCGATTTCATAGAGATGGCTTCATCTGATGATAAAACTAAGAAACGGAAAAAGGGTTTGATAAGTAGCTTCACTTTTAACTAGGGCTGCACAACGGGTAGGGTGGGTAGGATATGGCCTATACCCGCCACCCTACCCGTTTACCGGCGGTTAAGAAAATCTTTACCCGCCACCCTACCCGCCAAATAATGGATAGGGTAGGATACGGTTAAAAAACTGGCGGGTAGGGTAGGGTTGGCGGGTAGGAGTAGGGTATGTGCACTTCTAGGTAGGGTGGGTAGGATATGGCCTATACCCGCCACCCTACCCGTTTACTGGCGGTTAAGAAAATCTTTACCCGCCACCCTACCCGCCAAATAGTGGATAGGATATGATACGGTTAAAAAACTGGCGGGTAGGGTAGGGTTGGCGGGTATGGGTAGGGTATGTGCACCCCTACTTTTAACAAGGTATAGTGCAACAACAATACTAGCTCTACTTAAGGAAGTTGCTCAGTATCCAGATCTCAAAATTGATTGGAATGCACTGATCAAGAAGACGAACACCGGTATTACTAATGCCGCGGAATATCAGAAGCTATGGAGGCATTTGGCCTATTGCGCTAGACTTCCAGAAACAGTAGAAGAAAAACCTGAGGCGCCATTGCAAGATGACGATAGTGACTTGGAGTATGAGTTGGAAGCTTTTCCTCCTGTTAATGATGAAGCATCATTAGAAGCAGCAGCTTGTGTCAAGGTGCTGCTTGCTTCTGGTTTGTCAGATTACGCAGGACGGCAGGAGGAGGTCCTGCAACTGTAGAAGCTCCATTGATTATAAATATACCTAGTTGGCAGGATTCTAAAAGTCCACTGTATAATAATCCCCAGAAGTGCAGCTTAAAAGGAATGGATATTACTGTTCCAGTTTCGGTACAAAAACAATCTCCGCCTGGGGTGACAACAACAGCTAAAGGATTGTATGGAACTGTGGTGACAGAAGCTAAAGAATTGGATGGAAATGCGGCGAATCCTGTTTGCAGCCAGCCTGCAAAAAGAAAAAGGAAACCCTGGACGACAGAGGAGGATAATGAACTCATTTCTGCTGTGAAGAAATTAGGTGAAAGGAATTGGGCTAACATTCTTAAGGCAGATATTTTCAAGGGTGATAGGACTGCTTCACAATTATCTCAGAGATGGGGAATCATAAGGAAGAGAATAAATGTTAAATCGTTGCCAGGTGGAGGAGCGTCTGGCATACAATATGAACTCACTGAGCAACAGCTTGCTTCTAACCGAGCAGTTTCACATGCTCTTAATATGTCTGTAAATAATAGCTTATGGGAAGCATATGGAATCGATCTTACAGAAGGTACTACAGTTAGCGGTCAGCAAATCCGTCTCCAGACACCGAAAGGAACATCAAGTGTCACGGAAAAACCTCTAGTAATTACTAAAAAAGCAGATTCCATAGTCCCGAATTCAATAATACAAGCTGCTGCTGGAGCACGTATTGCCACTCCTTCGACTGCCAAATCGCTGATCAAAGCTGCACAATCCAAAACTGGTGTGCATATAAGTACTATTGGGGAATCATCAATGCCAGGTGTAACACCACCATTGAAGCCTAATCACTCAGGCGCTCGGCCTAATGTACATTAATCCGCACAGGCTTGTCCACGGCATCTACAGCCACATGCTTTACTGCAGTGCCAAGTGTCTCACCACCACCACCTGCAATGGAACGCAAGATTTCATCAGTCAGTAGTGGTACTCTCTCCTGTGCATCTACTTCATGTGGAACTATTGCTGCAGGCAAGAGGACATTTGGAGTTAGGAGTGTCGAAGTCGGGAACACGTTGAAGGAAGAAAAGGTTCAGGGCTCACCTAAGGAAGATGAGGTTAAGAACTCACCTAGGGAACTAGTTAGTAACTCATCCAAGGACGGCGACATCAAGAACTCATCTTATGAAGAGTTAAGAACTCGTCTAAGGAAGAACATATCAAGCCTGAAGAGATAAAAATTGATTGTTCGGCAGATATAGCCGAAGATGGCAAACAAGATCATCAAACAGTTTTGCCAGATTCAGTTAATGTTATTGAAGATCAAACGACGCAGAATCTTAGCAAGTTACTAAATGTAGAAGATGCCGCCAGTGACCCAATGCGTTTAGACAATCATCATATGGTGAACGAAAAAGAAAGTGCGAAGAATTCGCCCGGAACGGCCATGTAAGGTTTGTATTAACAACTGTTAATACAAATTTCATGGAAACCAGACCATTTAGTTCAATTAGTAGAGGCGTTTAGGAATTGGGCGAAGAAGAAGGAAGCAGAGGCGGGAAAGCAGCACTGGCTATGTATATCTGTATGTTTTAAGGTAGAAACTTGAATCATGTGGTTAGTTGTAGAGGTTATCGTGTTTCTGCAAACGAATTATTTCTTTTTCATTGCTTGGTGTATTTTTTTCTCTTCATATTATTTCTGATAATTAATTCTGCCTAGTGTGGTAATTAACCCAAACTTAAGGATGGTTTGTTGCAAGCTTTTCCACCCTCACACAATCCGAAAGCCAAATCTGCTGTAACTGTCCGAAGACAACCAAAGGCCTAAATTAGGCTTTGGAGCCAGCAGGGCAAGGGTGCAAGTGGGCTAGCTCCGCCCCAGGTCACTGAATAGTCAAGAGCATTGAGGGAGTTTTACTATGTGAAAACTACAGGGAGACCCATTCTCCCTGATGTTTCTACTGTGAAACTCACGCTCCCAAAACTACAGGTACGCACCCAAATTCTGAAAGAAAATTATTCTCAAACCCAAAATATATAAAAATCATGTTTTCCCTAGATTTCTTTTTTATCTGCTTCATTGATATCTGCTTCATTGATATCTGCTTCTAGATCTGTTGATGCTGTTTCTGGACCTTCTTCTTCCCAGTAAAAATATTATTTTAAGTGGTTTTACTGTTGAAAATCGATGTGGGATTTGGAAGTTGAATCGCTGATGTTGTTGACGATTGAGGAGTGTGTTCTGATGGGTTTAATTAGGTCATTATATAGAAGGTTAGGGTTTACTGAAGGTATAAAAATTGAATTATATGAAGGGGGGTTTGAATTCGTAGATGGAAAAATGGATTTACGGTGGTTGTGTTAGAGTTTACAATGAAGACATGAAGTTGAGCTGCAACAGAGAACAAAGAAGGAGAAATTGAAGTTATGTGATGAAATAACAAATGAGTTTGGTTGATTATAGGGTCTGAGAAGGTTAATGGAGCTGTTATTGCCATGGGTTATTTGATCGAATGGAGGATGGGTGTTGTGTTCGAGCTGTTGTCGCTGCCATCGGTTTAGTGTCTGCACGAAAGGGTTCGATCTATGAAGGCATGGATGCTTTTTCTCTACAATCTACAGTAGATTATGACTAAAAATGGTGTTGTTTGGCAAAGATAAACAAGGGTTAAAACTGTCGAGAGTTGGAGGTTAGGAAGTCGAAGGTGGGTGAACAACTGTTGCCGGTGATGACTTGGAGTTAGCTGTGTTGGCTTTGCGTCCTCTAATGACTGGGATAAGTTTAGTTGGCGAAACTGGAATCGAAATAGGACTGTGGGTCATACTGCGAATTAAAGATAGAGAAGGTGGAGATAAAACTGCGACTGCAATGGGAACTCGAAGATGGACTGTTTGTTGGCTGATTTGAATTCGAAGTGGAGATGTTTGTTGGCTGCACTAGTCGAGAATAGATAAGATATTGTTGTTGGTTAGCTGGTCAGAGAATAAGCAAGGAAGTGAAGGGAAGAGAATGCATGTTGTTTGAGTAGTCGATTGAATCAGAGGTGTTGCTGCTGCCATGACATGAACAAGGAAGCTAAGACTTGATTGATGCATTACTCGTTATGAAGATTTGAAAATGGTTGCATAACCTGTTATGCATATACAAAAGTTGTTGCATAACTTGTTATGCAATTTAGAAAATGGTTGCATAACACGTTATGTAGTAACTTTTTTGTGACTATTGAAACCAATAAAAATAAAGAGAGCATAACTTGTTATGCACCTATAATAATATCTGCATAACAAAAACAAAGACCGCATAACTTGTCATGCACCTATAATAATATCTGCATAACATGTTATGCAATCGCGAAAATGGATGTATAACCTGTTATGCATCCGAAAGTATGTCTGCATAATGCATTATGCATCGAGAAAATTGTTGCACAATGTTTTATGCATTATGCATCAATTTTTTATGTAGTTACGCACTAATACAATGACTACATAACTTGTTATACATGCATAACTTTGTTATGCAAATTATGCAGTGGCATAATTTGTTAGGAAAATTTCTTGTTTGGTCCTAGGCTCATATAGTTATTTATAGTAGGGTCCAACCAGATTTTTTTTTTATCCGGAGGTCCAAAATTCATTAAAACATGGAAATGTCCATAATGCCCATTACTACCAAACGTGTGTGTCTACACTGCTTACAAATTTGAGTACATATCTGGTACACTGCTTAAAAATTCGAGTACATATTTGCTACACTGCTTACAAATTTGAGTACATATCTGTCGCACTGCTTAGAAATATGAGTACATATCTGTCGTACTGCTTACAAATCCGATTATATATCTGAATGCTTACAAATTCGAGTACATATTTGCTGCACTGCTTCCAGGTAGAGTACAAATCTGTAAGAATCAATGATAAATAAATTAGAAAACGTGTTACATCACATACATTGTGATGATTATAATTTTTCTTCGACTGTATTGCCATGCTTCTGGGGGCAAAGCAAGGATCTTCTATTATCGTTTTCTTCTTAACTGCATATAGATTGACTCGCTTTACGTACTGCTAGTGTCAATGCCTGCAGACACACAAAAATTAAAACGTTCATCATAGGGGCCATAACTTATGCCCAAACACACAGAGTCTAATTTGAGGAACCATACAAACCAATGCAAATAAAACTCATAATGCACGATAAATGGTCTCCACCAATAAATCCAGAATTTAATGAACCTGAAAAACTGTGGGCTGCACGGTGATATTACTGACTGAGCCATCCTGCTCTTTCGCGGTCTCCACCAATAAATCCTGCAGAAATACATCGAAGTCTGGTCAACAAAAGCAACAATCTCATAGAAATACAGTCATAATATAACTGAAAAACTATATTACTTCTGCTGAAATAAGTCGTGCAACTATGTTTTTTGTTTTTGCTAGTTTCTTACAGTTAATCGACAACCAAAAAACTAAACTGGAAGCACATAATTGGCATTCTTGATGCCCCTGCCATTAATCCAAAGCATCTAATACACAAACAGTTAATACATTAAGAAAAAGAAAAAAATCATTAGTATCAACAATGAGAAGACATTTACATCATAAGCTGCGCTTTACCCCGAAGCTAACATTAGTAGTTTTCCTCAATCATAGCCATAAAGAATTTAAAATGGGTGTAATTAAATTCAAATTACCATGGGAGGTTATCAATGATTTTACATGTCGATTGTTACCACATAATGAGAAATTTTTTATCAACAATAGCTTAATCAAATCTAAGAAGAGCCGAATCTGAAACGCATGAGGCATTAATTTAACATCTAAAATAAAAATGGTTCTAAGCAAGCACAGGGATTGCAATTCGGTGGATCAATGAATGAACCCCAACCTTGAGTGTTACTGAGAAAAGTACACATCTGTTCCAACAACGAAGTTCTCTATGTCACATTTGTTATGCAACTCAGATATGCGCACATATTAATAAATTTAATCTGCTTGCAAGGTTCTATTATTGTCATGGAAATATATACTCGATAGAATAATAAAATAGCAAAACCCAAACTCCTGAATCAGCTAATATCAATATATAAGACAATGGTCATGGAAAAAATCAATTAATGTTCCACTGAAGAAGAATTATTTTCAAAGACATCTAAATCAATTCCTGAGTTTTACGCCATGTCTCCAATTTATGCTCATTTCCTAAGCTTTATCAAAACCATTGTTTCATCTGATGTGTTCAACTTAGTCAGCATTAACAACTGTCCAGATGATAAATAAGAAAGTTAAGTTAACATATTAACTGAACCAAACCTGTGAGAGCAATCATTCTACACCGGAAAATCCCTATTATTGTGGCGATTTTTCAATAGCATTTTTCTCATCTTTGGTCGACTCTTCCTGCAAAGGAAAAATAAAGAAATGGTTAACCATTTAGTTGTTTATAGAGTTGATAAAAAAAAAGAATAATTAAGGATCTATGAGAAACAACAAAATCGAAGCACATAATGCGGTATTTCACATATGTACTGATGGATCAAACTAAAAAAGTGAGAGATCTATGAAAGAAACAAAATCTAAGAGAAGTTTCTATGAGTATGTCATATATGTACTGCAGTTTCATGAACTACAAATCAACTTCATGACAAGAATAATTAAGAATCTATGAGAAATAACAGAATCGAAGCACATAATACGGTATTTCACATACGTACTGATGGATCAAACTAAAAAAAATGAGAGATCTATGAAAGAACCAGAATCTAAGAGCAGTTTCTATGAGTATTCCATATATGTACTGATGGATAATACGATCTGAAAGTACAAACAAATCGAAAACAGAAAAATAATAAAATCGATAGCTAAAATCATTAAAAACATGATAATCTAACCAAATAACAGAATAAATATGAACAAGATTCATAAAAAAGAACAAAAACGACCGAGCTATATGAGTATTCCGTATATGTACTGCTGGATAATACGATCTGAAAGTATAAACAAGCCTGATTTTGAAGCGAAAACAGAAAAGAAAATGAAATCGAAAGCATAGATCTCTCACTTTTTTAAGAATCTATGAGAAACAACAGAATCGAACAATCACAAAGAAGATTTATAAAAACAAAAACAAAAAAAGCAATTCACAAATAGAAATATAAACAATGTAAATCACAGAAATCACTAACATAGAGAACATCATTATAATCGAGTTACCAAAATCATGAAATCGATCTAATATTTATGATTCAGTTGAAAGCATAACAGAAAACAAAAACAAACATTATAGAAAATATTAGATAACATACCTGCAAAAAGAGGGCGACCTTCAGAAACCCTATGTCTAAATTCACCAGCACCAACAACAACAGAAGAAAGAGAAAGGATAGAAGAAAACCGATCTGAATTTTTTTGATCAAGAATATAGAAAACTTAAAATGTTATTTGTTAGGTGAAGGTTATTTTAGGAATTTTTGAAATACACATCTTTGGTCCCGCACGTGTACAGGACCTGGGCTTAAAAAATTTGGTCCATTTTCATGTTTTCTTTTAATTATGGACCTCTGATTAGTAGGCTTTAATGGGTGGACCTGTCACTAACTAAGTACACTATAATGGTGCCTATTGGTAATTCCTAGAATTTGTTATGCAGTGGAGAAAATGGTTGCATAATTCGTTATGCGTCTGCAGAAGGTGTTATGCATCTTTTTTAGTGACTGCATAATGGTTATGCATCAAGTTTTCGAAAATTTAGCCTAAAATGATGATCGCCTCCGATATTTTCGTGAAAAACAAAAATTTGATATTGTTGTTTGTACTCGTTGTGTAGCTCTCTTAAAAAGATTTCCAACAATATAAAATTTGTAAAATTCCAAGGCGCTAATTTTTAGATATGTTATATCCAAGTTGCGTTGCCAATTATACCCCTGAAAAATTAGGCTGCATAACGAGTTATGCTTGAAAAATAGTATGCATAACGAGTTATGTATTAATTCTTAATGATTTTGGATAATTTTGGGTGTCAGAGAAATAATTATGGGTGTCACGGTATACAAAATTAATTGTGGGCCTGAGAATGAGAATTTTTTTTTTGGGTCTCCCCCTAATTTCCACTTTTACTATATTAATCGAGTTCAGTGAAAGAACAGTTAAATTAGGCAACTAAAGCTTAAAACTCGATGTCTATTGGACATGACTTTTTTTTTTTTGATAGGCTAAAGCCGGACCAAGGTCCCTACCCAAATCCAGTTGGACTAGCCCCTGCTAGACCCAACCCCGCCAAACCACTCTATACAACTAATTTAAAGGAAAAAATACGGTTTAGTCCAATATCCCATCCAAATATACTAGTTAGTCCTGACCCATTCAACTAGGTACAAATTAGTCCTTTTTCATTAAAAGAACACAAATAACCTTCCTAATTTATAATTTAGTCTAAATATTTACAGTTTAGCCCAAAGTGACTCATAATGATGTCACCAATTTTAAATAATAATAAAAAAAACAGTTTATCTTTCAAATCCCACATCCAAAATTCACAAACTTTATATATTTGGAAAGCATTTTTCTATATCTACAAAAAGAGTACCCATATGACTATATAATTTTTGTTTTAATTTTTTTTTAATTTACACTGGTGTACATGTATGTACGCGCCTGCAAAAATCCAGTATCCATGATAGCCAGACTGCCACTCTAGTCTATACAGACTTACAAAAATATCAACCACGCCAGCTCTAGTTGGATAATAGCCAGATTTGCAGAGGTTGGTTTAGTAGTCAACCTGTATCGAGGACAAAACGATATAACATAAGAAATCTCGGGTTGAAGTAGTCAACCTGTATCTTTTCCCATGTGCACCAATTTGTACACCCAAGTTACTTATGCAAGAATAATCTTATGAAGTCATTTTTTCACATGTACACCAGATTGTACACCCTGGTTATAGTTTATGCGAACCCGCTCGCTCTGTACTACATTGCTATTCAAGCATTCCAATCTTCCTATAAAGAATGTACGAACTATAAGGATCCAAAGTAGTTGAAGTAATGGATGATATACCTCTTTGGTACTGAACTGTATGAAAGTGAAACGTCGTGTCTCCCCTCGCTTTGGACCACGAGTATGCCGTAAAAAATCAAGGTTAGGATCAGATGACAACTCTTGGGGAGACCATTGTGGATATTCATCGGAATTCATTAGCTTACTTACCCTTGGTTTGGAGTTCCCATCAAGAAACCTAGCAATTGCGAAAAAAGATCAGTCCTTTTAACAATTAAAGAACAACCCAAAGATGTGAGTCAAACACATGTCTATCTGAAATTCATTAGGTGCAACTATCAAATTCACTTCAGTCCAGACTCGCTATTTTGCTGAAGTTGGATTACAAAATTTATAAAGAATCACACAAAACACTATCCACAAAGTTAAGTCACCAAATGGGAATGATGATACAACATTGTGCTCATTGTTTTGCCAATTTGAGAAAGATTTCAAACTTAGTGTGGTTCGATCTTTGCAAATACTACCAGAAGAATACAAGGAAAGATTTAAGCATAGTCAGTGCAGCAGCTGTAAGGCACATGGGTCACAAAAGGAAAAATGCAAGATTTGGTCTTTCTAAGAAAGCCATCACTTATCGAGATGGAAAAGCGCAATACAAAGCTAACAATGTTGAAAAAAATGCAGGAATTCTGCTGAACATAGAAAAAAAAATTCGATGTAAAATCTGGCTAGATAATTCCAATATTATGCACAAAGAAGGATACTTTTCAAAAAATTACTAAGATTGGGATGTAAACAAAAAGAGGAGCTACTGCAATGTCATAAACAAATTCAACAAGAATGAGCGATTTTAAAACTCATAAGTTTTGATAAAGTCCGATGCGGCATCAATGTAATGGTTGATACTCGAATTATCTCTAAAGGAGATAAGAAAAATACGCATGAAATTAAAAAATTATTAATGTGTACAACTATATACACATTAACAATAAACATGTGTATAATTATGTACACATGAAAACCTTAAGTTAAAGCAGTCCTTAAAGCCTGCAAAACATTTTTTTGTAAAATGTAGGATATGCAGTTGGTCATTAACCAGCAAGCCAAACCAACCTATTGTATTTTCTAATATCATTTTCACATTTGTCACTTACCCCAAATCTGTAAACTCAATGTTTGTTAAAAGAAATCTCATGTGGTTAAACCAAAACTTCATGACTTAAAAAAAATATTAAATAAATAAATAAAAAATTGGGAGAGTAATAACGTCATTAAGCAACCGGACATGCTCACCTAAAGAAGTTCTTAATTAAGTAATATAAGAAAATATTTTCAAATAAACTTTTAATAAAAGAAGTATCTTATAATCAAAACATGTGTACAATCATGTACACGTTAAAAATCTAACAGATGTACATAGTTGTACACCTTTACTTTGAAGAGAATATGCAAACACCCACTACATTTTAAACATCACGCCTACTCAGAGGATGCGACTTGTCCATTATGTAAGCCCTACATCAGTGATGCAATATAAATCGAGACTAACATGCTTAAGGACATGAGACCACTACATCAAAAATCCACAATGCAAAAACAAACAAGGCAAATTGGGATCAAAATAATAAACTCACCAAGCTGTTCTCATTACATCATTAGTACCAGTTTGGGGACACAAGCCAACCTGCATTAACATAACTAGGTCATCAATAGACAATAAAGGGGTAGAAATTTATACGCACACAAAACCAACATGGGTACAACTACGTAAACATTAAAAATCAGCATGGGTACAACTACGTACACATTAAAAATCAACCGGTATACAACTATATACACATTAACTATCAACATGTGTATAATTACACATTAACAATCATCATTTCCAGAATGTTATCAGGAAACCGTTTTAAATCAAGGTCTTTCACTTTTCATGGGATATTTTCCAGCCCAGCATTTTGACATGGTATTTCTTAATTATAACTAGCGTGACTTATTTTTCGGACATGATCTTATATTTTGACTTGATCATTTTAGAAGATTTGTCATTCATGCCAGATGCACAACAAAATGAATTCTAACAAAGCATGGTATAAATAGGAACTCCAATTCATACTCGGGATAAATGGTAGGTCGTAGGCACTATCTAAAAAAACATAATTAGTAAAAAGGTACAGTGCAAGAAATACTCACGGTATTAACATCCATTTATTTTAGTATGTATCCCACTACATCGCACATCTCTCCTAAGCTGGATCCTCCTATATTCAGTGGCAGCTTAACAAAGTGTTTGACATTTCACCAGATGAGACATGGCAGACACCAAGGAAGATTTGTGAATGATAGAGTTTTATAGGGAATTATTTCTACTTTTTGCATTTTTTTGGTTTCTTTCTCTAATAGGGAGAAAAAAATGTGAGTTTGTTTTTACACACTAGATTTAGAAGTAGTAATTGAAGTGACATTACATCCACTTATATTAGTAGTGCAGTTGATAGACGTAAAAGAAAAAGTTTGTTGCAGGGGGTGCTTTAATGGAGGATGGAAACTTTAAAAATAAAAAATGTCATGTGAGCTATAAATATGTGGGCGTTTTCTTTTATCTAGGGACATAAGACAAACTAGTAGTGATGATACATAAAGTCCTCTCATCTTAATAACACTACCACCTGCTGTTGTAACTTATCTTGTCACTCTTAAAATGAGTTGCTATCACCCTACCCCTCTTCCTTTTCTTATAACTGACCTCCCCTATAGTTCTTTGTGATCTTACATTAGATTTTGTTTGGATTTTGTGTGAGTTCACCCGTGATGCTCCTTCAAAATTATGAACCAAAAATCAACATCATAAGTTCACTATTCTTTCTTATTTCTTTCTTTCTCTCAGAGTCGACATTTTGTAGCTTCCACTAACTTTTCCATCATTAAAACTTGGGCAAAACAACAACAACACAGAGATGTTCTGTACCAGGGGGAGAAATGAATTTATGGAGATGCTACACTCCAAAATTAACCACAACTGTGTAATCATATATATTTTGTCTTACGGAAGTAACTAACTAAATTGATATCACTGTTTTGAAAAATTTCCCCAGAAATCTCAAACAGTAAAAATCAACAATAAAAAATAACAAATAACAAATCATATAAAGAAAAACAAAATTGGAAAGAATGTAAATATGAAAAATCATATCTATTAAAATGAGGAGTGAAAGATGGAGTAGTAGCAAACCTAATCGGTGATGTAGACGGAGAATAAATTAGGATTCTATCAGTAATTGTTGTCCCTAAGCATTTCTGTTGATGAAATCTTAAGATTCACTTGTTGTTGGTGATTTTATCGACCTTCCACGTCAATTTCAAGCTAATTCTTCAAGAACAACTGTCGATGATGTCGGATTCAGCCTTACGAAATCAAGTGCTAATTGGTACTCAAACTTTGGTTTTGATGATGGAGATTGAATTGTTCTTAAACTCAATTTATGAATCGTAGTTCCACTGATCTATCGATGAAACCTAATACATTTTTAGAGAAGAATTTGTCTTCAGAGAATCTAGATCGAGAATGACAAGAGATTGAGATTTAGGGTTTCGTAGAAAATTAGATCGAGATAGACAAGAAATTGATATTGAAATCAAAGAAATTCGAAAGGATAATTGATCTGAAATAGGGTGAACATCTAAAACCTAGAGATCGATTTTAGCTGCGAAGCTCTGTAATGGACTATGAAATGTTTTAATGAAAAAATCTGACGCGATTTTGTATTGAGGGTTATTTCTGCCATAATAAAAAACATTTTTGGACTGAATCGTTCGTAAACGGATTAACTCGTACCAAATTTTATATATTTGGATCTCCTAGTACTGGGATTGAGGAGGCAGGATTAGAATGTCTAAAGCCCAACTAATATGGGATTAGACGTCAATTTCTACTAATTTAAATACAAACCTCTATTACGGTGGGGATCGAACCCCTGACTTCCTCCTTACTGGAGTTGATGGGATACCCTTGCTAGACATGACTCTTATTTAATATTATCATTTTATAGTTTCTGGTTTGTTACGTAGTCGCTCAAAATCATGCTGTATTTACCACTTTCGTGTTTCAGCATTTCCAAGCAGCTTCAGATTCAGACTCTCTCGAGTTCCCCGCAGTTTACTGGGCTTTAGATGGTCATCAGGTATATCACCCTTTCCCTTCTTTATATGTTGGAGTATGCCAATTTCCTAGTTTTAGAATAAAGACAAAATCGAACTTGGTTGTAGATTAAATTTCATCTCCAAACCTCAGGTTCTAAAAAGACCAGAATCATCCCTAACTTAGCTTCGCATCTTGTCTTCTTGGTAAGTTTTCTCCAAAATCTCATAAATGAAAACATAATGGAAAACAAACCAACATTCTCAAGGCGAGGAGATGTCAACCTTTTCTATTGGGAAGGAACGGAAGAGTAAACTAGACATATTTATAGGCGTTTAGCATCGTTATGGTCGTAATAATATCATGCATAATTTAACGTCACAATGCAAATGACATGTTTCTTACATCAAACTTGACCCTGTTAACAAGAATGAAGTGTGAAAGCAAACCATCTGAGTTTAAAACCTGTCCGGCACCGAATTCTTTATCGATGAAAAGAAAACTTCCTTTGAATTATTTTACCACTTTCCCCTAAGGATCCACTAACTAAGAAGTAAAAACCCGCATTTGGTGGATACTTTCACAAGTTCGGGGTAATCACGGTTAACGGGTTAAGTGGAGGTGGGTTTTTGGCTGAAGGGGAGGTTTGAAGATTCCATTGTAAACTTTATCGCTTTTTCTTAATAAATTTCTTTAAAAAAAGTACTATAATCAAAATGAAGTTAATAATCCTACTGTACTTTTTTCTTAAAACCAAAATAAAATAAAATGTGAAGAATAAATTCCCAGCAATTGCGTCTAACAGTTGGCACTGTATTTATCATGAACACAAATGCCGAATGTTGCAGTCGGCATTGTACATGATGAATACAAAGCTGACGATGGCGGAATACTCTGATGTAAAAAACACTTTGTCGGCATGATCGATTAAAATTCTTTCAACGCCACTGTGTATTAGTAGTACTATTCGACCCTCATTATGACAATGCCGACTACAACTTTAGGGGAATAGAGGATGTTGGCATAGCTAAATAATGAGTACAATATCGATTCTTTAGATTCAGCATCATCATTGCCAACCGTGGGTCTGTATCTTCATTTTCCTTGCAGATCAAACCAAAATATCATTTCTCTATGCTATAACTAACACCTAGAAAAAAAACTCATAACATTAAGTTTAATCTTAACTTTGTCCAAAGTTTAGTTTATCGTAAATGTTTCCACACCCCTAACACAATCAGAGAGCGTAATTGTCTAAAGACAACAAAAAAACAGTTAACAAAAAGATAATTAAACTAAATAGTGAAATCTTGAAACTTATTTCATACATGTGGACGTGGTTTTGTTTTGAAAATATAAGATGTCGTGTAATTAGTTGTTTCTTCTATAATTGCCCAATATTGTACTGTGTTCAGTATTTTCCTACAACATTTTTAAGCAGCTGCAGACTCTCGAGTTCTTCTAGTTTGCCGGGGTTCCCATATCATTAAGTGTATCCGTGGATTCAAACTCTTACCCTTTTATTTGATTTACCATGTGTTTCCCGTCTTTCTATTAAGAGAAAGACCAACTTGGTTCTTGGTTAAATTTCTTTCCAATAGCTCAGCTTATCAAAATACCAAAATCATTCCTCGCTTAACTTCACACCTAATCTTATTGGATAGTTTTCTCCAAAATCTTATAAGGAAAAAGAAAAAAAAACACTAACATACTCAGGGCTAGGAGATATCAACTTTTTTCATTGGGAACAATAGGAAGGAACCAAAGAGTAAACCACGCATATATTTATAGCAAAAAAAGTAACGAAACAAAATTACAATTCTATGAACTCATGAGAATGAATATTACAGGCATTTAGCATTGTTATATTGTATGCGCAAAGGTTAATGGGTCATAAATCATGCATAATATGTCATAAGAATTAAGTATGAAAGCTAACCACCTGAGTTCAAAACTCATACTGTAATCATGGTGCACATTTCGTTGGGTCCGCCGTCCGCGTCCGCATCCGTGACTAATCCACTTTCCCCCAAGAGTTTGCTATCTAATGTGCCTCTATCTTGAAATTGGGTCTGCCTAACCAAACAAAAAAATGACTACAAAACCTTTGCTTTTACAGCTGCTCCATGCTGTAATCATTTTTCTTCCCCAACCAGAGCTTGCCTCTACCCCAATTCTCTCTCTCTCAAAATCAAGGGTTTTAAGCTTCTCAATTGAACCAACTCCATGGGTAATGAAGTTTTTCACAAACAGTAACGCTATACACACCGAGGAATATCCCGTGAAAATTACCATGGAGAGATTTAGCGGTGCACCGGTTGTAGGAGTTAAATATCGCACACGATAATAATTACGCGAAGTGAAGAATACAACCTGAGCAAAGAGCATCGCACATAGCAAAGTTGAGATGACGCACCAGATGATGTCAGCAAAGTCACGAGTAAAGTGTGAAGAATCATGCGAAGAAATATGCTATGCGAAGATGAGCGATTGTATATGAGCGAATATGTCGCATAGTAATCCCGAAAATAATGGGATTCTTAGCTGTCATCCACTATGTAAAATCCTATATAAAGGAGAGTCATTGTTTCTGGGAGGATTTTAGGACAAGTCTTGGAAAAGAAATAGGAAGAGAGAGAAAGTGAGCTTAGGTTTCAAGTAGAATTGTTGTAATACTTGAATCATTCTTGTAAACATTCTTATTCTTTAGTTAATAAAACAAGAGTTCATAATGATCACCTAGAGATTGAATCAGTTATTGTGGAGTGTAGTTGTAAGATTTCTTACAACTACATTTTTGGCGCTAGGAAACAGGTCTGGATGCTAATTCCTGATAGTATATCATAGATTTTAAGGGAAAAAGTGAGATCTAAAAATTTAGAAATGGTAAGGATCGAGTCTGTTGTTGAACAAGGAATGACAACTAGAAGACGTCATAGATTGCTGAACGAAGACGAATTACAAATCTTGAGCAACAAGAGGAAAGAATGGAAAAACATCAAAGAAAAAAATTCCAATTGGATCTCAGCGAGAACAAGGACAGAATAATGATATAGATTATGATAGAGTGAGTGTCCATACTGCGATGACGAATTCTACAGATGAAGGACAGAGAATTGGGAACGAAGAACCAATTACAGCGAGTGAAGGAAATATGACGATTGCAGAGCTTAGGCAAAAATTAATAATTGAAAGAAAGAGAGAAGAAGATGAGCGTGCGAATTTAATCCGTCAAAATGATGATTTACGAGAAGAGAAATTTAGATTACAAGAACAAAGGTCAAGGAGTGCTACACGCTCAAGGTCAAGATCCAGTAGGAGTTCTTCCCGACAGATCCAATCTAATCGAAGAAATGATAGGCGAAGGCAACATATGGAAGTCATTGAAGAAAACTCGCAAGAAGATGAAAATTTGGAAGATCAAAGAGAAAGGATACGTGTAATTGACTTAGCAACTAATCGATATGAACACCCACGCGAACTTCTTCGTCGTGCAAATACTAATTGTGAAAGGGAAGAAGAGGATCCAAGGCAAGGACAAATGATATTGCATGGTATAGAAATGTTGAGAGACGAATATGAGCATGAACGAGAAATTGCACGTGCGAGAGGTAGACAGAGAAGAAGGGAAGAATTATAAGAAAGATAGTTACAAAGCGGATTGCGTCATATTGATAATCGAGTAAGGGGACGCGAGCGTCATCGCATAGATGATATAGATCAAGGTCGAATTACTCCACAAGAAAGAGAAATATCAAGACATAGATATGATCGCACATGCAATGAAGAAAGACTTGATAGAGTACAAATTGAAACAAATACTGAAAGGTGTAGGCGAAGAAGTGAGGAAACTGAACAACAAGAGATACAAGAGGCAATACGCCAAAACAATCATGAGAATAGATTGATACAAGCAAGATTAAAAAGACCCATGCGAGAGGATTTGTATCAATCATTAAGCGAAGAAATTCTTAAGAAGATGGAAGAATTAAGAGAAATGATGACTACAAAGAGAAATGATGGAAGAAGACAACTAGAGGAAGCAGTGGAGGAAGCTGGAAAAACTCCATTTATAAAATAAATTCAAAGAGCACCGATACCATCTAAGTGCAGTTTACAAGCATTACAAGTATATTTGATAGAAGCGCATGTGCGATACAACATGTGAAAGCTTATTCTAGATGTTTATTGCAGTGGGAAAATTATGATGCAGTAATGTGCAAATATTTTGCTGCAAGTCTAGCAGGAGAAGCTTTGAAATGGTTTGAAGGCCTACCTGTAGAATCCATTGGTTCATTTCATCATCTACAAAATGTCTTTTTGGGACAATACATAAGTAATAATCTATCAAGACCAGGGATTGAGACTGCATTCGGACTTCGCAGAAGAACAAATGAGAGTTTGTGTCATCTAACGACTCGTTAGAGAACAATGTGTAGTGAAATGGGAAGACGGGTGGATGAGCGACATCTTATTCTCGCATTCATTAATGCTTTCTTTGCAACAGACCTATTATATACCCAAATTTTCAGAGTAAAGGATACAATCACAATGTCGGAACTGTGCGAATTTCAAGAAGAATATATATCCCTCGAAGAAAAGCAAAGAGACATGGAATCTTACCCAGTTGCAATATCTTATTCGAAAGGTGGAAATACAAGTTTACTTCTGAGGCTCGCAAATGTTGTTGCCAGTACATCGCAGGGTAATCAAGGAAGGAGTAATGCGTAAATGGAACAAAAGATAGTGTCTATAGGCAGTGCAGATCAAGCAGAGTTTGATAAAGAGTACAGAGACAAGCAACTTCAAAAATATGGAGGTATTAATACAATTCAACTAGGAAGCTCTGCAGGACAACAAACACATTATAACAAGAAAGCTGGAAGAATAGTGTGGGAACAAGTAAATCTGCCAAAGTTGAACACTACAGTGGATAAAGTATGGGAAGCTGCTCTCCTAATGGATGATATTCCAGAACCACATAATGCAGGCGAAGAGCCACCACCATGGAGGAGGAGTAAATAATTTTGTGTTTATCATAGATTCCATGGTCACACAACAAGCAACTGTAGAAATGTGAGGAAAATTATATTGCGAATGATCGAATAAGGAAAGTTGGACCATTTCTTACTAAAACATCCAAGGAATTTACCACCACCACCTCCACCTCAAGGAAATACATATGCAAAGGAGAAGGACAGGAATGCATTTGTTATTGAAGTGGGAGCGAAGTCAAAGAATTTATATTGTAACTCGATCAAACACTCGTTCAGAAACATAGAAGATTTTCATGATAATGTCTTAAGTCGAGTATATGCAAGAGATGCTGAAGGAAGGGAAATTTTCAACCTGGAAAAAATATCATCTTTGAAGGACCGGCAAAGGCAGAAAATCTCGTTCAGCGCAGATGAAATACCAGAAGGAAAAGCATCACATGAGTGCCCATTGGTGGTGAGATTGGGAATTAATCCAAAACCGTTAGAAGAAGATGAGGAAGAAAATGAGAAAAACACCTGGGCGATAAATATAATTCTTATAGACACTGTAAGTTCTGTGGATATTCTATTTTATCACACATATAAAATAATGGGTGGAAGAGTTGATGAGTTGATCCCTTCAACATACAAAATCTATGGTTTTAATGGTTCTGCAAACAAACCAAAAGGGGAGGTGACTATGCGAATTCTTCTACAAATCTTACCAATAGATATCACATTCTGTGTAGTGGATGTTGAATCACCATATAATGCTCTCATTGGAAGACCATGGCTGCATGGTATACTCGAAGTTGCATCAACATTTCATCAGTGCATCAAGTTTCATTTACCTCAGGGTGTTGGAATTATAAGAGGGGACACAGTTGAAAGCAAAAATTGTCAAGTAATTGATGTTGATAGATGCGAAGCAAGAGAATCCAAGAGAAGGAATTGGAAAAAGTATACATCAGATAGTCAGAGAGCAAAGATATTAATGGTTGATGTTTGATGTGGTGAACAAAGTTGAGAAACAAGTATGCGAAGTGCTGAAATTTATTATATGGGAATGTTTAAAATCAAGAATCATCATGAGGAAGAGAAACAAACTAGGTGGAGACAAAATAGTATAAGAAATCAATAACGGCAGGAACATAAATGGATAATAAAAGATGAAGATGAATAGAAACAAGAGAGAGAAGCTAGGTGGAGACAAAATATCAAAAGGTGGAAGGCACAACGACTTTCGCACAATACCAATTGAATGATTATAAACATATGTGAATTTACGAAGATTCAAAAGTGAAGAAGACAAATGCGTAGAATGAATGTGTATGATTTTCTTTGAGCAAGGTGATTCAGTAAAAACATTTATGTACTAGAGTTGTAGAAGTTAAAAGATTGGAATGAGAAACTTTAGTTTCATATGGTAAATCCATAATAAGAAAACACAAAGAGAAATCTTTATAATAAGACCTTTATAAAAGGCTACAGAAAATGATATTTATTATCAGATTGGCTAGGAATCCAAATACGGCGTTCACCCTAGTTCGCTCATATGCAAGAGGCAAAATAGTAAGACCTATCGCACGCCATAATCGGAAAGACCTAGAAGGCATGACTCAAGGGAAGGCTATACCGACCCCGGAACTTGAGTTGTGGAGATTTGGGGTGAGAATATAACGATAATTCCCATCCGGGAGAGATACCTTAAAATTTCAGTCTAAGATAGAAATCTTAGATTGAGAGCCTAAGGTGAGAAAGGCTCTCCCAAGGAATGCAGAAACTCGATCAGGGCGCCGAGGTACACGGTTGAGTCAAGAGTGCCCGGACGTCTGGATCGTACCTTGCCACTCTTGACAAGTCCTGACTATGATGCACTCGGTCCAAAGATACCCCACCTAGGGTGCGATGTTGCTTCCATAAACCCTATAGGTAGTATATGCGAGATTGCGAAATCAACTGGTTGTTGAAAAGAAGGATGGGAAGAGCCATAATCTTAACCAGATGGAGGTAAGATTCCTTGAAGGGGCAATCAGAAGGGAAGATAAGGACGGCACCCTCCATTAGGGATCTGAATTGTGTGAAAAGACGTAAATATCATAAGGCTTTTACTCATGGGAGTATTAAGACTTGTGATATTTATGCGACAAACCTGAAGAGGAAATAATACAAGCGAAAAAGATAAGACTAGATCAATGGGTCGATGTACTAAAATGCAAAGACCGCCTGCGATCTCGTCGCACAAAAATGAGGCAAGATAAGACATTTACATAGGAAGGCAAAAATAAGACTTCCTAGATAATACAAGAAAATAAATTAATTATAATGTTCGCACCAAGAATTTTTCTACCAAAATCTACCAAATAACAAGAGGCAAGAATGGGAATGCAAAGGAAGTATTATTTGCCCCATTTTGATAAGTCTCACATGCATATGTAGAAGTCATAAATATGAAGCGAAGGAAAGAAGAATCATATTAAAAAGATGAAAACTGAATTTACAAGAATTACAAGTATATTACAACAAGAAGAAGCAATCAACTTTCATCTTCTTCATTCCGCTCAGACTCAGAATCACTAATTTCTTCTTCGGAATCTTCTTCTCCATCAGTAACTTGGATATCAGGAATGGGTACATTTTCATGAATCGCTGGAAAGTTGTATTTCGACAAAGGAATACCATTCTCTAGACAAACTCTTTTAACAGCAGCCTCACGAGAACGATTAGCATCGTTACTGTTATTCTGGACTAAGTTAAACCAATTCTGCTTCAGTTATTGATAGTTTGAGTTACGAGCAGATGATTCTTCTTCCTTAGCATCCAAGCGAGTTTCTAGCTCTGAAATTATCTTTTGATATTCCTTCTCTTTCTCTGCAGCAAAAGAGTTAAGATAACAAACAATTATTCTTAAAAAAAAATATGAATGAAGATCAAAGGACAACAGATGACCTTCATAATTGGAAATAATGTCTGCAACCAGTGTAGAATGCTCAGTATGAAGACTAACATTTACACCTAGATTATTTATAGCATCGTTCAGAACTCTATCAGCCCAGTTGAACTCAGCTTCACTTTCTATAAGGAGTTGAGATCGAATTAAGTTTCTTTCCTCAATAAGAATGTCTCTCTCACGACAAGCTGAATCACGTTCTATCTTAACCTCAATAATGGATTCTTTAAATTGTTCTAGTGCTTTCGCACCCCTAAGTGCGGTTTCATCTTTTTCAGTAATAAGATCGTTCTTCTTCGCCTCCAATACTTGAATTGCTTCTCTCTCCTCATAAAAACGTCGTTTCAAATTATTAGCAGCGGATAATGCATTTTTATGACGTTCTCTAAGGGTAGTATATTTTAATCTTAATTCTTCCAAGATAAGATTTTCAAATCCTCGAGTAGGATAATTATTTAAAGAGGAATTGAGGTGTTCTAAAAGAGTTTCAGCATCGGGAAGGTTAGCCGCTTCATCTGAAAGGTCATACAGGTCTGCGAAGACAGTCATGTAAGAAGTGGGAACGATCGCATAAAAGAAAAGGAGTGAGAAAATATAAGTTGCATACCAATGAGTTCCTTGTTTTATTTCTCGAGCTTGGAGAACCAATTGAGAATTAGTTAAATTCTCATTTTTGAGTTTTGTATTCTCGCCTGTAAGATTCGCATTCGCATCCAAAAGAATAAATTTCTCATGTTTCAGTTTGGCATTCTCATCCTGCAACCTGCGAAGTTTTCTTTCATTGTCTAAAGAAATCGCATAACATATGCGGCCACTCTGCGAAAATAAAAGCATCATAACTAAAAGAATGAATAATAAGGAAAGGATAAAAGGCAAATGTTGCAGAATATTAATTATCCATATTTTTGCAGATTTCACTTTTCTTAGGAATAAAAAAATTAAAAAAATAAATAAATCAATTGTATAATGTCTATGTTTTGCTCGAGGACTAGAAAAATACAAGTGTGGGGGTGTTGATAAGCATGTAAATGCTACATTTTATACCCATATTTATATTAGATGGGATACAATATTTTAGTTACTAATACTATTTTAGTGCTTTTGTAGAAAGTACAAGTGAATTCGATCATCCAGCGAATAAACAGCAAAATAAATTATTCTATGAAATATCTTGCATGCAAGTTGATGTCGTCATCAGTATCTTTCCCAAAATAATGTTGCCACCTCGTTCTTCCAATGAAAGAATAAACTCTCCTTATTTCCAAAATCTCCCAGATGAAGCAAGAGTTATTTTATTTCCAAAATGATCTCACCTGTAAATATTCCTCAATTAATTCTTCACATGAAAAATAAATTATCTTTCTCGGTGGAATATATTTATAATAAAGTAAGAAAGATAAATACTTCTCATTTTCAGTTTGCATGTGTCAACCCCACTTTGATTTCAATTCCTTTGATGCGTTTGTGCCTCGCCTATGAAATAATTCTATGCTGCTGATATATATGGAGATACCAGGCCAGCTACATTTTGTCATTTTCTTCATTGTGGTTGTTGATATATGGAAATACTAGGCCAACCCCATTTCATCATTGTGGTTGCTGATACATGGTAATACCAGGCCAACCATTTTGGTTGCTGATATATGGAAATACCAGGCCAACCCCGTTTCATCATTGTGGATGCTGATACATGAAAATACCAGGCTAAACCATTTCATCATTGTGGTTGTTGATATATGGAAATACCAGGCCAACCTGGCTGCTGATTCATGGGAATACCATGCCAGCATAATTAGTGCTGCTGATATATAGAAATACCAGGCCAGCATAATAAGTGCTGCTGATATATAGAAATACCAGGTCATCATATTTGATCATTGTGGTTGCTGATACATGGAAGTACCAGGACAACCACATTTTGGCATTTTCGTCGCAAACACCATTATGTCTCACATTTTGCTGTTTATTCGTTGGATGATCGAATTGTACTTTCTACAAAAGCACTAAAATAGTATTAGTAACTAAAATATTGTATCCCATCTAATATAAATATGGGTATAAAATGTGGCATTTACATTCTTATCAAATATTACCAAGCCATTCATCGCAAATTGAAAATCTGCGTTTATCACAGAGGCAGCTCCACGAAGAGATCAATCCCCCCAATCAGAAGCAGTACAGATCTTTGAGACCATCTTGAAGGCATGATCTGTTTCATCATCCCCAAGAATAGCAAGAGCATCTCCAGAACAAAGATCAGACAACTTCTTTCGATACGAATCAATCGACACCTCTTCCTCAGATTCAAAAGTATCTCTATCTGAAGATTCTGAACTTGAAGAAGAATCAAACCTCGCACGCTTTCTAGAGATATCATCTTTTAACGAGGTTTTCTTGGATTCATATTTTGATGCGCGTTTCTTAGGAGTGCTCTTGCTTTTTCCTAAAGTTTTGTCGTTCAAAAGATTCACCTACGCAAATAATCAAGATAAGAAACAGAGGCAACAATATTGTTAAAAATAGAAAGTGTGTTTCTTATTTCCTTAGTCTGCGAAGATGATACTTTGCGCGAAGTACTGACCTTTTTGGCATCCTGCGAAAGAGAAGAAATAAGATATAAGAAGGAAAGTTACGAGAATTTACAAATTGGATTAAGAGGATTACATACCGCTACTTTCTTTTCCTCATTTTCGAGTAATTTAAATTCCTAAGGATGGTAAAGAGGGAAATCTTCGGGCAGAGGATTGTCAGAACCATCCGTAGCTCTACCAGATATAAAGGACCCTTCCAAGATAACAGGGCAATTAAGCCAACTAGAGTCATTGGATCTGCGAGCAGCGCGATTAGAATTTGAATTCCAATCAACGTCTCGCATAATCTTTTCATCTTCAGCAATACCATCTACTCTCCTTATGCGAACAGACCACTTAGTCACATTACTCTTCATAATAGCGACGTAATAATTTTTAAAGAAATTATCAAGAGTATACTCAACAGGATCTATAATTTTATCGCGATGATCCTATTTTCGCACTTCATCAGGATAAGAATTTCCAAGACCAGCTGTGCGACGAGCATACTCTAATGGTATCCTGATAGCATCACCACTCAACTGAAATATTCCTCGTGCGAACCTTTCATCAACAAGAATTCTATAGAAAAGAGGAATCTCAGGATTATTTGGGAATTGGTAGAAATTGAAGTTGACCTAACGAAACGATGATTTTTCGGTTATTCCATTGCTCAGATTTGATTAGATCAAGATTAAGTTTGGATGCGAAATTACATGGAGGAAGAGAGAGTTCATAACCCCTCTGATTGAAGTCAGTTTTCACTCTGTTAAATTCGATCTCCATCTTTTTACTAGCAAGAGCCATTAAAGAATGGGAATGAAGAATATAAATTTGCAGAGAAGGTGAAGAAGAATGAAGGAAATAAAAGGAGTAAGATAGAAGAGAATATATATGAAAGAGCGACCCGTTTTTCAAGATTTATTCTCATTAATGCGAAGAAATGAACGGATAAAACATACGGTTAAAAAGGACGTGCCGAAAGATGAGTGGCTAAAAGGACACGCGTACATAAGGAGAGCTTGAAATATGGAAAATTGTCGGCAAAGTAAAATGAAAAAAGACAAGCATGTGCGATTTGCAAGAGGATAATTTATCATATCGCTCACTCTGAAGAATAAGCAACATGAGAAGAGGCAAATGTAGGAGTTAAATATCGCACACGATAATAATTACGCGAAGTGAAGAATACAACCTGAGCGAAGAGCATCGCACATAGCAAAGTTGAGATGACGCACCAGATGATGTCAGCAAAGTCACGAGTAAAGTGTGAAGAATCATGCGAAGAAATATGCTATGCGAAGATGAGCGATTGTATATGAGCGAATATGTCGCATAGTAATCCCGAAAATAATGGGATTCTTAGCTGTCATCCACTATGTAAAATCCTATATAAAGGAGAGTCATTGTTTCTGGGAGGATTCTAGGACAAGTCTTGGAAAAGAAATAGGAAGAGAGAGAAATTGAGCTTAGGTTTCAAGTAGAATTGTTGTAATACTTGAATCATTCTTTTAAACATTCTTATTCTTTAGTTAATAAAACAAGAGTTCATAATGATCACCTAGAGATTGAATCAGTTATTGTGGAGTGTAGTTGTAAGATTTCTTACAACTACATCCGTGGTCTGGCCAGTCCCTCTATCATTGGGACAAGTGCTGGTACCATGGGGTTGGCCACTCTCTCAATGGTATTCACTGCATGATTCTCCCACGGTGATTCCGCCATTTTCGAAATCCAAATGATATGTTCTTTTTAGTTCGTCGGAAGAATTCCAACTTACAGTCATTTGGAGTATCTGAAAGGACCAGTGCAGTCTTATTTGCAAATCTTATTCGTTCCTAAATACTCATTTGGAGAGTTATTTATTTCAAATTAATCTTTTCCTAAACTTAAAGCCAAATCAATCAACAAAAAGAACAAAATTCCCCCAGCTATCTTCTGTTTTTTCGGTTCCAATAGCTTTTCAAACATATTGGTACTTCTTCATTCTTTGGTGAGCCTAGAGTCAGGTATAACGCCCTTGGCCTAAGTTTTCCTAGATATTATTATGATCCGGATACGGTAATTCATGCTTTTAAGAACCAAAAGTGCTATAGTATCACCTCGGGAAAACTTGCTGCCAATCTAGAAAAGAAGAAGAACATATGTCAGAAATGTCATTATCAATATCCTGCCTCCTTAACCATCAAGGGTTATCCCAGTTGTCCAGGAGCCTGACTCCCAAGTAGGAGGTCAATGGATCGAATCTCCGTTCACCTCCTCGAAGGGATTCAGGTAGATATCTTTGTCAAGTTACCATTAAAGTCCATTGGAATATGTAGGTGGGTTTGAAAGGTATGGTGTTCTTTAGTTTGTAATTTATTAAGACTTACCTTAGCCATACTGCCAAGCATAATAACAACTCTAGGCTCATGCTTGCCATATTCGAAAACAAAACTTTATAATTCTGCCCAATAAATTACGCTTCAATATTATCAGTTTCATCACCAGTCATATACAACATGTACTTACTTTATAATTCTTCCCAATAGATTATGCTTCAATATTATCAGTTTCATCACCAGTGCCGGGATCATATACAACATGTACTTGTCATGGCACTATACCACAGGATTACCGTTTTATAGATACAACCTGTGATAAGGCATAAATAAATGGGGTTAAGTTTTTCATCTTCAAAGGAAAGTCGTCAAGAAATGTTTAGTGGTGTGGCGAAAAATCACAAGGGTTTAAATGTGGAAGAGATTGATGGAAATCCTACTTATATGTAGCTTGCGCTCTTGTTTTAGTTCGCAAGCAACAATGGTAGTTTAGTTTTTAAGGGTTATCAAAACGCCTTCGTTGCTTTTTGTTTAATTGTGTTTATTTGTGAAAGAGGTTGATGAAAATCCCCTCTTTTTGATGTATTCGCTCGCGCACAACTTGTGTGCTTCTTAATACAATTCCTTTTGATCCATCAAAAAGAAAAAAGGATACAGCCTATGATAAATATAGAAATTTAGATTCTTGTAATGGTTTGATTTTCATTGGTATTTCAAGTGAAAAAATCTTGTATTGATAAAAATGATAATTATTTATGTATTTGGAACCCATTAACAGGTGAATATAAAAAAAACACGAGTATTGCAATGCCATTTTGCAGCAAATTCTGACACGCGTAAAGCCAGATATGGGTTTCATTGCGATTGTATTAATTGACAATAGTTTGTTGCAAGTTTTCCCATCCTAACACAAACAGAAAGCCATATGTCTTGTAATTGTCTAACGACAGCAAAAAGCAGTTAAGGTAAACAACGGAAATGGTTGAAGTATTAGAGATTTCCATACTAACACAATCTAAAAGCCAGATCTCTAAGACAAGAAAACAAAATCTTTTAAACAAAATAACAATAACTTAAAACTTAGGTGTGTTTTGAGAATTTAACATGTTCTATGTTTCCCTAAATGAAATGATTTCCTGGTTTAAGCGAACTTTATTTTCCATTTCCCGATTCCAGCATTTTATTATTTTCCATTTTCATATTACATCATTTCAACCATCTGCTCGCAAAGTGAAGGTTGGAAAACAAAAGGTTGGAAAACGAAATGTCTAAATCAAAAAGGAAGGTTAGTACTCATTAAAACTTCTCTATTACCTATTGCAAACCACATTATGCAGACAAACCTTTTACCAATGCAAGTTCATAAGGAAATAGCCAAAATTACTAGGAATTTTTTCTGGGACCATGATGCATCTATCAAAAAACTGCATCCCCTGGGATGGGATAAACTATCGAAACCAATAGCTGAAGGGGGATTGGGAATTAGGAAAATCTTAGACCACAACAAAGCACTATTACTCAAACGAGTTTGGCAAATTCATGATCAGCCTGACTCGATTTATGCATCAATGTGCAGAGAAAAATATTTCAACAATGAACCTTTTCTCCAATCAAACCGATTCCCCCCCAAACTCGGCTAGCCCTCTTTGGAAACAACTCAATTCCCTTCTTCCTTATATCTCACCTCATATTTTCCACCAAATAGGCACAGGAAATTCAATCCGGACCGACTCAAATTGGATCCCAGACCACCCACCTTTAAACCAAAACCAGTGCCAAAATTTTCCTCTAGTAGCAGATCTTATAGACTCAAGTTAAAACTCTTGGAACCATGAACGATTGTCTCAATTACCAGAATCAGCTATTCTCAGGATCGTTAACATTCATCTCCCTCAAGATGGTCCACCCGACAAAATTATTTGGCCTTACACAAAATCTGGGAAATACACAGTTAGCTCCGGATACCGTATGCTCAACCAACAGTCCACTGCAACCCACCCTACAAATCAGCTACAACCCTCAACTCACATCTGGACACTAAAATTCCCCCCCAAAATACAGCTTTTCTTCTGGAAAGCTATCAACGAAGGCTTACCTACCTTCACTCTATTATATAAAATTCACCTTACTACCTCCGACCTATGTCCTAGATGTAACTTATCTCCAGAAACTGCTGAACATATCCTTCTCACTTGCCAATTCGCCAGAGAAGTTAGGAACCTTCTCTTCAACCATCATGAAGCAGAGCCTGACTTTCAACACCAAAGACCTCAACCGTTCACTCCATCAACCACTGTCAACCAAATACTACAACTCAGACAATCCACAGCTGCAACAACCTCCTTTTGCTTCATCTTTTGGGCACTTTGGTTGGCCAGGAATGGGCTAGTTTATGGACGAAAACATAAATCGTCTTCCGATATAGTCAAACTAGCAAACCGCATGCACCAAGAATACAATTGGGCAAATTCAGTGTTACCTCCACCCCTACCAGCCATGAATGCTACAACACCTACCGCTTCATCACTCCGGCTGACAAGGAATATTCAGGTTGGATGGAAACCGCCGGAACCGCATTGGATCAAAATCAACACAGATGGAGCTGCCCACGGACATCCGGGACCCGCAGAAGGTGGTTTTATTTGCAGAGACTCGACAACCTCAGTTATTGTTGCAATGTCCCAACCGTTAGGAATCACAACAGCGCTACTAGCAGAGACATGGGCACTCCTAATGGCCTTACGAACGGTCACACTATACCAATGGACTAAAATATACATTGAATCTGATTCGCAGACATTAGTTCATTTCATCAACAAAATGGTTGATCCTCCATGGTACCTGAGAGACATGCTTGCTGAGATCACCAAAAGACTGGAAGAAATTCCCCATTACAAAAAATTTCACATTTACAGGGAAGCAAATCAGGCAGCGGACTCTCTTGCTAATCATGCGGCAGACAATAGTCAACAGGGAGTATTGCACACTAAAATTTGGGGGTACACGGTTCCTAGTTTTTTGAAACAAACTGTATTAAATGACACCATGGGAGCAACATTCACACGTGTAATTCCACTTTAATTTTATCAATACAAGTTCATGCTTCAAAAAAAAAAATCTACTTATTCAGACTCTTCATTCTTGCGGTATGGTGGAACCCCTGCACCTGAAAGACTTCGCGACGGGCGTGACAACTTTGATCAATTTCTTGAGCCTATGTGTTGCCAAATATTATTATTTTTCACTTAACTTCACATTTGTCTTGTGGCTTAGTTTTCTTCAAAATCTTATAACATGATAAAAACTAAACATATGGGCCAGTGTCAACTTCATTATTGAGATTCATGTATCAATTAAGGAACCAAGAGTAAACTAGACGTATTATTGGCGAACTTCAGTGAAATGAAAATACAATTTTATGAAACATGTGCACTCATGAAAGTTAATCGTACCAGCAATAGCATTGTATGTTGTATGCTCCACGGTTAATGGATTGTAAAATCATGCCAAATTTCATGTCTTAATGTAAATGGCGTGTTTCTTATTAGATCAAACCTACCGTTTTAACAAGAATCTTTCTAAGTATAAGAAAGTTAAAGAGAGACGCATGTTTCTTCTGAGTTTTTATCAGTTTTTATGAACAATGGCAGGCAGGCAGGGCAGGCTAATTATGACCGGTCAGGCTAGTGAAGAGCCAAGAAGGCGTGATACAGCATATCTGGCCTAGCCAGTGCTCAGCCAAGATGGCGATGCACTGCATACACTTTTAAGCGCCAAGATACCGGGACCCTGCAGGGACAGTGAAGCGCGAAGGTGGCGTTATACTGTAAGGACATTGGCTAAGTAATGAAGTTTATTGACCGACACAATGAAGCTTCATTGATGGAAATGCAAGGCAAGGCCAAAGTGACAAAATGCAACATGCAATGTTGGTATTAATGCATATCCACGGAATTGAGTTGGACCCAAACTCAAGGGTGATGAGAGTGTGTAAAGTAGTCAAGAGTTCGCTATGTATTAGGTCAAGGCTGGACAAAGCTTGAACATTGCAAGTAAGTTAGTAATGCAAAAGTGACATTGCTATAGTCGAAAAAATTGTCTAAGTGAAGCATATGACGCATGAATAACCAGAATGAGCTAATTAAGGAAGTGGTCGAGATGATTGTAGCGCAAATATAGTTGTACATTGACTTAAGCCAAGAAGACTGCAGGGCCAAGATGTTCGTGCATTGGATCAAGGCTAAGTTCAGTAAAGTGCAACAGTGGTGCAAGATGGCTCAAATGACGGTTTTGTGTTGGTTGTTGGCTTCACAAGTGTGCCAAAGGTGTGAGAAATGATATAACGGTTATAAATGAAGTTTATAAGCGTGGGAGAGTATTCATAAATTCTTTAGAACAGATGTTGGATGTTAACTCGAATTTAAGTTGACACGGTCATTGGCGGTTATGGAACTTCCCTATGGGGAAGATGGATGTTCGATGCATGTGCAGCTTTTGCGCATGTTTTTTGGCCAATAAAGTTGTTGTATAAATAATGATAAGGCATAGGAAAATCATCATGCTTGCATAGGATATTGTGAGATTCAAATTGAGAGAGTTTTTGTAAGGCTAAGGCTTGGTTCAAGAGGAACAAGTCTTTGTAAGTCCCTAAGTAAGCAAGTTTTGTATATCTTCCCTTTGCTGCAATAAAATGGATTGATTGTGTCATGTTCTAAGTGTTCTTGGTTGGATTATTGTGTTAGTAGGTGTATGGCCTTGTTTGAATGCTTTATGGTAAGCATTTGAGAAGTAAAGACAAGAAGAAAGAAGGCTAAAGACTTCCTCTGTTGATGAACTGTAGAGTTGGTTGTTTTTATTGGTGCAAACTTATAAGGATGAAGTACGAGTGGGTAAAGATTGATTCATTGATCCACTGTACTGCGGGGTTACATTTGCTCAAAAAAATTCAAGGTGCATTTGCAGGTGTGACAATTCAGGTATCAGAGTTGTGTTAGGTACACAGTTCAAGTGTATTTGTTGGATAATACGCTGGTACTTATTTTTCTATTAAGCTGTTTTTCTGTAAGCAAGTAATAAGTGCATTGAATTTATAGAATTTGGATTAGAAATGGGTTCTAAGGGTTCTGTGATCGACGAAGAACTACCGGGCACGTTTGATCAATTAAAGGAGTATGGTAATCTTGGCAATATGGCCATAGACATGAGTTCTGATGGCCTTGATATTCATCTCATTTTTGAACAAAATAGCAGGCTAGATTTACTTGAAGGAAGAACATCAGATTGGTTCAAATAATTTGATGAAAAAGTAGGTGCAGTCGAGGATAAGATGTCTAATGCGTCCTTGTTGAATTGCGAAACGAATGCTGAACTAACTGAATTGAAGGGGAAATTCAGTGACATGAAGACCATACTAACATGCCATGCGAAGCAAATGTCTAAGGATATGACAAGCTTTTGTAAGTTAATCATTGATAGTGTGTTTGAAGGGGAAAACATGAATGGAGAAATCTTTAATCGAGTCTCTGAGCCAAGGATTTATTCTGGTTCCAGAAATTCTAGAGAAATTGAGAATTTCTTGTATGACGTTGAGGCATATTTTGAGGCGAATAGAACTAGGGAAGGACAAATGGTAACTCTCGCAGGAAATTACCTAGGTGGCGATGCCAAGGTTTGGTGGAGAACTATGTTGCAAGAAGATGAAGCTGCTGGTTATGCCGATCCTAAGTCTTGGAATGACATGAAAGAAGGACTGAGATGTCAGTTCTGGCCGAGCAATGGTGTTTGGTATGCAAGAGAAATTTTACGTGAGATAAAAATGACGGGTACACCACAGGTCTATGCTGAAAAATTCATTGCATTGGTGCAAGAAGTACGTGGCATGAGTGAAGAAAATCAGATATTCCAAATTCAGTGTGGTGTGAATTCTTAGGTCATTGCTGAACTCTAGAAGCGCAAAATTCAGAATATCCATATGTTTATTCAAGTGGTAAGAGGGCTTACTAATGACATAAAAACTGAAGATGTGCAGAGTTTTGAAGGAAATGCCAAAGGAAAGGAAAAATCTGTAGGCAGTAAGCGGAAACATGATCCAAAGGAAGACGAACTATTCCCTTCAGCCCGAAAGTATAGGGGATGTTTCATTTGCAAATGCTTACACTTCGATAGAAGTTGTCAACTCAAGGCGCAACTTAACGTATCAGTTGGGGATGACTATGGGAGTCATTCTAGCAAGACTCGTGAAATCCGAAGTGAAGGTTTGAGGATGAGGCCTCGCATCGAAGTTGTTGCTCACTTCTACAAAGGAAGAAACTAAGCTAGAACGAGAGGAAGTGTTGATGTCTCCATTGGAAACATTAAGGACAGAGAACATGGTGTTTTCTGAACTTGTTTAATGTATCTTTAGGTGTTGTTGCTACATAAATTGTGTGTATAGTCTGTTTATACAAACTTTTATTTGAGATTTCAAGTTTGTAGAAACTTTGCTTTGGTGTAAGCATTTTGCTTTGTTAATGAAGTTTTAGCTTTCCAAAAGGATCGGTGGATCAATCACGTAATGGTACGTGGTCTTACTATGTGAGAGCAGCAGTGAATGAAGGTGTTTTTGTTTATAAAGTCTTGCCTCTTTATTTACGATGTAAAGGTAATTCATGGGAAAGTTCTTTAATAGCATAGTGAGACAAGGTGAAAGCTAATAAGCAAATCATAGGGCAAGGGTCCTAGTTGATGCGAAAATGATATTGTTATTTAGGGATTGCAATATGGAACGACGGCATATGGGCAATGATAGTGCAAGCTATGCAGCAAGAAAATAAATCATTCCATCGGCAAGCAAGAGTTGGGTAGAACTCATGGCCTAGAGAAAGGCACACTCTTTCCATGTGATGGAGCAATGAAATTCAAAGGAATAGTTGGAGACGTATTAGCTTTGAACGCATGGCGTATGGACAGCTAAAGGGTTAGCTATGTTATGTCCAGAGGCAGCACAAGAGCAGCACGAGGCGAAGGAGAGCAAGACTACTCGGAGGAAGGACCAGACTAGCTATCACAAGGGATAGTATAGAGCCAGTCCGAGGCAGCCAGGACGATGGAAGACTGCTCATCGAACTCGGACGATCTGACCACCACGAGTTTATTTTGCCTATAAATACCGGTCCATGTAGAAGGAGATGGACAACTGATGTAATCCTAGATAGTCTTTCTACAGAGAATTCCTGAGAGAGATCTAGAGAGAGAGAAAGTGAGAAATCTAGAAGAGATTTGTAACTCTTTCAAGGGTAAGACCTTATAATTAATAAGAAAACATCTTCTTTCCCGTGGACGTAGGTCTTCATGGCCGAACCACGTTATATGCTTGTGTTAATCTTTATATTTCATGCTCTTTACATCTTGTTGATAGTTGAATCTTGTATGTTTTAGTAGTTTTTAGTATTTCATTTCACTTAGATGTAGTCATCAGAAAAGATGCAACTAAAATGTTTTAAAAATATTTGGACAAATGACCCATTTTCCGCTTTGAAATCACCTGAACTTGACAATTTCAAAAAAATTGATTTTACCAAAATTGATTTGGGGCACACTTCAAAAAAAAAAAAAAAAAAAAAAAAAAAAAAAACCTAACTAAGCGCAGCTCGTTTACTCCGTATGTATTATCTTTGTTGGAAGAACACAATTTCAAACTTTGGCTTGTCAAGTGAAAGATTAGCAACTTCGACTATAATTTTATATAATGTCTTTCCTATTTGCTACCCTCTCACAATTACAAACGTAATTAAGTATGCCCTCAGAAACTAACTACGTTTCTATCATTTTTACCACTTTAATCTTCCCCTTCGTTAATCTTTCATTACCAGTAAAATTACTCACAAAATATACCACTTGGAATTAGCTCATTTGGCTAAAACCTAAATCTTTCTCCAAAGAACTGATTTTATTAAGGGGTCCATAGCTCGTTTTATACATTCTGAATTTCTGAGTAATCCTTAGATTTTCCTCGATAACAAGTGCAGTTGTTGATCGTGAAAGTTGGTTCCGACTGGGGGACGGTAATCACCCTTAGAATAACAAATGGGTCCATAGCTCAGTGGCAGAGCATTTGACTGCAGATCAAGAGGTCACCGGTTCGAACCCGGTTGGGCCCTTTTTTGGCTTTTTAGCGACATCCACTTGTGTCTCCGAGGAATCTTTTGCAGCTGCAAAAGACCGTCTGTCACCGTAATTTACTTCTCCATGTGATATTTACTTGTTTTTTAGACGCATTAAAAATGGCATAAAAGAACGGATTTTGGGCCATCCATGGGCAAAACCCCAAAGAAGAAGATGCTTTCACCTTGCCTTCCGGATCATCCATGCTGGAACAGCCATTCCAATATGTCAGTTCGAAAAGTCTTGATGGGACATGTGATAGAGACTGTTGAACGTTCCCACTAGGTAATGTAGTTTCCTACTATATCTCGGGGATTAAACTAACTCAGTAAGGGTTTGTTTCCTCTTCTCTTCTCGACTGATAGTTAATCTATATTAGTGATCCAATCAAGGATAGTTTGTCGTAAGTTTAGTTTATCCAAACAAAATGTTTCCAACTTAACACAATTAGAAAGTACGAAAATGGTATATGACCAGCCGATTAACAGCCGAGTGACAGCGTTTTTCGATGTGGCCACTGAGGCGGCGGAAAGAGGTTGTTCAAGCTTTGCCATGTCACTTTAAAATAAAAAGAAATAAAAAAGTAAGTACAACCAAGAGGTTGTTCAAGCTTTGCCATATTAGTTATTGCTGTGCAGGTTTTTTTTTTCTCTTTCGACTTTTCATTCGTCACTATTTTTATTCGAGCAGATCTAATAACGTAGCAGTTGATTGAACAGTGAACGGAAATTCTTCATAGTTTCTACAGCAAGATAAACAAAATTTAACATCATGAACAACCAAGCCTTCTTTCATCTTTCGATCGGTTTCTCTTTTGTTGCCAGATTTTTCCATCGCCATTAATGACTAACCACATCAACTCATTCATCTTCATTGATAGGTATCATGTATAAAAATCAAATCAAAATCAGTAAGAAGAAACTACGTTAATTAACCCTTTCATGAAAACAAAATCTCAATCGGAGTATTTGATTGACTAAGAAAAGTATCAATAGAGATGGAGAAAAGTGGGATTGTCAATTTTGAGTCGAACTGAGAACTCCATTTTTTTTTCAGTCTCTACATTTTGTTAATAGATTGTTCATTTGTTTTGGCTCCGGAAAATTAGTCTAAGATTTTAGATCAGGAAGATGAACAAAAGCAGATTACTTCTCTTTAGAAACTACGAAAAAATTAACAAAAAGAAAATGAACAATCTTGCTATGAAGATGAACAATTAGTCTAAGATTTTCCGTTTCTAAATCTTGCGACCAAGATGAACAAAAGCATAAGATGTATGTTTCTAGATAATCTAACCTCTACTTTTCCTTCTCGTAAATCCAACTTTTGACTTATTTTATTTTTTTCTTTTTAATTACGATGACGTGTTAACAATAACATATGCCTCTCTACGACGCATACACGGTCAACCAGCAAATCTGTTGTCATTGTCCAAAGACAACAAAAAACTGTTAAACAAGACAATGAAAGCTTGAAAGTCAACAAAAAAAAGAATGTTGAATCCTCAAATCCTTACTGTATCATCGATTTTCATATATTTTAATACTTTTTAAGCAGCTTCAGATTAAGAATCTCGAGTTTAATCGAGTTTGCTTGGCTTCACGGATGATCAGGTGTATCAGCCTATTCAAACCCACTTGGTTAAGACAACAACCAAATTGGTTCTTGGTTAAATTTCTTTGTCAAGTCTCGGTTTCTCAAAAGGCCAAAAGCATTCCTCACTTAACTTCACATCTAGTCTTGTTGGTTAGTTTTCACCAAGATCTCATAAAGGAAAAAACATGATGAAAAAAATCCACCAAGGCACCAACAATAATCAACATACTAAGGCGATGAGATATCAACTTGTTTAACTAAGATGAGGTATCAATTGACCAAAAGTAAACTAGAGATATTTTATTTGAGTGGAATGAACTCATGAAAGATAATTTTACTAGCATTTTGCTTTATATGTTGTTTCCCCAACGGTTAATAATAGGTTGTAAAATCATGCATATATAATTTCATGTCATATATAATTTCATGTCATAATGTAAATGACAAATTTCCTGGATAAAACTTGACCCTTCTAACAACAATTAACTATAAGTAAACCAAATACGATGATCCCAACCATTCGAGTCCAAAACTCGTCAACACCAAATTCTTTGTTGATTAAAATCGAAAAATGCATTTTTGAATTATCTTATGAATAATTGCAGGCCAAACCATAAGAAACGATTTTTTTGGGGACCATGGTTTTTTTGGGGACCATGGTTTTATTTTGGGTAAAGACATTATAAGCAAATCTAGGTCACCCCTTATCTAGATATTTATATTAATACCTAAATTATCCTCCTGAATAATTTTGGGTGATGATTAGTTAGTGTTAATAATAGTTAGTGTAATGATTAGTGAGATGATTAAGTTAAAGGTAATTAGTGAGATTAAAAAATCAAATGTTTTTTTTTTAAAGAAGTAGAATTATTGAGAGAGTAAAGTTAGAGAAGATGAAGAAGGAAAACATGAAAAACGATGGATTTTACCAACCACAACCGGAGGAAGGGTATTTGGGTACCCAAATATGCTTCAAACTTAGATAATGTTGGTTGAATTGCTCCAAACTTTCAAAAAAAATGAAAATTTTTATGTAGATTTGGGCCAGTTCGGTTACCATATGTCAAGAACATGTAACCGAACACACCGGAAAGTGTAGTTCGGTTACATTTTCCATACACGCAGGTTAACGAACTCGCTCGTTAATGGAGGTTTTGGTCGTACAGTGTAATGCTCGGTTACCTAGGATAAAATGGTAGGTAACCGAACTTTGAACTTAACAATTTATTTGGGTACATCCTGTGTGTTCGGTTAGTTCGCAAACTTCAACGCAACCAAGTTCCCAACCGAACTGCAGGTTAAAAGTAACCTAGTGTTAGAAGTTCGGTTGGTTCGCAAACTTCAACATATTTTGCGAATCAACCGAACTGGGCTTATATATGCATATATGCAATTAGGCAAACGTTCGGTTACTACGAAATTTATTTCTTGGCGAATTAGGTAGAGTTCGGTTACGAAGTTTCAAAGGTAGAGTTCGGTTACAAAGAAAACTTAACATTTTTGCGAACGAACCGAACTTGTGGACTTCTCATTATTTTCGTAAACTAAAGTTCGGTGATATCCTTATTTTGCGAAGGAACCGAACTTATGGACTTGTGTTGTTCTAATACAAGGAGTTCGTTTAAAAGTATTTTTTTTGCGAATCAACCGAACTCTGAGTTAGGTTAAGAAAAAAATAATTCGTGATAACCGAACTTTTCTCTGAAAAAAATCCTCCATTAAATCTCTGCAACTTCCATTTTCAACTCATTTTAATGATTACTTCTCCTTTATTCAACCAAAAACGAATGACAAGTAATGAGTTTGTGAGAATATCTTTGTTAGTGTTTTAAATTAAGCTATATATATATATATAGTGGTGGTGGTAATCGGAGGTGGTGGTGGTAATCGGTGGTTGGTGGTGGTGATAATCGGAGGTGGTGGTGGTGGTAATCGGCCGTGGTGGGCGGTGGTGGTGGTGGTAATCGGTGGTTGGTGGTGGTGGTGATAATCGGAGGTGGTGGTGGTGGTAATCGGCGATGGTGGGAGGTGATGGTGGTAATCGGTGGTTGGTGATGGTGATAATCAGAGGTGGTGGTAATCGGCGGTGGTGGGCGGTGGTGGTGGTGGTAATCGGTGGTTGGTGGTGGTGATAATCGGAGGTGGTGGTGGTGGTAATCGGCGATGATGGGAGGTGGTGGTGGGAGGAGGTGGTGGTTATATATAGGTGGTTATTGGGTTGGTTTTAAATTAAATTAGGTTAAGGATAGGTTAGTCTTTTCAATGCTTTAGGACACCCCTTATAACTATAAGGAAGGTGGCCTAATAAAATCATGGTCCCCTCAAAAAAATCATGGTCCCTAAAAAATTCAATTATAATATAATCATGGTGCACATTTTATTGGGCTAGCGACTACGCCACTTTCCCCCAGAGTCTGCTATCTCATGGGCCTGTAATCGGGCGGTTAAATAAATAAAGGACTAGAAAATCTTTTACTACTGCTGCTGTATTATTCATTTTTCTTCCCCAGTTACCAGAGTATGTCCCTACCCCAACATCTCTTTAACCAATTGATTTCTGGAGTTTATCACATCCTTCAAAAGCTCCTGCCTCTCGAAATCAATGGTCCTTAAGCTTCTCAGTTGAACCAACTCAACAGTTGACCCAGTGCATCTAGACAGTCAATCATTCTTGAAGGAGCGGCCAACTAAGGTTTGTCTAATGCTAAAATGAATTTCATGAAAACCCGACCATATAGTTGAATTAGTAGAGGTGTTAAGAAATTGGACGAAGAAAAGGGAGGCAGAGGTGGGGAAAGCACAAACAAGTATTGTTTGCAAATTATACCAGTAGGGGCCGGTTACTGTGATGTAGCTATGTATGTATGGTTTAAGGTAGAAACTTGAATCATGAGTCTGTTTTAGAGGTTATCATGTTTCTGCAGAGGAATTATTTATTTTCGTTGCTTGGTGTTTTACCTCACTTCATATTCTTTACTGCCTATTGTAGTGACCCAAACTTAAGGATAGTTTGTTGCAGGTTTTCCTACCCTAACACAATCAGAAAGCCAGATCTCTTGTAATTGTCCAAAGATAATAAAAAGAAGTTAAGATAAACAACGAGGTTATTAGAGATTCCCATGTTGACACAATCTGAAAGACAACGAAAAAATCTTTTAAACCGAACAACGATAATATCGGACATGGTTCGCCCGAATATCTACCTCTTATTTTCCATTTTCCTATTCCAGTATTTGAATTATCTTTATATTCGTAATCTTCATTCTTTTAGTTTGGTGGGACCCCTGCACTTGAAAGACTGTGCGTTACAACTTTAATCATTTGCTTGAGCTTGACTTTGATCATTCGCTCGACCCTATGTGTTGGCCAAAATCATCAATCCTCACTTAACGTCGCGTTTGTCTTCTGGCTTAGTTTTCTCCAAAATATGAATATAATGCGCGCGTTATAACACCATAGGGTCTCTATCCATCTACAATAGACCCAACAAAACAAAATCAACAAATAAACCCTATTTTATCTTAACTGTCTAAAACACCCTTCCGCTATTTCCCTATACCATCTATTTTCTTTCCTATTCGAGTAAACCAACACTCGGAAACTATCAAACCTTCTCTCCTCTTCCCTCAGAAACCAGATCTGAAACCATTTTCTTCTTCTTCCAGACCATTTTCCAGTCTTCCAAACAGTTCATCGAATTCATAACAAAGAAACCTAACCTTCCTCGAAAGGAAATTAGGTTTAATTTTCATTTTATTTTGACCTAATTTAATGTTCTTAAGAAATTAGGCGAAGAAGAAAATGGCGAACAAGCAAGAGAAAAAGAAAGATGAAAAGAGGAAACCTATTAGGAAAGTGGTTGTAAAAAGATCTCCGAAAGGTAAATCATAACCGTTTTTTGATTTTATTTAGTGGTTTCACCTAATTTTATTTTGTTCTTCAGATGTTCTTTACTGATTTCATTTTGATGTTGTTTCACCTAAATCGAGATTATGAATCTTAGGTTCTATAGAAATTCGATTATGAATCTTAGGTTTCATCTGCAGATTTCATACTTAGGTTTCTGTAGTTTCATAGTAGATTTTTTTTCTTCAATGGTTTCTTTGATGAAACCAAATCTGGTTTCCATTATCTTCATCAACATATGGTTTTATAATCTTTTGATGGTTTGGTGCTACTGGTATTGCATATGAAGGCATTGATACATAATATAATCTGCTTTTTTTGATGGAACCATTTTTGATTTCATCATTTTCTAATTGTTAAATTGGTTCCACTATAACTGATAATGTTTGCTAAGGTATATTCTGGTCTTTCTGATGAAACCTTTTTTGGTTTCATCACTTTTCATTTTACAACAAACATCATCAAAAAATAAAAAGTGATGAAACCAAGAGTTTGTTTCATGTAACTATATTTGGTTACACCATTTGTACTTTAGTTTCATCAATAACCATATATTTGTTTTGTATTCTTTTCATAAAATATCAATAACCATAATAATTTAGTGAAACTGAAATTGGATTCGGAAGTATATGTATCATTGTTTCAGTGTTTTAGCTAAATATATATCACCATAGAATCCAAATGATTGGAAAGTGACCATTATCCATAATCCATGCTCTGTATATAATAGAAATTGTAGTGACTGGTTAGTTTGATGAAAAGCCAGCAGGTGCGAAACCCAGTTCTGGATTCAAGTAATAGAAATTTTCCTGATAAACCTACATATGCAGCATGCCTGTTTACTTTGAAAATCAAAATTTTCTGACATAACTAAGGTTCTAGGATTTGGTCCTCTTTTTCTTTCTTACTGAGAATGATGCAGAATATAATATGCTCTTTTTGATGAAATCATTTCTGGTTTCATCATTTTGAAATTGTTAAATTGGTTCCACCATAACTGATAATGGTTGCTAAGGTATATTCTGGTGTTTTTGATGAAACCTTTTTTGGTTTCATCACTTTTCATTTTTTCAAATTGATTCCACCATAATTGTATTTGGTGATGTTTGTTGTATTCTGACATAATCATGAGTTTGTTTGATGTAACCATATTTGGATACATCATTTCTACTTTGATTTCACCATAACCATGTGTTTGTTTTATGTATTCTTTACATAACTTCGGTGTGTTTCTTTCTAGTTTTTCTAATGAAACCAAATCTGCTTACATCATTTTCAGCTATTGGTGAATCTAGATTTCATTTTTTTGTTTGTTTGATGGTTTACTTTTGGTTTCACAATAGGTAAAAAAAGAGAAACAAAGTCGTACAGGTTCTCGTTGCATCATTTGTGCGTGGTAGCAGCTGAAATAAAAGCATTGATACAGAATGAAGAACTACATATGAAGGCTATTGTATCATGTCCATTATGGCGTTTCTTCGAGCTCTTCTATGATAGTATATTGGAAGAAGACGAGCTCATCCATTATGATGGTTTTATGTTCACTTGAACAAAGAAAAGATGGTATGCTCCCACATCGTTTCAGAGTAGCAATGTCAAAGGAAATGACCAAAGTTTGCATGTAAGATACTCCTTGAAAACGGAGAATAATACTCACATGTGGTGCCCCATTTAGTGTACTGTCAACTAGCATGCAATATTGTTGTAAACTTGTAATAGCCTGCTGCAAAATTATGTTTTCTTTCAAAAGATTCCAATGCTTATAATAGTTTAAAAATATTTAAATGGTTTATGAATGGTTTCAATTATGATTGTCAACAACACTGTGTTGTCAAAGATGCAGAAGAAAAGTGACATTAAAACAATGGTGAAACCAAAAGGGGTTCCATCAAAAATATAATGAAACCTATTTTGGTTTCACCAAATTATAAAACTAAAACTGAAAGTTACAAGAGGCAACCCTGCATAAGATAATGCTTCCAATAGCTCTTTTGCTTTGAAGAAAGAAAAATCACGAAAAATTGCTTGGTTTGTGGAGATCCACTGGCCACCTCTAGCTTTAGTTTGTAAAACACGTACAACAAGATCACACACGGACATGTAGAGTTTCAGAACCATGGATGCCCATGGCTCTACCATGCTTTCTACTGGACAAAGTGAATAGAACAAATCACATAAACCTATCTCCGACCCTTCCTTTTCGAGCAACCGACCATAAGAAGGTATTCGTTCCAGTATGAACGCACTTTTCCACCCCCTTCCATGTCATTTCAGAACCAAATATCCCTCATATTCATTAACATATATTGGAAAACCGATATTAATTGGCAGAGGCAGAAAAACAAAAGGCTCGACCATCGAAATTCCTTCTATACTGCGATAAGTCTTGTGAAACTTCAAGCGAACCATCCTGAATAGTGCTATCTTGTGTCCCAGCATTAGAGCTATCATTCAGCTCCTTTATGCCACTCAAATTCACAGTATGCAAGTAAGATGCTACACAAGCCCACAGGATAAAAATGTGAGACTTGTTTCCTAGAGGAATAACTTTTTCGCATTTCCACCTCCTAAACATTCACTCATTACCCAGAAATGTAATTTATGACCAGAAGTATCTCGTTTAGTCACTACAATTTGGTTTCAACATCTTCAACATATACGCATTAAATAAGTCACAATTAACCACCATCACAATAATATGAAACCTACCACCACCGTCAACTGCAACACCCCCATCGCTGCCATAACCACCACTATCATTACCTCCTCAACCAAAACTAGTTTCAACAAAAAACAATCCACCTGTGTCTCACCATCAAAAATTTGTTCCATAGAGATCAATACTCTACAAAATGAAAAAAATACGATGAAACCTAATTAGGTTCCATCATTTTCTCACATATTGTCATTTCACCAACATAACTTCAATGATGAAACCAAACAAGCCGTCTTCCAAGTCATGCCGAATAAACTAGGAAAAAATCAAGTGAAACCAAAATTTGATTTCATCATAAACTTAATTTTCATCATTAAAATCTTTGGTTTCACCAACCAGGACTGTTAGAATTTGATGAAACCAATTTTGGTTTCAACATAAATCTGTCATTTCCCCAACACAACATTGATTTCGATGATGAAGATGTATCATCACAATTTTCTGAAGAAACCTGCTAATTTACAACCACCAAATTATAAAACAAAAAATCCCAAAATTCCAGCCCAATTCAAAATAAATCAGAAACAAGAAATTCAACCTAATTTTCACTCAATGTCTCAACTAGAAACAAGAAATCCCCCAAAAATTTCATCGTAATTCAAAACAAATTAAATACGAGAAATCCCAAATTTCGACCTAATTCTTACTCAATCAAAAACCAAAACCAATTAAAAACAGAAAATCCCCCAAAATTTCAACCTAATCTCAAGAAACCACCTTATTTCATTTCCAAATCTCATAAATTCCCAAATTCCACCTAGACCGGCTTTCATATAACACGATCCCCTAACAAAATTACCTTTCCTCTCATAATTTTTCGCTGATCTACAACCAAGATCCAGATAATAAAAGGCATCAAAAAGACAAACTAAAAGAGACGAGAAAAAGAGAAGGAGATCCTGAGTGCGAAACTTCAAACCCTAGATTTCCAGAAAAGAGACGAGAGAAAGAGAAGGAGATGGAGGTGTTGTTGGTGGAGCCATTGTTGCTGTTGGTGGTGATGGTTGTAGGGAGAAGGAGGCGGAAGAAACAAGAAAAAATAAAGGAGAGAAGAAGAAGAAGAAAAGAAAATTAAGGTAAAAAGGGTATGTTTGGCTTTTTTAAAAATAATAAAAACTAAATTTAAACATTTTAAATAGAAATGGAATTTTTATGCCATTTTCTAATCAAATGATTTTTGTTTATTAAAAATAATATGACTGGTGTTTGTGTAACTCAAAGAGTATCATCTTGATTTTTTATAGCTTAATATGAATATTATACGGGCGAATATCAACTTCATTGTTGAGATACATTTATCAATTAAAGAACCAAGAGAAAACTAACATATTTATATCAAAACGTGGTGAAACGAAAACACAATGATATGGAATATATGCACTCTTATACCAGCATTAGCATTGTACGTTGTATGATCAACGGTTAATGGGTTGTACAATCATGCCTAATTTCATGTCTTAATGCAAATGACATGTTTCTTATTAGACTAAACTTGGTACCCTTTTAACAAGAATTTAAGTATATGAAAGCCAAATAGAGGCACAAGTATCTTTTGTTTTCTTATGAATAAGAGTACTCTAGAATAATGTCAGGCAGGCTAATCATGATGCCCATTTTTTTGGGTCCGCGACTATGTTTCTTTCCTCCCTGAGTCGCCTATTAATGTTCTTGTATCTTATAAGGCATTATTTGTTTGGCTAAGCCGATTCAAATCCTTGCGGCTTGTATTTGTTTCCCAAGGTTAAATTTATTTTCTGATTTCTAGGTTCACAAAAACGGAAGTCACTCCTCACTTAACTTCACATCTTATCTCATTGTTTTGTTTTCTCCACCATCTCATGGTGGAAATTATGATAAAAGAAAGAAGAAAAAAACTCACTAGAGTCAAGTGCGGAAAAAGCTGAAGCGTTAGCTCTTTTACGGGGAGCTAAATGGGAAAGGGAAGAAGGTATGAAGAATTTATGGATAGAGGGGGACTTTCAAAGAATGGTGAGGTACATAGAAGGCAGGGATGCAATGATGGACTAGAAGAATCAGAAGTTAGTGAAGGCAGCTATGAAGATACTGGCAGAATGCAATAATTTTTTGGGGTTGAAATTCATCCACATATCTGACAATTTTTTGGTTGATAAGTTAGCGGTGGAGGCTAGGAAATCTTCGATTCTCAGTTTATGGAAAGAAGAATTACCAGCCTTCTTAAATAGGTCTATTGCTTTAGATAAAAATCGTATTTCCTTTACTAGTAGGTTATCAAATCAGTTTGTGGTCCAAAGATCATAACAGGGCAATGATACCAGGACAGTATTCGAAATATCTTGTATAACTTCAGTTTCTATAATATGTCTCATTTAAAAAAAAAAAAAGTCAAGGCGTCGAGATGACAATTTTTTTAATGGGATTAGTTGGGATCTATCTAAGGGAAGTAAACTAGAGAAATTTATAACAAACTTAAAAAAAAAAAATGAAAGTAAAATGATATGAAATATATGTACTCATGAAATTTCATTTTACAAGCATATATGCTCAACTGTTACTGGGTCGTAAAACTGTGCATAATTTATAACGAAATTACATGTTTCCTGGATAAAACTGGACCTTTTGAAGAAACAAAATAAGCATATAAAAACAAAAGACAACGAGACCAACTGTGGGAGTTGATCATTAAAAACAAAAAATGCACTTCCACTAATGGCAGGTCAATCATCATAGTATAAGAAGGTTATTATTCCTAGCGTTTTTAGGGGCCACTCGAAAGGAATTAGGGGCCATCTTTTTATTCCCATCCATTGAAGGAGGTTAAGGGATGTCTTAAAAATAAAAATTGTCTATATTGTCCTTCACCTTTATACTAAATCTAAACCTATATCTTTTATTTTCATAATCATATCATTCCACTTCTTCTTCTCTTTTCCACCCATTGAAATTTTTTTCCATCATTTTAATTTTGATTGAAAACAAAGATCATCGATCAAACAAATGTTATGATTGATTGTTTAAAATTAAAACCCAAAATTCATAAACCTTAAAGTTGAAGCTTAGAACATCAAAAAAAAAGGAGTTCAACAAACAAAACGAATAGATGATAGTAGTTGTGATTCAAAATTAGGATTTGATTACTTGAAATCAAAAATTTGATCCGAAAATTTTCTTGGATTTACAGTAGCAGAAACATAATCGGCAGATAACTATCTATTTTACCTACCGATTATGGTTGATGTTCTTGGATTTACACTAGCAGAAACATAATCGGTAGATAATAATCTACTTTACCTACCGATTATGGTTGATGTCTTAAGAACATCAACCATAATCGGTAGGTAAATTGATCGATATCTACCGATTATTCTTGATTCTAAAAATTAAATTTCTCTGTACAAAAAGTTACGCATAATCGATAGATAATGAACACCATTAACTACCGATTGTGAAAGTAGAAAATTTTGAAACTTTTGTTAAGTTTTGAAAATTTGAATTTGAGGCCATGAACACAGTCGGCAGATAATAAGCATCACTTATTAACACAATTCACTTCCGATTATGGTAGTACTAAAATTCGAAAATTTAGTATACTCGGAGGTTAAAGTAACACACTTTACTACCGATTATGGTAGTACCAAAGTTCGAAAATTTTAGGATTTTGGCAAAATCATATTTTGGGGCCAATATACATTCGGAAGTCAAATTTACTACCGATTATGGTAGTACTAAAATTCGAAAATTGAATATATTCGGAGGTTAAAGTAACACACTTTACTACCGATTATGGTAGTACCAAATTCGAAAATTTTAAGATTTTGCAAAATCACATTTTGGGGCCAATATACATTCGGAAATCAAATTTACTACCGATTATGGTAGTACTAATATTCGAAAATTGAGTATATTCGGAGGTTAAAGTAACACACTTTACTACCGATTATGGTAGTACCAAAGTTCGAAAATTTTAGGATTTTGGTAAAATCTCATTTTGGGGCCAATATACGTTCGGAAGTTAAATTTACTACCGATTATGGTAGTGCTAAAATTCGAAAATTTAGTATATTCGGAGGTTAAAGTAACACACTTTACTACCGATTATGGTAATACCAAAGTTCGAAAATTTTAGGATTTTGGCAAAATCTCATTTTGGGGACAATATACATTCGGAAGTCAAATTTAGTACCGATTATGGTAGTATTAAGATTCAAAAAAAGAATATATTCGGAGGCTAAAGTAACACAATTTACTACCGATATGGTTGTACCAAAGTTCGAAAATTTAAGGATTTTGGCAAAATATCATTTTGGGGCAAATATACATTCGGAAGTTAAAGTAACACACTTTACTACCGATTATGGTTGCACCAAAGTCGAAAATTAAAGGATTTTGGAAAAATCTCATTTTGGGACCAATATACATTCGGAAGTTAAAGTAACACACCTTACTACCGATTATGGTTGTACCAAAGTTCGAAAAAGCAAAAAAAAAAAAAAAAAAATCCCTCAAATTTTTTTATCACCCGAATCCTGCTCAAACTACCGAATATCGAAGGGTAATTTTGTCATTACGAAATATGGAAGATAAGGGGTGAACACAATTTAGGATTGGGTGACCTTTTTTGTTTTATTGTTGGCCCCTAATTCCTTTTGAGTGGCCCCTAAAAACGCTAGGTTATTATTGGGGCGTCATCGTCTAATAGAGGGGCTTCACTTGGATATTTAGTGATCAAAAATCTGGTTATGGGGTACTTTTGATTCAATAGCAACTGTCTAAACTACCCTTCAATTAAAATTAAAACTTAAAAACAGAAACAAAATCTAATTTATATTCTTCATTCTTCACGTTTCAATTGCTCATCTTCATCCTCTCCACTTTCTCTTCATTTTTTTCATCGTAAATCCATTTGAATTCATTTCATCGAACAAACCCATGGTGTATGTAAGGTAATAATCGAACATACCCATCTTTGTTTACTTGTTTTTGTGCTTAAAATAGGTTAGATTGAATGAAATCGAAGTAAAATTAGGGTTTTAGTTACTTTTTGCTAGTGTTGCGTCTGGGTACGTTACTAGATTTTTCAACCGTAATTTAGTTTTTGAAGAACTTACGTCTAGGTTTAGTTCAATTCAACCGTAAACTTTGATTTGCATGTTGTATTACGTCTAGGTTTAGTTGAATTCCAACCGTAATTTTCAATTTTACGTCTAGGTTTAGTTGAATTCCAACCGTAATTTTCAATTTTACGTCTAGATTTAGTTTACTGAATTTTCCTTTCGTCAACCTAGCCGTAAATTTCAATTTTACGTCCAAGTTCCTTTTAATTCCAACCGTAGAAATTGATTTTACGTCCAGGTTTGGTTTGATTCCAACCGTAGAAATTAGTTTTACGTCCAGATTTGGATTGATTCCAACCGTAAAATTAACTATTATCTAATAAAATTAAAATTAACTAAAGGGTTGTTCGGTCATTACAAAATTATTTGAGATAAGGAGTTTTTGATATTACTTCTAAGTGACCCGTTTTTGTCCTATTAAATGACGCCCCTCTATTGGAATGTGACGTCCCAATAATAGCCTTCTAGTATAATATGGTGCACATTTGATCGGATAGGCCCAATGTTCCATTTTATCTTATGTGCCCCTATCTGATTATCGGGGGTGCTTAACCAAATAAAAAAGAAGACTAGAAAATCTTTTTCAGCAGCTGGTGTATTCATTTTTCTTCCCCAACCAGACTTTGTCACTAACCCCAACATCTCTCTAATCCAATGATTCTACATCCTTCCTGAGCTTCTATCTCTCAAAATCAATGGGTTTTAAGCTTAATGGAATATAAATTTGCGCCTTGCCTTCTCTATCATTCATGCATACGGCAACATACATTAATGATAAAAGAAAAGTAAACTGAAAAATTAGAATATTCCAGTTTGCAAGTTCCAGAAGTCTTGTTAGGACATGTGGTAGAGAATGTTCAACATTCCCATTAGGTATAATGTGCTGAAATCCTATCTACAAACTCCGGAAATCTTCAAATCCGAAAATTAGTCCCGGGACTTAACATATCACAATAAGCACCTCCCATAATTCATCTAATGATGCGGATGATCTTCTGATCACATATAAAGCGTCGAATCAGAGTAACCAACACCTTAAAACCCTCCTCCAAACCTATAGTTCTTCTGCAGGGCAAGTAATTAATACTACCAAATCAGTAATCATCAATCACCCTAATTTAGATCCAATCAAAATAAATTATCTTCAACAATTCTTTAATATGACAACCACTTCAAAACCTCCAACCTATCTAGGCATACAATTTAAACATGGAAGAGCATCTAATCGAACTTTCGCTCCCCTTCTACAAAGATTAACCAGAAAAACAAAAGGATGGATGACAAAATGCCTAATGCCAGCAGGAAGACTCGTTCTAATCAAAACCTCCCTAACCCCAACCTCAAATCACATAATGCAAACACAAAACCTACCCATAAATATACACAAACAAATAGATCGTATAACCAGGAATTTTTTCTGGGGACATGACTCAACAACCAAAAAACTCCACCCTGTAGGATGGGATAGAGCAACAAAAACAATAGCAGAAGGAGGATTGGGAATAAGGAAAAGCGATGATCATAATAAAGCCCTTCTCATGAAGAGAATTTGAAATTTGCATGAACAGCCTAACTCTATATGCGAAAGTCTATTCAGTGCAAAATACTTTAAAGAACAACCAATTCTACAAGGAAATATCTCCATTCCATCCTCTTCCAGCCCTCAATGGAGACAACTCGCATCAATTATTCCTACCATGCAAAATTTAATTTTCCATCAAATTAGAAATGGGTTATCAACACCAATAGAAGCTAATTGGATCCCACACTCGCCAAATCTAGATCCAACACATTACTACCCAATCCAAATGGTAGCGGATATCATCGACCCAATCTCCCACTCCTGGAATCATGAAAAATTGAACACCTTTCCCAATCAAACATTTCAAAAAATCATCAACATCCACCTTCCACAAAATAATACCCCAGATAAAATTATCTGGCCACACTCAAAATCGGGAAGCTACACCACATCTTCAGAATACAAATGTCTAACTCATGGTCAACCAACCCACACACCTTTACAACCTACCAAGTTCTTATGGACTTTACCATGTCCACCAAAAAATTCGGTTTTTCTTGTGGAAAGCCATCAATGAAGGATTACCAACCTTTTCTCTCCTACATCGAATCCATTTGACCAACTCAGACATATGTCCAAGATGCAATACTGATACGGAATTAGCAAGCCACCTTTTAATTCCCTTTCCAACAGCAGCTACTTCCTGGAACAACTTATTCAATCAACTTACAAATTCACCAAACACCAATCATGCCCAGACTTTCACCTTAACTCCACAAACAACTATATCCCAAATCCTGCAACAACCAACATCAACTTCGACAATCTCTTCATTCTGTTTTCTATTCTGGACCCTATGGTTATCCAGAAATGATCTGATTTATCAACAAAAACAAACAACGTCAGAAGAAATCCTAACCTGGGCACAAAAACTACAACAAGAATATTCATGGGCACAGCAAGCCTCACCACCAATCATACCAGGAGCTACACCAATAGTCAACCGCCCAATAACAGATAAAAGGATAGCAACAATATCGGTAGGATGGTCCGTTCCGAATATCAACTGGACTAAAATTAACACAGATGGAGCAACCAGAGGCCACCCGGGATTTGCAGGGGCGGGATTCGTCTGTAGAGACTCAGATGCACGAATAATAATAGTTATGGATCAACCACTAGGAATTACGACTGCACCAACTGCCGAAACATGGGCCTTACTATTAGCTTCAAGAATAGCAACAGAGAGACAATGGCCTAGAATTCTCTTTGAAACAGACTCGGAGAACCTCCTGTGTTTCATTACATCAACTACCACACCACCTTGGCACATAGCAGAAATGATTGAAGAAATAAAAAATAGACTGAGGCAAATCCCGCAAGTCGATATACAACACAATTACAGGGAAGGAAATCAAGCAGCGGGAGGATTAGCAAATCATGCAGCAGATGGAAGCCAAACAGAAAACTGTTCAACCAAAATCTGGGACCAGACAATCCCATCTTTTATCAGTGACATTTTATTGCAAGATTCTGTGGTACCACATACCCACGACAAGTTGTAATCTAAACTTTCTATGATAAATTCATGCTTCAAAAAAAAAACCTGGGTTTTAAAGTTTAAATAAACTCAATAGGGTTTTATCTTCAATTCTTTACTATAGTCAATATATCTATTTTAGTGACCCAATCTTATGGATGTTGGTCGCAAGTTCAGTTTATCCAAAATTCTTCCACTCCAGCACAAGTGTTTTAGTAATTGTTTAATGACAACAAGTATTTTAGTAATTGATTTGGTCAAACAAGTAGTAGTTTTATGGTCATGTGATAATGATACTTTCAAGTTTGTTGTCCCAAATCTTGTCTGGAGTAATTGAGATACTCTTATGTGTTGTAAATGACCTTGTTGGGGTTTTCTTTTTGTTTTGTTTTTTTTTCTTTTTTTTTTTCTTTTAATATAACCTTTTGTTTAATGACAACCAAAAAATAGTTAAACTAAACACTGAAAGCTTAAAACTCGATGTGTATTTGACTTGTCTTTCTTTTGAGAATATAAGATGATTTACAGCCTCCTGTATTACTCAAAGAAACTTACTGCACTTACAATCTTCCTACTTAACATTTCCAAGCCGTTGCTTCAAATTAAGACTCTCGAGTTCATCCAGATTGTTTGTTGGGCGTCACATCTGCAGGTACACCAGCCGATTCGAACCCTTCCTTTTTATATTTAATGGAGCTGCACGGTTTTAGGATTAAAACAAAAAACAACTTGGTTCTGGGTTAATTTTTTTTTCTCAATTCCCTGGTTTTTGATAAACAAGGGCATTCCTCATTTAAATTCACATCTTATCTTATCGTTTAATTAGTTTTCTCCAAAATCTGATAGTGGAAAACATGATAAAAGAAAGGCAAGAAGAAAAAAAACGCACCTAAGTCAAGGCAAGGAGATGACAAAGTTTTTAATTAGGATTAGTTAGGATCCATGTGTCAAGGAAAGTAAATTAGACAAATTTATAGCCAATTGTATAGAAATGAAAGTAAAATGATATGGAATATATGTAATGAAATTTCAGTGTAGGAGCATTATCAATTAGCATTGTATGTTACATGTTCAACTGTTAATAGGTTGTAAAATCATGCATAACTTGCTATGAAAATGACATGATTCCTCGCAAAAACTTAGACCCTTCGGACAAAAGAAAATAAAAAATAAAAAAAATAAAAAAATAAGCATTTGAGTTGAAACCTTGTCAGCACCAAATTCGTTGTTGATGAAAAACAAAAAATGCACTTTGAGATTATTTCATGAATAATGGCAGGCCAATCATCATATTAAAATCACGGTACACATTTTATTGGGCCGGCGAGTGTTCCACTACTCCATTTTATCTGATGTGCGGGCGGCACAGTGCGGCATGTGCCTCTATCTAATAATGGAGGGTGCTTAACCAAATAAAGAAGAACCCTGATTTTGGGCATACTAAAATCTTCTTAGCCATACAAAGCACTAATCCTAACTTGGATGATCTTATAAGAGGTACCTAAGGGGTGGTTCAATTACCTATATGTCCTTAAATCCTTTAAATTACTACTAATCTATCCCTAACCCTAATACAAAACCTATAATCAACTACAGCTAAAATCAGTTTCATTCACCTTATTCTTCTTCCCCTCCACATAAGACTAGAAAATCTTTTTCAGCAACTGCTTTATATTCATTTTTCTTCCCCAACCAGACTTTGTCACTACCCCCAACATCTCTGTAATCCAATGATTTCTGGAGTATATTACATCATTCAAGAGATCCCATCTTTAAAATCAATGGGTTTTAATCTTCTCAATTGAGTCAACTCAGTAATAGGTAATGGATTTAATCACTGTATCTATCTTCTATAAAACCCTTAATTTTTTTAGATTTTTTTTTTTTTGATCTTTTGTAGTTAAATTTTTCAGGGAATTAGGTTCTTGGATTTCAATTGTTTTTATAGACAGTAGTGATTGTTGTTAAATTGAAAAAAGATTGATGAATGAGTTTAAATTTTGTCTAATACACACAACATTTGGTAATATATGATATGAGATCTCAGTGCTGTCTTCCTTTACATTCCTTTATTGAATACTGCCCCTTCTTGATCATGTAAATACCCACTGGAGGCAAACTCTCCTCAAGCTCTTTGGGTTGTTAATTTGAAATGGGGGATTTGGAAACACAGAATATTCGCAATATTTGTATAGTTGCTCATGTAGATCATGGAAAGACTACCTTAGCTGATCATCTAATTGCTGGCTCTGGTGGTGGATTACTCCACCCGAAACAAGCCGGGCGGTTGAGATTAATGGATTATCTTGATGAAGAACAGAGAAGGGCAATTACAATGAAGAGTTCTTCGATTGCGTTGGAATATAAAGGTCACTCGATAAATCTGATAGACTCCCCTGGGCATATGGATTTTTGTGGCGAGGTTTCTACAGCTGCGAGATTGAGTGATGGAGCATTGGTGTTAGTGGATGCGGTTGAGGGTGTACATATACAAACCCATGCTGTTCTTCGTCAGGCGTGGATTGAGAAACTCACACCTTGTTTAGTTTTGAACAAAATTGATCGGTTGATTACGGAATTGAAGATGAGTCCAATGGAAGCGTATACTCGGTTGCAGAGGATTGTGCATGAGGTTAATAGGATTGTGAGTGGATATCAATCTGAGAAGTATCTATCAGATGTTGATTCTATGATTGCAGGGCCTGTAGGTGAGATGGGCAGTGATGAGAGTTTTGAAGGTATGGAGGAGGATGATGAAGAAGATACTTTTCAACCACAGAAGGGGAATGTTGCTTTTGTTTGTGGGTTGGATGGTTGGGGTTTCTGTATCAAAGAATTTGCTGAATTCTATGCTTCCAAGCTTGGGGCTAGTGTAGCTACTTTGCAGAAGGCTTTATGGGGACCTCGTTATTTTAATCCGAAAACAAATATGATCCTGGGGAAGAAGCCTACTGGTGCAGGAAGTAAAGCAAAGCCAATGTTCGTGCAGTTTGTGCTAGAGCCACTTTGGCAGGTTTATCAGGCAGCGTATGAACCTGATGGAGACAAAGCGGTGCTTGGTAAAGTTATTAACTCATTTCATTTGTCTGTTCCTCCTCGTGAACTAGAAAATAAGGATAAGAAAATAGTGGTGCAAGCTATTATGAGCCGTTGGCTTCCTTTGTCTGAAGCAATCTTGTCAATGGTGGTTAAGTGTATGCCTGATCCTGTTGCTGCACAGTCTGTTCGAATCACAAGGTTACTTCCAAAGAAAGTGGTCCTGGACTACGCGGTTAAGTCTGATGTCCTTGAAGAAGCAGAGAATGTAAAGAAATCAGTTCAGGCATGTGATTCAAGTCCTGAAGCACCATGTGTTGCTTTTGTATCTAAGATGTTTGCTGTTCCCATGAAGATGCTTCCACATAGAGGTCCCAACGGAGAGAATGTGAACAATTATCCAGACGAAGGCGGGGTTGCTGAATCAGATGAGTGCTTCCTTGCGTTTGCAAGGATTTTCAGCGGGGTTCTTTTGGCAGGGAAGAAAATTTATGTGCTTTCAGCTCTTTATGATCCATGTGAAGGGGAAGAAACAGTGCAGAAACATCTGCAAGAAGTTGAGTTGCATTCCTTGTATCTCATGATGGGACAAGGTTTGAAACCGGTGGCCTATGCCAGGGCAGGAAATGTTGTTGCCATACGAGGCCTTGGTCATCACATCTTGAAGAGTGCAACTCTTTCTACGACTAGAAATTGCTGGCCATTTTCAAGTTGCTGCTACTCTGCGAGTTTCTGTTGAACCAACAAATCCAAGGGATATGGCCGCACTTACAAAGGGTCTGCGGCTTCTTAACCGGGCAGATCCATTTGTTGAGGTTAGTGTTTCTGCCACAGGAGAACAAGTGATTGCAGCTGCAGGAGAGGTTCATCTCGAGAGATGCATAAAGGATCTAAAAGAGAGGTTTGCAAGGGTTAGTCTGAATGTCTCAAAACCCCTAGTCTCCTATAAAGAGACCATTGAAGGGGATGGATCCAATTTCCTTAAGAATCTGAAGCTCTTGATTGGTAGCTCAGATTGCGTTGAGAAAACAACTCCCAATGGTCGATGCGTTGTTCGGGTGCAGGTGGTAAAGCTTCCTCCAGCACTGACAAAGTTGCTTGATGAAAGTTCTGATCTGCTTGCGGAAATTCTAGATGGAAAACTTGGGCAGAGAAGCAACAAACTGTTGGCAACACATACAGAAGAAAATTCGGTACTAGATGAGAGTCCAGTTAAAGCACTTAAAGAACGGATGATGGATGTTGTGCAGGATTATGTTGTCAGTCAAGAGCTCGACAAGGATAATGCTGATAAATGTAGAAATGTGTGGCTTCAGTTGCTGCGGAGAATCTGGGCTCTTGGACCTAGGCACGTTGGTCCTAATTTTCTTCTTGTTCCAGAATGATGATCATTCAGTTCTAATTCGAGGTTCTCCTCTTGCATCTCAAAGATTAGGGTTTGTTGATGAGAAGACCTGTGATGAAGATGTGGCTTTTAAAAAATCTGTAGAAACAAGCAGTTCACTCTTTATGGAGGCAGAGAGTCTCAAGAGCAGTGTTTTATCTGGGTTTCAGCTTGCTACTGGAGCTGGACCATTATGTGACGAACCTATGTGGGGCTTGGCCTTTATTGTTGAAGCTAATGTTATTGCACTGGAGAATCAATCCAGTGGATCTGATGTTTCTACTCAACTAGCAGATAACTATGGCATCTTCACTGGACAAATAATGACAGCAGTGAAAGAAGCATGTAGGACAGCTGTGCTTCAGAAGAAACCTCGACTTGTGGAAGCCATGTACTTTTGTGAATTGAACACCCCAACTGAACATCTGGGCTCCATGTATGCTGCTTTGTCTAAGAGACGTGCCCGAGTTTTGAAGGAAGAGATGCAACAAGGGTCTTCTTTGTTCACAGTGCACGCATATGTGCCGCTTACTGAAAGTTTGGGGTTTGCACAGGAGCTTCATGGAAAGAAATCTGGAGCTTCAAGGGCGTTACTTGTATTTAGTCACTGGGAAGAGCTTTCTGAAGATCCTTTCTTTGTGCCTAAGACAGAAGAAGAAATCGAAGAGTTTGGAGATGGTTCTAGTGTTCTGCCAAATACAGCTAGGAAGCTTATTGATGCAGTGAGGAGGCGGAAAGGTCTTCCTGTGGAAGACAAAGTAGTTCAACATGCCACCAAGCAGAGGACACTATCTCGTAAAGTATAAAGATGGTGGTTCTATTGATGTATCTGGACCTCTAACAGAACTGTAAGTTGTTATATTGTTTTGTTGGAAGATGGGAAAAGAAAAGGGTATTCAGTGGTACGTACATGTCACCAGTGTTTTTTTCAGTGTTACAGATCCGATGACAAGAATCGAGCATCTGACTTTGAAAAACAAAAGATGGATGCCAAAGTTGGTAAATAATGGCTACAGTGACTGCAGCGTATTTCAAGTAACATTTGATTATGGAGATAACTCAATATTATTGACCCTGTAAGTATACACTGTTCATTTCAGCAAACTCTTAATTTCGTCTTTTATTAACGTTCTCATTATTGGGCTTTATGTTTCAAACTTAGTAATTCTAGTTGTCTAAGTCAAAAGACTCAAAATTGTTTCCCTTAGCTCTTAGCCTGTAAGCACCAGATTAGTGACACTGGTTTAGGGGATATACTTGATGGTGAACTTGTGTACTCCATTACATATATGATGAACTTGTGCATAACATGTGTCAGTTAAAAGACCTTCGGATATAACACCCACAAACAACAAAAAATAGATACAAAATGAAATTTTTGTCAGTTACCAACTTCCATTAGAACCGTTGGTGCAGGAGTTTGGTTTATAGCTCTGGTACGAATCATGGTTTGATTTGTCAAATAAGAACTGAAAAGTCCTCCAAACCCATTTCATTAGTTCCCAAAACCTTGAAAACGAGAAACACATCATTTTCTGTGTATTGAGGGAAGTTTTGTGATTCTGTCAATTCACAGCATTCTGTACTCTGGTGATATTTTCCCTTTTCATGTTTGATCCCAGACTTGTTTAGGATGTTAAAGATACTAGAAACACTTGCTTTTTACTGAAAATCCTTTGACGTAGAACCTGCGTCAAATCTTTCATGCTCATTTCTTATTACCTTAACTTGTTAAGATCTAGTGTTGAACTTAGTTTCCAAACCAAGATTCACTGCATAAGAACATTAACCTGGAATGTACTTAACTTCTCATTTTACATTTGATGGGGAAAATAATGACCGGGCACTGTGACTAGTCTAAAAGCCATCAACTTTTGAACCTATAACAGAAGACTTGGTTGAAGTCTTCTGCTATCAGTACTAAGAAACAAAGGTTACACAATCAAGAAGAAGAAGAAGAAGAAGAAGAAAGACTAGTAAAAGTAAAATGTAACCGGATTATAATAATCAGTTTGCCGTATGTATGTTCTATAGTTTGTACGAATCACACTAGTGACTGTAAGTAATTTAGATCATTCTAAGTAACACCCGCACTTCACCAGCCATTTCTAGGCTTTGTATGCATCCTGGTAGAGCTAACTCACATACTTCACCATCCATTCTAGGCTTTCTATGCATTCTGGTAGATCGTCGTTGTAGGTTCTGACGTGAGTCTGCAACATCAAATTCAATGATTCAACCATATGAAACAAAAATTAGTTTATATATATACACATGAAATCAGTATACTACATCCAAAATACAGGCCTATTTTTGTGTGTCTAATAGTCCGCACAACACCCTTGATTGATTAAGTGTTGCTCTGTTGACCCTGTTTTGGTAAGTTCACACATACATCCATAGATACTCAATCCTCAATTTTGAAGTAGAGACTGCATTGCCCATAATATTGTGAGTGGAGTTTTAATAAGGAGGATATATAACAATACCTCCATGATGAATTGGCAGGAGGAATCCTTATTGGATACCAAGGCTGAAAGAATGACCAAACCGGCGGCAACAGTTGATGGCCAGTAGCACAGCAGGTCAGGGTCCATCAAAGACAGAACTGCAAGATACTTGGCCCTGTCCTCCATTTCCTGATCCGCTCTTGCTGCTTTCAGATAGAACCTAGCAACATTTGGCCTTAATATTCTCAGAACTGACAACGTGAAATAATAATCCTTACAGAATCATGGACTAAAAACTAAATGGTCAGGGATAGGCCAGGCTGGGCTCAGACAGGTGCAGTGGTCTCACTACTATATCGAATAATATAAACAAGAGACAGGAGGGGAAGGTAACAATACCATAAGAAGTTGTAAGTGGTGGGCAAGAAACATTGGAAGTTGAGGATCTCTTGAACTAACCACTCCATGGCAACAACTTCACACCTGCTATACACATCACTCCCAATCTGGAATGTCTTTTGCCTTGTACTGCAGACATTTTTGTACAGAAACATATCAATTGCAGACAGTATAAACTATAATCCTTCTGATACGAATAACAGGTGTTCATGTGATCGAGTGGTCCATGCCAAAATGGTGAATAATAGTTACCAGTTGTACATCTGATTTTCTTCGATTCTTGTGGCTAAGGTGAGGCAAGCAATTCCAAGCAGTTGAAGCTTCCTTTTGGTTTTGAAGAAGCCTTGGCTTAAAAATCTGTCCATGAGGCTTACACATAAGAACACTGTCTCTAAATTGAGCTCCCTCAGACCTGATTCCTGCATTGTTAATGTAGCTCATTCATTAATGTACAGAAATTAAGGAGGAGATTAGAGATTCATTTCACTGAAAATAACTTCTAATTACGAACTGAACTTACATCGATTATCCAGTTAAGAATTGCTTGCCTCTCTTGAAGAAGAAAATCTCCGTAGGCTGTTGTTGTGTAATAATCTTCGAAGTAATCTTTAAGAATCACATGATTTCTTTCTCTGCTCCTGAATTTGATGTAACTATCTTCATCATTTTCATCTTCAAATTTCAAATACTGAGAATCAAATCAACAAGTAAAGTAAATTCAGATCAGAAAAGTTTGGGTAGATTGGAGATTCTGAAATATCATAATCAAGTAAGAACTCGAGAATGAGATTATGTACTTACAGTGAGTTTCTCGGAATAGTCTTTGTGGATCTGTGAAGAGATTTTGCAATCTGAAGATGCTACAGAGCTTAATCTGGAGAATTCCTTCGAGTATTCAGTAAGAAATGAGTAATAAGCAGTCGGATTTAGATCTGATCCTTGAGAAAAATCAGTTTGAGATTCAGAATCGTAAAGTGATGTTCCAACGTAATCTGAGAATTCAGAATCTAGATCGGAAATTGTCTTTGAGTAATCTGATTCTTCAGCGTCATAAGAATAATCTTCAGAACAAATGAGTTCACAGTCTGATTCACAGTCTTCAGGTTTTTGATTGATCGCTGTTGATTCTGAATCGGCGAATTTCAAATTCGACAAATCTGAAATTGACGCCACCGGAGCTCTGTTTTCATCGCCGTCGAATTGATTTTCATTTTTCGGTTCGGAATTAGATTTTGGAACAAAAAAGATCTCTGAAATACCATCACCTCCTTGAATTTCCACCTTTGCTTTCTTAACAGAAGAATCATTACTAGTAAATTCCTCCTCCGATTTGAAATTTTTCCTTGAGTTTTTAATCGAAGAATAAACTGATTGAATACAAGAAGTTTCAGAGAAAGAGATTGCTTCAGAAACATTATGATTATTACCTCCTTCATCATTTTCATCAACTTTACGAGCTCTACTTTTCCATTTTCTCCCGGAAAACTCATCGCCGGAGAATACTACACCACAAGAATTAGATTCTGATACCTTCTCCGTTGCTGTTGCTTCAATCTCCTTCCGTTTGTAGCAATATCTATTGATGATTCTCCTATCATCGGAACAATTCTCAGTTTCAGAAATCACAACTTGTTTCTTCTTCTGCTGCTGCTGCTTGAGAGACAGTTTAAACTCTTGAAGTGTTTCAGATCCAACTGAAATCAAGTTTGATGTACACGAAATCTCATCTGGAATCAACACTGATGATACCTCATCGTTTGGTTTACGCTTTTCTACTCTGTATAAAGAATTCGAAGAAGATTCACCGAGAATTGGAGAGATCTGGAAACGTTTTCTACGAGGAATCTTTGATCGGAGCTTCTTCATTACTGATACTGGTTCAAATTTTTGATTCTTCTTTGTCAAATTACTTCTCTCAGAAATTCTACTCTCAATTGCTTTCATTATCTTCAGTTGCAGAAGAAAATCTCGATGAATCGGTTTCAAAAATTTTTCAAAATGAAGTAAACCCGCGAAAAATGAGAAGAGAAGCTGAGGAGAGAGATTGTCGTGTTTAATAAGTGAAATTGTGGGACCATGTGACATCATGGGGGGCCAACTGACCCTTCCCTCGTTTATCGTGCTCCCTAAGCTGCCGAATGAGTATCTTCGTGGAATGAGGGTATGAGATATTGGAAAACCGAATACCCTCTCCGGTTGAGGGGGGAGCCGAGGTGTGGTTAGCTCTTACTCACTTGTCATCTGGCTCCGAAGTTTGTTATGTGTGTTTTTTTTGTGGGTAATTCTAGATTATTCGAGAAAATTTTTAAAAGAGAATTCGGTGATGGTTAGGTAGCGATTTTATTATTGGAATAGGTATTGGCCTCTGTTTCACGAGCAATTTTTGTGAGTAAAATTTTGATATTGATTAAGGAAAATTATAGATGGAGGAAGGAGACGCAGAGACAAGAAGGAGAACCATCATATTAGAGAGATTAGTAGTTCTATTACATAGGTTACATCATATACATAGAAAGTGGTAACTAGATGGACCGCACATCCATGGGCCATAGGCCCTGTAACACTCCCCCTTGTGCGGTTCAATAACAAAACTTTATACATAGTGCTTCACATATAATGCTTTGAATGTATTTCTTCAAATGACGTCCTCTCCTTAATTGCTTGTGCCGAAATCAAAGTCCTCATTAAAACTTTGATAAGTAAAAACTCAGTGGGATAAAATCTTGGTACAACTCTTCACATGTAGTACTTCACATGTTATCTCGTACTTTACATGTAGTTAACCACATGCGATACGATCTTCAAGGACCGACTAGTCTAAGTTAATTGCCTCATTAAAACTTCTCCAGGAAAACCCAGAGGGACAAAACCTAAACTAAAGAAAAGGAGTACAATATTAAGCAAACTTAGAACATAGTTGGACTTGAATATGTTGCCTCATTAAAACCTTGGCAAGGAAAAAACCCAGTGAGACAAAACCTTGATGAAGAAAAAAGAGTACAATGTGACAGATGCAAGTAAAGGTGATCCGTTGCAGATGATCACTTTGCTCTATTGATGTTTACTAGTTGCTTCAAAACTCTTAAGGTGGTAAAGACAATAGCCTTAGCTGGGAAATTACATTCCCGGTGTTTGTTGTTGTCTCATTAAAAACCGTGCCGAGTAACAAAACCCTGTGGAAAAAAGCAACCTCGGTGAAGGAAAATAGTAGAACGCACCATTAGATGCTCCCCATGATGTCAGACAATTTTCATTAGTCTAATGCAGTCAAAAGGAGTTTATCACACTTTAATTTGGTGACTTTAATGTTTATAAGACCCTATCCTTGATTCTGGAAGTTACGTTGCTTAAAATATTATCACGTTTCATTTCTTTGATTCAGATATTTTCAGTAATATCAGCGCGATCTTTATCTCTTCAACGTCAACATACTTGATGTTTTTAGTGTTGCCTCGCTAAAAACCTTGTCGAGTAACAAAACCTTTGGAAAAAACTATTCTCGATCGAAGGGAAAAAGAGTACAACACTCTTCAATTTCGAAGTAAAATATGTCGACATCATATCCTTGGATCCTCCCTGATGTCGGCATCTCCCCCTGATTACTTTCATAGTTGTTCCAGATAGTTCCTTTAGTCATGTACTTTTCGAAACTGAATATCGGTAATGCCTTAGAAAATAGTCTACCATATCTCCCCCTGATTACTTTCGTTGGAGAAGAGATTATTGTTCCTTCATAATCAAAAACCTTTGGATTACAGTTCCTTTAACATTCCTTTTTATGTCTTTGCAGGGATAAAACAAACTCATGTCAATGGTTACTTTTAAGTACATGATTACATTCACTGTACCATTCTAAAGACATTGCGTTGGCGCTGAGCTATATCTAGCTAACAAGTTCCCTGAGGATGTAAACTTTAATCGAGTATATTACTATACTAAGTACAACAATGCGTATATTGTACTTAGATATGAAAATTTCATCCCCAACACATCTACGTCATCTTCCTTTAGACGAAATGGTCACTTACTTATATTTGAACCTCGACTAATCATGGGAGTGTTATCAGGATGCATATCTTTATTAAATTTCCTGACAACTTTAGACATATGCAAACTGGTGGAATAACATACCACAAGCTCAGTATTTGGTCGAGCTTTACCTAGATTTTTCATCTCAAATTCGGATTTCGAATATCTTTTAAGGTCTCTTATTACATCAAGAGTACCCATCAAGTCTGTACCATCGACATAGATAGCTACAATTCCAAATCAGGAACTTTCTTCTGAATACGCAAGGAAAAATAACTTACTTGTCTATCCCCTCCAAATCAACTAGCCACCTAGACGGGTACACCAAATCCGCCTGATTGCTTCAATCTATAAGTGAGCGTTATATCTAACTGTAAACGCACTCTATGGTTTTGAGTCACTTGATTTGGGAAACAAAAGGCTATCAAGTACTTTTGTAAACATCTTCTATCTCTTGATTCTTTCAAAGATACAAACAACCACATACATATGTTGCATTTCAAGTCCATTTGAAATTACCAAGATAACTAAATAGCGGAATGCTATAACGTTCATTACAAGAGAACAATTTCAGGGCTTTGTGAGAAACCTCGCGCCACAAGGCAAGTCTTTATCCGTTAAGACTGTTTTCTTCTCATTATGCTTCGTGAAAAATTAATCATGTATGTCCAATAGGATTTACATTTTGTTAGTTAGCACTGCCACACCAAATACCTGTATATTTGTCAAACAACCAAGTTCTGTCTGGATTGTATAGGCCAAATATGCTCTTCGGTGACATCAAGGAACAAGGAGCTTGGTTCGATCTTATCTTGCTCTATTTTCTTAAGCAAGTGTATATGCAATTAATCATCAATATGCTCGCATGATCTTTCCATTGACTCGTGAGAATTCTCATAATCCACTTGGGATGTCATTGTTCTCTGGAATCATTAAACTTCGGAGCGTCCTCCAGTTTGATTCATGGATATATTAAGAGACAATCTTATGAGATGATTTCCGATGATATAAATAAGTTGTCCCTTACTCACCTACTTTCTTTTTAAGTGAGGATTAATCGAACCAAGTTGTCTCTCCAACTTCCTTTATGGAGCCACGGCCTCAACCACACTTCCACTAAGTGTAGTTGCAACACCTTAGTCTATGGTATATATCCCTTACTGAAGATTCGTAACCTTGCGCAGGTAGGTTTGTAGCTAGTATGTGTGATCTTATCACATTAGCGACATCAGTGTACATTCTGAGAATCGATTATTCTTTGTCACTTCACATTTACATTTGTGGAGTACATGGATCAATATGAGACATAGTGGGAACACACCACGACAATTCATGTCATTCCTTTAGAAAATACTTTTTCTTATCTACCCATAACGACAGGAAGATTGTCTCATTAAAGTGATAACCCGCAAATCTAGCGGTAAGAGATCTCCTGCCAAAAGGTTTAAAATGCGGATAATTGTTGGGAACTCATTTCCAACATAACTACTTAATGCGTAAGAACATGAATTTCAGGCTTAAATCCATTTACCAACTGGTACACAGAAAAGGTTGACTAATATTGGGTTCTAAAACGAATTAAGTAAATATGCGTGCAATATTGCATATCCCCCAATCATTTGTAGGAAGGTTTTTACGCATAACTTATCCTTAGACACCATCTATAACCTTTGATGGTAGCTTATGCGAGACCACGAGGTGAGGACGTTATACACTGATCCTATTAAACATGTAATATTTATCAAGTCCTTTTGATGTAAATATCAAGCATTGACAAAGTTGATGAGCCCTTAAATTGTATAATATGTGCCAGGATTGTTTCAAAAACGCATAATTTCTCGTGAACAATAATTCAACACTTTGAATCATCCACCAGAACCATAAATCACTTGAATGGTTCGCATTCTGCATGGATAGGTCCACAAATATCACCTTGTTTCTTTTGTAAAAATGGGTCGTTTACCATTTGCATCTTAAGATGGTCTCAATCATTTTTTAATAAAGAATGACTTTATAAAATGAGTTACATGCTTTATTACTTTAAAAGCATAATGGGAGGGGGTGTTTCTGGTACTTTAGAAGAGTTGATTATGAGAGATGTCGTCACTTTGCATTCTTTTAGTATTTTTAATTCCCATTTTTTTGTTCACTCAAATAAAATGATGTCCATTTGAGTTCTTTCAAAACAGAATATCTTATCACAACCAAAGTGTCTTTATGGTTATGTCAAAACCTGAATGAGTCAATTCCCAACATTGCATTGTCGGTGACGATATGGATTCAATTATCCAAGTATTGGTGATTTACAATTCACTAGACTAATTGGCTCATTATTTTACTTAAAATGTGCTTTCTTTCACATTCATTTGAGGTAATTTACATTCTCATTCTCATGGTTAGTTTTTGTAAATAATCGTTTGCACATACTTCGTAGAAACTTAACAAAATGTGATTAGATCTTAGTTCTTATAAAGCTCATGTAACTTTTAATCTTTATACCAATTAGGTAACAAAGATTGAGCACTTCGCTCGGTAATATCGCATGGTATTATATATAAGGAAACAATTCAACATTCAGTTTAATATATTTCCTTAAGATTTCATGTAATAAGTAGTGCCCTCCTTATTATGAACAAAAGAAAATCTATCTCATTTACTTTAGCGTGTTACTGTTCATGAAGATGATATACTTTTCATCATAATGTATGGATGATCCCTGTAACTCAAGTACTTTTGAGTATTTTTCAAGTTCTTTAGAGTATTTCAATCGCATGCAAATGATATACTATTCATTCCATAAGAGCATACAATTGATATAATTTTTCACAAAAAAAGGTAAAAAAAGTTTTTTTTTTTTTTTAGCTAATATAATATCGGTCAAATATCATGTAGACTGTAGGGCCCCCTAAGCTAGCAGCTGACTAATACAAGAGATTAACTATAAAGTGAGGCACTAACGATCTAAAACATCTATTTAAACAGTAAGAAAGGAGTTCTAATCAAAGATTAACCCGAATCTAAACCCTCTCTAAAAAAATTACAAGAACTCCTCTCATAGTGAGTTGGTTTACAAATAGAATATAAACACAAAATAAACACAGTGGAAGCTAACCAACTAACGAAACCAACTCCACGAAGCTTTCATCGCCACGTGCACCACTTGATCTGAATCTCTCTCTGAAACTGAAAGTGGGAATTGAGTGAGCACATCATTCTGAAGGGTGCCTAATAGAAATAACAACTAACTTTCAAGTAATCACTAGAATGATTTGTAAACAATGCAGGTTTTGTAAAAAACCGATAAAACACGGAAACACAATAAAGCATATTAAAATAATAGTATTACTGAAAATATAAAGTTTTACCAACCAATAAACCGGCACACATTCACAACATAAATAATAGCTGAGCGACGTCTTCCTTCGGAGTAGCATGGCATGACTGTTGCGGATTCTTCAATGATCATTAAAGCGCCCATGAGGTTTCCTTCCTCAAGTCATAAATTATATGTACCTTACCAGTACCTTATTCTACGCGCACTCTACATATCAAGTATCTAAAGAGATCTAATGGTAACAACATTATATCCGATCGAAGTGCTTACACAGTGGAGATACCTCTTTACCGTCCCCGCGTAAATCCAACAATCTTATATAAGATTCTCAACATCATTCTCTCTAAATACCAAAACATAACATAATAGCTTTTGAAAGTAATTTAAAAGAACAGTAAACATTCATGTATGAGACATGCGTTGCCCGTACAGAAATATGGAAAGTAATATTCGGTGACACGAGTACACACCTAGATAGTTTATTAGTTGGCAGCAATTTTCACTCCTTTAGCGCATAAATATCGATATAGCTTTTGGGCAACCACATCACACACCAATCAAAAGGAAACTTTCTCCCTTTCATGCTAACAATAAGTAAAGATTGTAACCACTTGTCCAGTCAATGGAAAGAATCACTTTTTGAAAATAAGTAAATACTCCCAAAACACAGATATTAGTTGTTTCTAAAGATCCAAGCCCAACCCAAAATGTAAAAGAAAACTAGTTTGTATTACACACATATAATACATGCATACACTATCATATAGTAACAAAGATATGCATGAATTTCACAAAAGATAGATTTGTAAAACAATAATGAATACAAGAGAGTTCGTTATCGATTCCCACCTCTTTTGATAACAAGTCTCTCCTACCTCGAAATGTTCAATCCACTGGATCATCCTTTGGATCAATCGTTGTTAATAAAGAGTAATTGTTAATCACATAGGCACTCTAAGATATTAGCCAAAAGGCCCAAACAAGGCTCATATCATAATCTCATACAATTCTCTAGTTATAGTCTAAGTGAACTAACTAATGGTTCTAAGACATTTAAGATTCTAATCCCATATATGATTCTTTAGCACATCTAAAGGTTTACCTATTTCAGTTAGGTTGATTCTATAGTCCAATGATAGGTCTTATAAATATGTACAACTCTGTAAAAGAAACCAAAAGCTAATTCAGACCATAAGAGGTCCAAAACATCAAACTAAGAATACATGGCACTAAGCTCAAGCCCACTAAACTCGGCCCAATACACAAGGCCCGATCCATCTGGGTCAAACTAACGGTCACCGACGGTCAAAGGAGTCAGCTAACAGTCCACACCAGTCAAAGGCCAGGGTCAAGGTCCAACTCGGTCCACTCAGGTCAAGACAGGTAACTCGGTGGGTCAACACGGTTCAACTCAGTCAGCTTAACTGAGTCAGGCAACGAGAAATCAGTCAGACAATCTGACTAGGATTACTAGCAGGACTAAGTCTCAAGAACAGAAATTCATACAATCATTACAATAAAACAACTCTAATAATACAACTCTAGTAGAAATCATCTTCTTAACTGAACTCACACTAACTCTAACCCTATTACATAATTCATATCATCTCCTTCTCTAAACAACATCATCACCTATGTCAAACCAACAATTGCAACTCCATCTATCCCTTCACCAATGAGTACCAACACTAACAGTTCTATAAGCTATGTCTAACTTCCATCTTCTCAACATCAGTTTCATTACTACTAGCGATTCCATCTCCCACTCCATATCCACCAACTACAATACCCACCATGAAACAGCTATGACTCAACCAATACTCCCATTTCATTCCTGCCTGCACAATCTGAAGACTTCATCATCTCAGAAACCAACACCTCCACTGACTCAATTGAACACATCTTCCCTTCATCATTCAGAAGATGCTACAACTCAGTTCTATTTTTCACCATCATTCTTCAATCCAGATAGTCTTTAGATTTTCTATTAATGTAAAGTTTCTTATTAATATACGAATTTATTTTCTTTCAAGTCTATTGTTGTAGTAAGCATCCAAATATTATTACTACTGATTCATATGTATTTTAGTGATTTACTAAATCAGTTAGTAGACTAACGATAAGTTAGGTATAAAATTACTAAGAAATTAGTCTTTTTATTTTAAGCAATGTATCTGCAAATTCTTAGGTCTACTCTAATAAATCTTACATTATCTATCTGGTTTCAAAACACAATAACGTATTTCTAATTTTATTAAATTTACAGAATCTGATTGTAGGCAATTACTAATAATTTTTGCGTAGCTACTTGTTCCTAATTATTATTTTTATCGTTATACATTTACTAATAAGATCTTAATTAGATAATGTTCGTTAGAATACTATTTGATAAATGTTAATATTACTTTTGTTATAATTATTAGTGATCCTATTATCATTTATTATTATTAACACTAATGGTCGAACTATTATCTTAATTATTTTTTACAAACTAAGTTCATTTTTAATTTAATAGATTAATGGTTCTAATTAAGGGAAAGGGTACTCTATTAGTTTCTAACTAAAATTTGGGACCCATCAATTTACTAAAAGAAGCAAGTCCTCCTTTTATGAATAGTAATCCATGAATGTAAGTTGCCCTGTCTAAGCTGATCAGACCTAACTATGGTTTCCTACAAACAAAGACAACACAAACACACCAGAATTACAAACCTCACTATTTTCCAGTGCTAGATTATTTAAGTGTTAAAATTAACTAATCTCTAAACTTCTATCATAACTGGTTTAACCTAAAAATTTTACTTCATAGATATACATAAAAAAAACAAGAAGCAAGCAATCAACATGTTATGCAAATAAATAAAGATCAATACGATTCCTCTTTTAGTTATTGATTGTTTTTAATGATTAACATTTATCTCACAACCCATTACCCGATTCTAAATTAATCTAGTTCTCTAACTGACACTGGATAAACCTATTATTTCCCATGTAAGATCTAATGGTGAGCTCTGATACCAACACTGTAGCGCCCCCTAAGCTAGCAGCTGACTAATCCAAGAGATTAATTATCAAGTGAGGCACTAACGATCTAAAACATCTATTTAAACAATAAGAAAGGAGTTCTAATCAAAGATTAACCCGAATCTAAACCCTCTCTAAAAAAATTACAAGAACTCCTCTCATATGATACATATTCAGTAGTGAGTTGGTTTACAAATAGAATATAAACACAAAATAAACATAGCGGAAGCTAACCAACTAACGAAACCAACTCCTCGAACTTTCATCGCCACGTGCACCACTTGATCTGAATCTGTCACTGAAACTGAAAGTGGGAATTGAGTGAGCACATCATATCGATGGGTGCCCAATAGAAATAACAACTAACTTTCAAGTAATCACTAAAATGATTTGTAAACAATGCAGGTTTTGTTAAAAACCGATAAAACACGGAAACACAGTAAAGCATATTAAAATAATAGTATTACTGAAAATATAAAGTTTTACCAACCAATAAACCGGCACACATTCACAACATAAATAATAGCTGAGTGACGTCTTCCTTCGGAGTAGCAAGGCATGACTGTTGCGGATTCTTCAATGATCATTAAAGCGCCCATGAGGTTTTCGTCCTCAAGTCATAAACTATATGTACCTTACCAGTACCTTTTTCTACGCGCACTATACATATAAAGTATCTAAAGAGACCTAATGGTAACAACATTATATCCGATCGAAGTGCTTACACAGTTGAGAGCCCCCTTTACCGTCCCCGCGTAAATCCAACAATCTTATATAAGATTCTCAACATCATTCTCTCTAAATACCAAAACATAACATAATAGCTTTTGAAAGTAATTTAAAATAACAGTAAACATTCATGTATGAGACATGCATTGCCCGTACACAAATAGGGAAAGTAATATTCGGTGACACGAGTACACACCTAGATAGTTTATTAGTTGGCAATAATTTTCACTCCTTTAGCGCATAAATATATATATATATATATATATATATAACTTTTGGGAAACCACATCACACACCAATCAAAATGAAACCTTCTCCCTTTCATGCTAACAATAAGTAAAGATTGTAACCACTTTTCCAGTCAATGGAAATAATCACTTTTTGAAAATAAGTAAATACTCCCAAAACGCAGATATTAGTTGTTTCTAAAGATCCAAGCCCAACCCAAAATGTAAAAAAAAACTAGTTTGTATTACACACAGATAATACATGCATACACTATCATATAGTAACAAATATATGCATGAATTTCACAAAAGATAGATTTGTAAAACAATAATGAATACAAGAGATTTCGTTATTAGGGCTGTCAATGGATAAAAATCCGTCGGATATTGGCAATACCGATAAGGTTAAGGTTAAGGGTTATCGGATATCCGGTATCCGATAATATCCGTCGGTATTCAAAAATTCAATATCGATAAGGTTAAGGATAAGCTATCGGATATCGGATATTACTCCGTTAATTTCCGTTATCTACTCATGATACAAAAAACTTCCAATAATTTCCGATAATTTTCGTTAATATTCAATAATTTCCGATAATTTCCGTTAATATTCGATAATTTCCGATATTTACTTAGGAGAGACGTAATCAAATGGCTAAAGAGTAAACCTAAAGGGTATTAGGTATCGAAAATTTCTGAAAATTTTATGATATAGTTATACACTAACGATATCGGATATTAACCTAACGGAAACTCCCTTAGCCGGTACCGTTATGTTAATAAACGGATATCCGTTACGTTAAGGTTATCGGATATCGGATAGCCGTTATGTCGGATATTAACCTAACGGAATCCGGATGTTCGGAAACAGATACCGGATATCGAATATCCATTGACAGCCCTATTCGTTATCGATTCCCACCTCTTTTGATGACAAGCCTCGCCTACCTCGAAATGTTCAATCCAGTGGATCATCCTTTGGATCGATCGTTGTTAATAAAGAGTAATTGTTAATCACACAAGCACTCTAAGATATTATCCAAAAATCTCAAACAAGGCTCATATCATAATATCATACAATTCTCTAATTATAGTCTAAGTGAACTAACTAGTGTTATTCATTTAGAGATGGATTTGCTGATTTTATGTTGACATATCTAAGTCTGATGCATGTGTAACTCCTAGTTACATAATTCAGATGCATGTGTATCTGCAAGTTACACATGCTAATTAGATGTGTAACTTTTACTTACACATACTGATTTTGGGTACACATACCAATATGCATGTGTAACTCCTAGTTACACTAGTCATATGCATGTGTAACTGCTAGCTACACTAGCCAGATGAATGTGTATCTCCTAGTTACACATGTTATATGCATGTGTAACTCTCAGTTACACAATTCAGATGCATGTGTAACCGCTAGCTACACTAGTCAGATGCTTGTGAAACTGAAATATAAATTGTTTTATGTAATGTTCATTTTAATCGTATAAATACTGATTGCTTGTTGTTATATTTCAGGTTTTAGATAACTTCATAAAAGCTAATTGCTTAAACGTGGTAATGGTCTCGCTGGAACTGGAGTTGACGCTGAATACACAAGTCAGATGCATGTGTAACTCTCAGTTACACTAGATAGACACATATGTAACTCTCAATTACACTAAACAGATGCGTGTGTAACTTCTAGTTACACATGCTAAGAAATTATTGTAAATGAATATTAAAGTAATAATTTTTTTTTGTGTTTTTTTTTTGATGTCTATTTATTTGCATATATATACAAGTGTAACTTTGCATTACACATATCATAAGGATGTGTAACTTCTGGTTACACGTGTCATATGCATGTGTAACTTCTGTTTACACCTTCGCACTGTATTTTAATAATTTCGGGCCTACATTTAATAATTTTGGGCCTAAATTTAAATTTTATTTAATTATGGGCTTGACAATATGCATAAGGGTATCAAGATCTTTTAAAAACTCAGCCTAATTTCCCCTAAAATATATCATTTCTGGGTGACCCGTTTTTATCTTATTAGGTGACGCCCCTCTAACGAAATGTGACGCTCCAATAATAATCTTCAAACAAAAGGTAGGTGAGATAGAGGAAGAGGTCCAACACCACAAGTCCACAACTGAAGTGCTCTTGGATTTATAGTTGTTTTGGTTCGTCACAGTCGAAGAAGAAGAGAAATCGAAGCAGTGGCTTTCTTCTCCATCACAGCCGAAGTTAAAGTGTTAAATCGAGAAGCTATGGATCGTCAAAATGGGTTAGTACATGAAACCCACTTCCAATTATCACTGTTTAGCAACTTGCATTTTAGGGTTTACTAGAATTTTAAGCTTATTAGTAAAATTTTGTTTTTAGGGTTTATTGATTTTGTTTTTTTTTACTGTAGAAGCATGTAATTAGTGTTTCTAAGGTTGGATCGATCATCAAGAAAGAAAAGATTAGGATTTTTCCATCATGAATCAGGAAGTAATTGGTAAATTTGTAATCAACTTTATCAGATCTGCTGGCTTAGAAGAAACATTTATGAGGCGATATGGAGTCAATTCAATCATTGAAATTACACCAGTTCAATTTAACAAGTTCTTTTGCAAACCTCCAGAACAGATTTCTAGGCCAGATCCATCACCTGCATGCCCGATTACTCTCAGTAGTGTTGAATTAGACCTTCTTGCCCCATTTATGCAAACACTCATCGATTATGACACCCCAAGAGGTTTATCATTCTACAAACCTTCATGCTTTATTCATGGACTACTTTATCCACCTCATTAACCAATGACAACTTTATTAGATACTGTCCGAATTACCATCCCTATTATCTTCGTCTATATTATGGGATTCTGTTTTGGATACAATGCTTAAGGGCTCGCAGAGATGCACGCTGCTTAGGGTTTGCTGACTCTGCTTTTCTAGATTTCTTCACCACAACCTTCCCTCCAGAAAGCCTTCCAGTTTGTGGACCTCTCATGCTCTTATTTCAGTCTCTGTGTACTTCAAAGCCAGAGATAAAATCATTTGGACTTGTCGTCCCTGACCTTCCGAGTAAGCCTGGTCCAACTTACCGACATGAGTTTATGCAACAAGACATTAACTCCTTCCTACCTAACATTCCAGGTATCTTTGCTCTCATTCGAGACCTATATGATACCATTCATGATGATTCAGAAGGCAGAGTCTATCCTAATCTGGGTTGTCATACTCCAGTTCCTCCTGGCGCCAATGAACCTATTCAGTTTGGTTTCTGTAACTTTCCCATCCTTGCACAAAGGAATGATTTCGAAAAATATGCTCTATGCTCACCAGGTTTACAGTACCCATGCGAAGCATACAAGGGAATCAATCGATCCTTTTATGAGAAGTACAACTCTATCCCTTTCCCCGCACTCCATGCGGATGATAAATTAGCTGAATTTCCTGCATTCCTCCATCTGGATGGATCTCCTAAGTGGTTTGTGTCAATTGTGTTAATTGCTGCTAAAGCGGCAAAATTCTTTGAAGAATCAGGCTTTCTATCTGACTGTTCGCCTAAAGGCTTACCTATTAATCAGTATGTCTGCAACATTCAAAGACCGGATACCCTTCCTATTGCCCCCAGATATTCAGCTGACCCAAGCTCTCTAATCCAGTTCAGCTTACAGCTTTCTACAACTGTAAGAAAACCAATCCCTCTGATCAAAGCAATGGCCGCAAGCTGTCAGACTCGCATCAAAATGTACCATCAACATCCATATTTCGGAGCTTTTGGTGAACCTGTCGGCACAGGACCTTTTTGGGATATTCGCCCTGTTGAGACATCCTCGATCGACATCAACTCCTACCTGTCTTATGTTCAAATCATCAAGGAAATGCTGAAGGACGACATCAAAAGATCAAGAACATGCTGAAGGACATCTCGCTTTATCAAATTTTATTTAATTGTAAACTTGAAATTAAAGGATAGGAAACAGAAAAGATGTTAATATTTTAATCAGTTTTATGTTTACCGTTTTACTTACAAGGTTAGCTTATCTCAGCTTTTATCCTAAAGAGCTGTTCATAAAAATAAAAAAAAATAAAAAACTTTGATGTTTGGCTTGCAGATGGCTTAATACACAGAGACATGGAGGTTTGGTCAGTGAAGAGGATATTGCTTCGGTTTTAACAAGGTACAGTCCACCAACAAAACTAGCTCTACTTAAGGAAGTTGCTCAGTTTCCTGATGTGAAAATAGATTGGAATGTGTTGGTCAAGAAGATGACCACAGGTATCACTAATGCATGGGACATTTGGGTTAAACTGCCATAAACAGTAGAAGGAAAACCTGCGACGCCATTGCAAGATGGCGTTAGTGACTTGGAGTATGGGTTGGAAGCTTTTCTTCCTGCTACTGATGAAGCATCATTAGAGGCTGCTGCTTGTGTTAAGTTGCTGCTTGCTTCTGGTTTGCAAGATGATGCGGCAGGTTCTGCAACTGTAGAAGCTCTATTGACTATGAATAAACCTAGTTGGCAGGATCCTAAAAGTCCATTGGATGATCCCCAGGCATGCAGCTTAAAAGGAATAAATATTACTGTTCTATAGTTTCTGTACAAAAACAATGGGTGCCGCCTGCAGTGACAACAGCTTAAGGTTGGATGCAACTGTGTCAAGTGCTGGTGGCCAGCCTGCAAAAAGAAAAAGAAAACTCTGGAGAGCCTGGACAGCAGAGGAGAATAGTGGATTCATTGTTGCTGTGAAGAAATTTGGTGAAAGGAATTGGGCTCAGATTCTTTGGGCAGATATCAAGGATGATAGGACTTCTTCGCATTTAGTCAAGAGACGGACTGTCATAAGTAAGAGAAACAATGCTAACTCAAAAAAAAAGTGTAGGGTATGTGTGTTGGAGCTGGAAACACGTTGAAGGAAGAAAAGGTTCAGCACTCATCCAAGGAAGTAACTAAAAACTCATTCAAGGACAGCGAGATCAAGAACTGATCCTAAGAACTCGTCTAGGGAAGAACAGGTCAAGCCTGTAGATATGGGAATTGATTGTTATGCAGATATAGCCAAGGATGGCAAACAATATTTTGCCATATTCATAACGGGAGAATCTTAGCAATTTTGAGTTCCCAATTTTAGATATTAGGCTAGAGAACCAGCTGGGCCGGGTGTGCTACTGCATACCCATGCTTCAAGCTGGCCCATATAGGCTATATGGTGACTGCCGGTGAGAGTTACTTTTACCTTCAAATTTCAATCCTAGCTCAACATTCAAAAGACATAGTAAATCAGACTGGTTTTGCTTGAATTTAATAAAATTAGGGAGAGATGATTTGGGACAACCAAGAAACTTAAACAACATAATCCATTTAAACTAACTGCTGCCATATAATCAGCTTATTTATGATCACAAAAGAGAAGAAGACTACAAACTTAAAGACACTCACTCATGACAAGCATAAATAAAACCCATTTTAAGAAATAGTCCATAGAAGCTCGGGGTATCATTCCTTAATTATCTCTCCGACCAGAACGAGATGCAGTCGAGTGTGAAGCATCACAATAACCACGTAATATGTCGCCCTCTTCAGCAGTGAATCCTACAGAAGTAAGCATAGAAGGCCAACATTCACGAGTTATGATACGGATAGCTCTACAACATTCAATACCCAGATACATCTCTCCATCCACGAAGAAAAGTATGAACGATTTTTTGGGATCATGGTTTTTTTTGGGGACCATGGTTTTATTTTGGGTAAAGACATTAGAAGTAAATCTAGGTCATCCCTTATCTGGATATTCATATTAATACCTAAATTACTCTACTAATTAATTTTGGGTGATGATTAGTTAGTGTTAATAATAGTTAGTGTAATGATTAGTGAGATGATTAAGTTAAAGATAATTAGTGAGATTAAAAAATCAGATGGTTTTTTTTAAAGAAGTAGAATTATTGAGAGAGTAAAGTTAGAGAAGATGAAGAAGGAAAAACATGAAAAACGATGGATTTTACCAACCACAACCGGAGGAAGGGTATTTGGGTACCCAGGTGTGCTTCAAACTTAGATAATGTTGGTTGAATTGCTCCAAACTTTCATAAAAAATTTCATTTTTTATGTAAATTTGGGTCAGTTCGGTTACCATATGTCAAGAACATGTAACCGAACACACCTGAAAGTGTAGTTCGATTACGTTTTCCAAACACGCGGGTTACCGAACTCGCTCGTTAATGGAGGTTTTGGTCGTACAGTGTAATGTTCGGTTACCTAGGATGAAATGGTAGGTAACCGAACTCCGAACTTAACAATTTATTTGGGTACATCTTGTGTGTTCGGTTAGTTCGCAAACTTCAACGCAACCAAGTTCCCAACTGAACTGCAGGTTAAAATTAACCTAGTGTTAGAAGTTCGGTTGGTTCGCAAACTTCAACATATTTTGCGAATCAACCGAATTGGGCTTATATATGCATATAAAGTTCGGTGATATCCTTATTTTGCGAAGGAACCGAACTTATGGACTTCTGTTGTTCTAATACAAGGAGTTCGGTTAAAAGTATTTTTTGCGAATCAACCGAACTCTATTGGCTAAGTTCGGTTACTTTGTAGTTTTAAAATTTTTTGCGAAAAAACCGAACTCTTTTGGCTAAGTTCGGTTATTTTGGAACTCAAGATAGTGGCCACAACAACGCAGTTCGGTTAGACTGGATTTGTTTTTTTTTCGGATCTAAGGATGGAGTTCGGTTACTTTGTAGTTTTAAATTTTTTTGCGAAACAACTGAACAGAGAGTTCTGTGACTTAGTTTTAAATCCAATAGAACCGAATTGTTCTTCGTGTTCTTCATTTTCAAGAAGTTCGGTTAGTAAACTAGGGTTTTTTGGAAAATCGGCCTAACCGAACATGGCTCAGTAACTCCTACTAAAACCCTATTTTGATGATTTCTATTCGATTGAAGCAATCAAAATCAAATTAAAGTGAAGGGTTTGTTGGAAAATACCTCCGGAGTGGTCCCATGGCAGAATCAGGCTGCGGCTGGCGTCTTTTATACTTGATAAAATTATCATGTAACAGAACTTAATTGTGATTGCATTGATGTTGTTACATTTCTTAAATAGGCGGTGGTGGTGGTGGTGGTGGTGGGAGGAGGTGGTGGTGGTAATCGGTGGTTGGTGGTGGTGATAATCGGAGGTGGTGGTGGTGGTAATCGGCGGTGGTGGGCGGTGGTAGTGGGAGGAGGTGGTGGTTATATATATATAGGTAGTTATTAGGTTGGTTTTAAATTAAATTAGGTTAAGGGTAGGTTAGTCATTTCAACGTTTTAGGACACCCCTTATCACTATAGGGAAGGTGGCCTAATAAAACCATGGTCCCCTCAAAAAAACCATGGTCCCTAAAAAAATCGTTCAAAAGTATGATTTGTTAGGAAAACCGTGAGTTTCCTATCTTTGGGCCTTTTCCCCATTGAGTGGGTTTCCTAATATGGGCCATATAGAATTTAGGAAAGAGTTTAGTTTCCTAGTTGGAGACTAATACTTGGTGGCCAAGTTTGTGTTCTCTATATATAGGAGTAGATTTGTAGGTTTGTAGACATCCAACCCAGAAGAGTGGTAAATCCTTGTGCTTAGGATTTTGGTCTCTTTGTTATGGAGGGTCGTGTGCTACCGTGGAGGTCAATATCGGTGTAAGAGAAAAACTTGTAGAGAGAGGATTTTGGTGTTCTAGTGTTGGTTTGTGGCTTTTCCCTAAACCAAGTTTCTAGACGGTTTCCATGTTTCTCCTCTATTACTAGCAACTGTGAAAACGATATAGAAGAGAAGACATGAGGCTGGTTTGAAAGAATGGTTAGAGAATTGGTTTCTATGATTTTTTCAATGGTGTTCTCGGGTATGTCTTGTTAAATCTTTGGTTCTTATCTTAGTTGCGGAAAGAGCATGTGATGGTCTTTGATTTAATGCAAGTTTTCTGGTGATGTTGGCCGTGGATGTAGCCTGTAAAGGTGAACCACGTATATCTTGAGTTGTGATTGTGTGTGCTTCTTATTCTTATGTCTTTCTTATTGTTTCTCCCATCTTTGGTCCAAATCACCAATTGTCCTTTGTGATCCTGTGATTTCGATGCGCTAGGGTGCCAATTTTCCCAACAATTGGTATCAGAGCCATGGACGGGCTGGTGGGACTAAATCTGGAATTGAACGATGGTTTATTGCTCGGGTGGATAAATATTTTTTGAAGATAATGTTTCAACCAGATTTTACACAAAGATGGATTTATGATGTGATTTGCAAATTGTGGAGGGTTCAACTAGGTAGAAGTGTATGTTCATTGTTTGGTTTTATGATGTAGTGGGATGAATAATAGAACTGAATAAGGTGGAATAAATATTTACTTCTTGAAGGTGTTAGTAATCATACACTATAAAAAATGGGTTACAAAGTTTGAAGAAAGGATGGGGCTGTGAAGTCTCATGTAGAAGCAAGTCCAGCAACGCTTCGAAGTTATGCACGAGATGTTATAGATTTATGTTCTTAAGTCTATGTTAAAGTATTCTAGATGGCTTGCACGTAATATCAAGAATGTGCCCGATCTCGAAAGCATGTACCACGGTAATATGGGCATTCACACAGTATAAATTCTGAGCGAGTATGTTAGGTGTGATGGTGGTAAAACTATGTCAGATTGGTGATGGCTTTGAGACTCGCTCAAGAGATTTAGCCTGTTAATCATAGTGGAGATGTCTGATGGTTTGTTTCAGATATACGGTAATCATGACATGTGCTGGAGTACGATATTGAAGCTAATTCTTCCTTTCTGGGTTAGAGTTCATTATATGTTGTTAGCTTACTGGTTAGGTGTAGCTAGCGGTGATTCTTCTGGAGGGTTCTCTTGGTGATCAATGGTGGAGTCTGTGCAAGGATTCGTTGATGGTGATTGAAGATTTTCATGGTGTTTGTGAAACGTGGCCAGTTTCACAGGTGTTCTTCATGAAGAAGATGGTTTGAAGACTTTTATCAGCATCATGGTGTTTTGGTCAAGATATGGTTCTATGAAGATGGGAGTTCGGATTTGAGCTTCGAAGTAATTCTACATGAATATAGAGATGGTGAATAACTTTGGTGGAAGATGAAGGTAATTTCCTGTGATCGTCTCATGCTTGAAAGTATGATCCGATGTGGAGATTGTTAGGAAAACCGTGAGTTTCCTATCTTTGGGCCTTTTCCCCATTGAGTGGGTTTCCTAATATGGGCCATATAGAATTTAGGAAAGAGTTTAGTTTCCTAGTTGGAGACTAATACTTGGTGGCCAAGTTTGTGTTCTCTATATATAAGAGTACATTTTTAATATTGTAGACATCCAACCTAGAAGAGTGGTAAATCCTTGTGCTTAGGATTTTGGTCTCTTTGTTATGGAGGGTCGTGTGTTACCGTGGAGGTCAATATCGGTGTAAGATAAAAACTTGTAGAAAGAGGATTTTGGTGTTCTAGTGTTGGTTTGTGGCTTTGCCCTAAACCAAGTTTCTAGACGGTTTCCATGTTTCTCCTCTGTTACTAGCAACTGTGAAGACGGTGTAGAAGAGAAGACATGAGGCTGGTTCGAAAGAATGGTTAGAGAATTGGTTTCTTCAATGGTGTTCTCGGGTATGTCTTGTTAAATCTTTGGTTCTTATCTTAGTTGCGGAAAGAGCATGTAATGGTCTTTGATTTAATTAAAGTTTTCTGGTGGTGTTGGCCGTGAATGTAGCCTGTAAAGGTGAACCACGTATATCTTGAGTTGTGGTTGTGTGTGCTTCTTTATATTCTGTCTTTCTTATTATTTCTCCCATCTTTGGTCCAAATCACCGATTGTCCTTTGTGATCCTGTGATTCCGATACGCTAGGGTGCCAATTTTCCCAACAATTGGTATCAGAGCCATGGACGGGCTGGTGGGATTAAACCTGGAATTGAACGATGGTTTATTTTTCGGGTGGATAAATAATTTTTGAAGATAATGTTTCAACCAGATTTTACACAGATGGATTTGTGATGTGATTTGCAAATCGTGGAGGGTACAACTTGGTAGAAGTGTATGTTCATTGTTTGGTTTTATGATGTAGTATAGGATGCATAATAGAACTGAATAACGTAGAATACATATTTACTTCTTGAAGGTGTTAGTAATCATACACTATAAAGAATGGGTTACAAAGTTTGAAGAAAGGATGGGGCTGTGAAGTCTCATGTAGAAGCAAGTCCAGCAACGCTCGAAGTTATGCACGAGATGTTATAGATTTATGTTCTTAAGTCTATGTTAAAGTATTCTTGATGGCTTGCACGTAATATCAAGAATGTGCCCTATCTCGAAAGAATGTACCACGGTAATATGGGCATACACACAGTATAAATTCTGAGCGAGTATGTTAGGTGTGATGGTGGTAAAATTATGTCAGATTGGTGATGGCTTTGAGAATCGCTCAAGGGATTAAGACTGTTAATCATAGTGGAGATGTCTGATGGTTTGTTTCAGTTATACGGTAATCATGACATGTGCTGGAGTACGATATTGAAGATAATTCTTCCTTTCTGGGTTAGAGTTCAATATGTTGTTAGCTTAATGGTTAGGTGTATCTAGCGGTGATTCTTATGGAGGGTTCTCTTGGTGATCAATGGTGGAGTATGTGCAAGGATTCGTTGATGGTGATTGAAGATTTTCATGGTGTTTGTGAAACGTGGCCAGTTTCACAGGTGTTCTTCATGAAGAAGATGGTTTGAAGACTTTTATCAGCATCATGGTGTTTTGGTCAAGATATGGTCCTATGAAGATGGAAGTTCGGATTTGAGCTTCGAAGTAATTTTACGGGAATATAGAGATGGTGAATAACTTTGGTGGAAGATGAAGGTAATTTCCTGTGATCGTCTCAAGCTTCAAAGTATGATCCGAGGTGGAGATTGTTAGGAAAACCGTGAGTTTATTATCTTTGGGCCTTTTCCCCATTAAGTGGGTTTCCTAATATGGGACATATAGAATTTAGGAAAGAGTTTAGTTTCCTAGTTGGAGACTAATACTTGGTGGCCAAGTTTGTTTTCTCTATATATAAGAGTACATTTGTAGGTTTGTAGACATCCAACCTAGAAGAGTGGTAAATCCTTGTGCTTAGGATTTTAGTACCTTTGTTATGGAGGGTCATGTGCTACCGTGGAGGTCAATATCGGTGTAAGAGAAAAACTTGTAGAGAGAGGATTTTGATGTTCTAGTGTTGGTTTGGGATTTGCCCTAAACGAAGTTTCTAGACGGTTTCAATGTTTCTCCTCTGTTACTAGCAACTGTGAAAACGGTGTAGAAGAGAAGACATGAGGCTGGTTTGAAAGAATGGTTAGAGAATTGGTTTCTATGGTTTCTTCAATGGTGTTCTCGGGTATGTCTTGTTAAATCTTTGGTTCTTATCTTAGTTGCGGAAAGAGCATGTAATGGTCTTTGATTTAATGCAAGTTTTCTGGTGGTGTTGGACGTGGATGTAGCCTGTAAAGGTGAACCACATATATCTTGAGTTGTGGTTGTGTGTGCTTCTTTATCTTTTGTCTTTCTTATTATTTCTCCCATCTTTGGTCCAAATCACCAATTGTCCTTTGTGATCTTGTGATTATGATGCGCTAGGGTGCCAATTTTCCCAACAATTGGTATCAGAGCCATGGACGGGATGGTGGGATTAAACCTGGAATTGAACGATGGTTTATTGTTCGGGTGGAGAAATATTTTTTGAAGATAATGTTTCAACCAGATTTTACACAAAGATGGATTTGTGATGTGATTTGCAAATCGTGGAGGGTTCAACTTGGTAGAAGTGTATGTTCATTGTTTGGTTTTATGATGTAGTATGAGATGCATAATAGAACTGAATAAGGTGGAATACATATTTACTTCTTGAAGGTGTTAGTAATCATACACTATAAAGAATGGGTTACAAAGTTTGAAGAAAGGATGGGGCTGTGAAGTCTCATGTAGAAGCAAGTCCAGCAACGCTTCGAAGTTATGCACGAGATGTTATAGATTTATGTTCTTAAGTCTATGTTAAAGTATTCTTGATGGCTTGCACGTAATATCAAGAATGTGCCAGATCTCGAAAGCATGTACCACGGTAATATGGACATTCACACAGTATAAATTTTGAGCGAGTATGTTAGGTGTGATGGTGGTAAAACTATGTCAGATTGGTGATGGCTTTGAGAATCGCCCAAGGGATTAAGCCTGTTAATCACTGTGGAGACGTCTGATGGTTTGTTTCATATATTCGGTAATCATGACATGTGCTGGAGTACGATATTGAAGCTAATTCTTCCTTTCTGGGTTAGAGTTCAATATGTTGTTAGCTTACTGGTTAGGTGTAGCTAGCGGTGATTCTTCTGGAGGGTTCTCTTGGTGATCAATGGTGGAGTATGTGCAAGGATTCGTTGATGGTGATTGAAGATTTTTATGGTGTATGTGAAACGTGGCCAGTTTCACAGGTGTTCTTCATGAAGAAGATGGTTTGAAGACTTTTATCAGCATCATGGTGTTTTGGTCAAGATATGGTTCTATGAAGATGGAAGTTCGGATTTGAGCTTCGAAGTAATTCTACGGGAATATAGAGATGGTGAATAACTTTGGTGGAAGATGAAAGTAATTTCCTGTGATCGTCTCATGCTTGAGTAATGGTTTGTTGTCGCCAAATCACTGGAACCTATTATTGTTGCAGTGTTGGCCATAAGAGCCGAGATTACGAACATAAGGACCCATTTTCCATTAATGAGAGACATAGTCTCGCCTGAAAGAAAGATGATTTAGACTGAAAAAAATGCAAGAGAGGAAGAGAGGCACGTACTGTGAGGAAGCGTGTTTGAGAAGTGGATATAAATAGAGAAGAGTGGGAATGCAGCCATTATTGGTGCTAATAGTGGCCTTTGATTGTCTGATTAATTGCATTCTAGCGCATATTTGAGAGAAAATGAATGGACTTGAGAGAGGGAGAGAGAGGTCTGATTTAATGGTAATGAAAATCAATTAAACTTTACTGCATGTTTTAGTGGAGGCTGTTAATATGTAACTTTCGTTATCCTTTGAAACTTGAACCGACAGTTTTAAATTTACACCTGGCTGGTTAAAGTTAGGATATGGATAATTTACCTGGTTAAATTTATACCTGGATCATTTACTCAGAGTAGGGTCTAAGGCCAGTTCCTATGGGTGTGGCAAATTAATCAAAGAGTTTGCCATTTTTACATCCACTATGGAGCTGGCTAAGTGGCAAATTTTCCAAAGAATTTGCCACTTAGCCATGCCAGGTCAAGGCTCTACCGAGCGGTCGAGTCTCGTCCGCTAGGTCAAGTCTACACCGCTAGCGGCTCTTACAAGACCGGCCGGTCTTGTTTATACCGCTAGGTAGAATCTGATCCAACGGCCATAAATCTCCCCCCTATAAATACCACATTCCTCTATCATTTTAACTCACACCTTCTTCTTATTTTCTTAGATTTTTCAATGGCTCAAAACATGTCTATGGCTCAATTCATAGAAGAGGAACATGCGGCCGAAAATCAAAGAGTTGCACTTCGAGCTAGTGTGCAAAATGAATTAAGAAGAGCAAATAGTTGGAGTGTTGCACAACAGCGCAGTTTTAGCACGTTTGAAGATGAATGCATCTGCAGGAATTATGTTTTCTACACTAATCATCCAATCGTTGATGGCGCATCACGGCTTATTCCGTTTTGGGAACGCGTTTTAATGAAATTTGAAGAAGAAACAACGAACCTCTAGAATCGCATTCGATGTCGTTGGGTGCTCGGTTCTCCATAATTTCTAAGAATGTTAACAAGTATATTGGTATGATAAGGGAAGATGCTCGAAACATGAGAAGTGGTGAAACCCTGCTGGAGATTGATCAAAGATGTCGTGCAAAGTGGCTGCGTGACAACGGAGAAAACTTCCGATATGCAAGTTGTTATGAAATCTTAAAAGTGTTTCCCCAATTTAATCTAGTTTATCAATTCTAAGTTCTTAATTTTAACTTGTGTAAAAAACTTTAAATGAAGATTATTATTTATCAAACAAAAGTGCAATTACATTAACGATTTAAACAAACCACAAAATAACAACTAGCAAAACTCTTAAACTAACGATTACCACCAAATACATAATCCCCTAAGCCTGTTGGATCTTGTTAAAACTCATTATTTGGACTCTGAGATGGTGATTGAGTAGCATCAAGTGAGTCATACTTTTCAAATGGTACCGGAGCCATTGGAGGTGTTTGAAATTGGTGAAATGCTGAACTTGTTGGGGTATAAACTACGGATTGCCTAAATGCATCCAAATTGACGTGTCCACCAGCAGGAGTATGTACATGACCTTGGGGAATGAAACCAAGAGGAGACTAGAAATCCACCTCTAAGTTTGCTACTGTTGGTGGTAGCTGAGTCTCCTCCACCATAATCTCTTCCATCATAGCTGGAGTGTGTTGAGGACCTCCACCACTTCCACTTCCACTTCCACGACTTCCACCGTCCATTTGAGAACTTGATGCTAACGGAGTCTCAGGCAATTCATAACTCATACTCTCCCTCAAAACTTGCATCTGGCTCAAGTGAAAATTCTGGAATTGATTGATAAAAAAATCATAATTGTTACACCGATCCTGAAACTCTTCTGGTGATGCCACCACACCACAGTATGGATAGCTTTGCTGCAAACCTTCACTAGTAAGTGGAACTGTAACAACATCTCCACTTGGTGATAAAGTCTTGACTTCCCAAGGTATTTGAGGCATATTTGACGACCCCATTTGACTGCTAGGGTACGTATACGGTTCTCCCGTCGGTGGTGGGGGTTGGGATGGAGGATCTGTAAGTGGCAAATTGCCTATTGCTGGAAAGTCAACACTACCTAAGTTTCGTGGATGAATAGAAATATTTAGCTTACATACCTTCTGAAACCAACTGAAATAATTATAGTCATCTTATGGTTGTTGGATCAAATCATCAGCTTCTTCCCAAGGTTGTCCATTGTTTATCAACTTTATCCAATCATCATGTGAAATTATGGAAGTTGGAAACGGGTTGATTGCTATTACCTTTCTTCCTTGTAGCTGAAACAGATATCTTTCTCCGTAGTACCAAATACCCTGACCAATAACTGGATTGTAAAACACAAGTCGCTTAAGGCTCAACTGTAGCATGTTTTGTGCAGTTGGTTCACGGAACTCGTTAATTACTGTATACGGCACTGGCGTAATGTTGACGCTATTCTGCACAGTTGTTGCATCCTTTGCATAGCAGCGATATTTTGACCATCATTAATCTGACCAACCCAATTCTCAGTTTTGTACTTGTACACGACTGGAAACATTAATCGTTTATCGTGAAGATCAGGTTCGCTGACAGTAAAATAAGTATACCACCAATACTGAAAAATAACATTGACGAAAATTGATGCGTTAGTACATTCACCACTAGTTTGAAAACTCGTTAATAAATCGAATAAATAGTTCCTGCCTCCATTACGACCCAAAATCCATTTAAGCTATCTGTCTTCTTACTTGAGCAATCACTGAGACACATGTATAACTCAACTAAAATTGCAGAACCCCAATCATAATTTGGTGCTTTAGTCAAATCTTCTAAAGATTCCAGAAAACCAATTAATGACACTGAGCTACTATTGGGGAAAAAAACTTGACCTAACATCCATAATACAAAAATACATTCAAGATCGGGATAATCTTCATCTCTGTTTATCCCCCTGGAATGGTAACGGGTCAAAAAAGCCATCAACCCAGACACTCTTAATCCATTTGAGTGTAACTGTCTGGATTCTGGTTTTCCTTCAGTACCATTTTCATACAAGGAGAGTAATTGTTTCCATCTTCCTTGTGATATCCAGTTTAATTGGTTAAATTGTACTGTTTCACCCTCACTTTTAATTCCAATCAACATATACAATCTAACGGTGTGAACCCTATAAACAACATGGTCATAAAATTAAAGTTTGTATGAATCTATAAAAATTAAAATTTGTTTCTGAACTAAAAATTAAACTATTGAATGGAAAAATAAAACTTACCACACTCGAAATCCTTGAAAAAAACGTATTTGAAGTGTTCCACCAACGTTCACAAAGAACTCGCACAATTTGAGTCCGATGGTTTTTGCCTTTCATGAAATATAAACGCTTCCAAGGATATCTTCTCAAGGATTCTTGAACAGGTTGGGGGAGTAACTCAAAAACTTCCACTAGCTCAGACCACCCACCTCTTACTTTGGGTAAAAGAACTCGCTCGGGATGGTTACATAAATGCGTAGATGTTACACCAGCTCTAACCAGTTTCCTAACATTAGCGAACTCTTGCTCTTCATCCTGAACCCATATAATATCACTATCTGCAATAACTTTTCCCTTTTCTTTCCTATTTCTTTTCCTTTGTCTATTTGTTTTGCTACTACTCATTTTTAAGAAATCGCTCTGGTCTCCTCTTTAGGGGAGAAAGAAAAAAAAAATTGTGAATGAAAAACTGAATGGAATGCTGGTATTTATATAGCCGGTGGAACACCGACCGTGAACGGTGGAGACTACACCGCTAACGCTGTAAACAACACCAAGCGACCGAGTCTCGACCGCTAGGTGGAGACTCGATCGTTTAACTTATTTCCCATAGTTGCTCGGCTAGTTTTCCAGGCCAGCTGGCATGGAAAATGGAGGGTTTAGCCATCCCCCATAGGAACTGGCCTAATCATACGCCTATTTCACTAGATTCCAACCCTGAAAAACACAAAAACCATTTAGGTCCATTAGATCTTGGCTACCTACTGTTTTAGAAGCTTCTTGGAAGTTACACTTCAATAATTCCTTAGAAAAGAAATTTTCTTTGAAACTACAACTCATATCCTCAGACCTTCCTCGTTGGAATTCCGACATATTCAGAAACATTCACAAAAATATTAAGACCTTAATAACAAAATAGAGAGCATTCGTAGATCTGGAAACATACCCAATAACATAGAGAAGTTAAAAAATCTACAAGCAGAATTAGGAAAATGGTACGAAATAAAAAATGACTTCTACCTTCAGCTTTCTAGAGATAACTTTTTCAAGGAATATGATCAGAATACAGAGTATTTCCATGCCACTGCTTCTGATAGAAAAAGAATCAATGCGATCAACTCCCTTAGAGAACCATCTGGTCTTAGGCTCTCTGATAGAGACCAAATCCACTCTCTCCTGGTAAATCATTTTACCCAAATAGACACTTCTCAAATAAACAACTATACCATTGATCTATCCAACATCATTAAACCTTGCATCACCGAATGAAAATAATTCCCTCCTCGAGATCCCCACAAAAGATGAAATTCGGCACACCTTGTCTAATATGAATCAATGGGGCGCTCCGGGTCCCGATGGTTACCAACCAGGATTCTTCAAAGCTAATTGGGAAAATTTTGAGCCGGATATTATTCATTCAGTCCAATTTTGTTTTTTAAATCTGGTATTCTTAATACAGATTTTAATTATTCCTTCATAACCCTTATTCCTTCATTACCACTCTGAAAAAGCGGGAGTCTAACAACCGCACACAATATTTCGCTTAGCAATCCGTATGGACAAACTCTAATATACTTTCTAGAGAATCAACTAGACAGTCAAACTCAATATAGATAAAAATATATCAAAGAGTTTATATCTCAATCTATCGATTTGATCTTTACTTAAGCAAATAGAAATCTGCGAGTCTTTATCAAAGAGAGATAACTTGGATGGTACCAAGACCAATATCCAAGTGTCAATCAATTTAAATCAACAGCCAAAAGGTCGGATATTCTAATTGATTGAACAACACACAACCTGTATTATTTCAATTATATGAACAAATATAATGCGGAATAGAAATAACACAGATACCAGAATTTTGATAACGAGGAAACCGCAAATGCAGAAAAACCCGGGACCTAGTCCAGATTGAACACACACTGTATTAAGCCACTACAGATACCAGCCTACTCCAAATTAACTTTGGTCTGGACTGTAGTTGAACCCCAATCAATCTCACACTGATCCAAGGTACAGTTATGCTCATATGCCTCTGATCCCAGCAGGATAATGCGCACTTGATTCCCTTAGATGATTTCACCCACAATTAAGAGTTTCTTTGACCCAAAGTCGAAGACTTTAATTAACAAATTTGTATCACACAGAAAAGTCTACGATAATAGATAAATCCGTCTCCTACGAATATACCTACGAGTTTTGTTCCGTCTTTTGATAAATCAAGGTGAACAAGAATCAATCAATGATACCAAACATATATTCCCGAAGAGAAACTTAGTATTATAAATCACCTCACAGTAATCTTAATCGACGCTGCGAAAAAAAATATTGTGGAATCACAAATGATGAGACGAAGTTTGTTTGTGATTACTTTTCTATCTTGCCTATCGGAGATATAAAATCTCAAGCCAATTATTTCAATTGTACTCGTACGATAGAAGATGCAAGATCATATCACACAACTACAAGAAAAGTAGTATCGGTCTGGCTTCACAATCCCAATGAAGTCTTTAAGTCGTTAACCTGGTTTAGAAGAAGAAACCAAAGGTTAAAGGAGAATCGACTCTATCTTAGCACAAGTAGTATCACACCGAATGTGTGGGGATTAGGTTTCCCAGTTGCTAGAGTTCTCCCTTATATACACTTTCAAATCATGGTTTGCAATCAATGTTAGCTTAGTAACAAAGCATTCAATATTCATCATTAGATGAAAACCTGATTAGATTCAAGCTAATATTTCTCAACAGTTAGATCGAAAACTTAGCTTGTCACACACAAATGAAATGTCCAATTTTGGGTTTATGAACCGTGCCCAAACATTAACATTTGTTGGTTCAACAAGTAAACCAAATGGTTAGCCATAAGATTACTCTCATATCAACCTTATCTTCTTCACCATAACTAGTTCATATGACTCAAATGAACTAGTGAGAGAGTTGTTCAATTGCAAGGAAATCTTATGTAACTACACAAGATACAATTGAAGAAAAATCGGTTTGATTCACTCGAATAGCTTCATGAACTTTATAGCCACAGTTTGCAAAAGTATTCCTTAGTTTATTTAAACATTAGTTCAAGAACAACCGACTTTAGATATAACCTGCTCAAGTTCGCGGAATGGGTTCGCGGACTTAAGCTCATGGAAGGAGTAAACGAACTCCAGCAGAAAATCTCGGGCCGAGAAGTTCCGCAAGTTCGCGTACTTAGTTCGTGGCCTTGGCTCACGCCACTTCCATTTTTCTTGATCAACAAAGTTCGCAAACTTTGGTTCAAGGAATAAGGACTTATACATATATGTATTTCCACAATAATGCTTATATCCTACCAATGGTTATGCAATCTAAACTCTCATTTCAATCATTGAAACATTCTCAGAGGACAGATATAGCCGTTATTCACAGTCCATTTTTCGTCAAAGCAATTGTCAAAGTGATTGAAACATAGCATGACTTTCATCACTTAGTAAAGATGAATTCAGCTAAAGATAAAGCTTACCAACACATATTTCGATAAATAGATAGGCGAGATAAACTCGGCTCGAAATAGCAAATGTGTATAATGAAAGTCTATATATCAAAACGACTTTTATCTCAAGAGTAGGAGATAGAGTAAATAGACTTTTGAGTGACAGATAAGTTCAAGTCTCCACATACCTTTTAGTCGATGAAGATCCACCATTTACTTGAGTAGTCCTTCGTCTTGTATGATGATTGTCATGGAGTCTTGAGCTCAACTACACTTTCTATCCTAATATGAGACCTTTAGCTATGTAGGCTAGAAATCAAGACTTATAGTTTTGATCACTAATATTGACAAACATGCTTGAGATAGCAACGCATGCGAGTTTGACCGAGTAATGCTCTAACAATCTCCCCCTTTGTCAATTTTAGGGGCAAAACTATTAATACATATGGAATACAAAAAATAAATAAATTAACTTTTGTAGCTCCTATTCCACATGCCTAATCTTCAACATTACTCGAAATCTTCTTCACTTCCAAGTACTCCAATGATCCCAAAGGTTGTAAGTTTAGCATCATCGTTGTTGAAAATTCGTAGCTATAACAACAAGAAAACAATAGTTCTCAATCATTGTTATACAGTGTCATAGTATCATTATACAACGTCAAAGTTCAATTGTATTACAACTTCAACAACAATACTATGATGATATGTATCACTCCCCCTTAGTCAATACTTCGTCTGAACACGAAAACCACTCCCCCTTACATAATGATCCGAAAACCATATGTATTTGTAGTGTGAATTACATATTAATTCTCCCCCTTTTTGTCAATAAAATTGGCAAAGATACAAGAACGGAATCCTAATGAAATTTCCGAAAGAGACATTTCATGACCAAAAGAAAGCAAAAATATCAACTTGTTCTTTAGATGCAATCATAAATCCGAAAATAAATTCATTCATCCAGGAGTTTATAAAGATACAAGATAACCCCTATAATATTCCACAGCCGCAATCCCCACAAAGATTTGGCAATTAAGTGCAAGTTCAAAAAGAACTCTCCCTCATAAAATGTCATTCCCGAAAGAACAACAAGAGCGACCTTAATTTCGAAAGAAAAGAAGGATTTCTTTGGACGTAACAAATCACATACAAGTATGAATTTGAATCCAAAAAGTTCAATTAAATTAACCACAAGAGAACCCATGATTAACTTAATCGACAAATGCTCAAACATAAGTGAACTTATGGAGACTTAAAAAATACAATTAGATTAGTCACAAGAGAACCCATAATTAATCTAATCGAAATACACAACCAAACTAATCACAAAAGTAATCAATTTAATTGGTCATGCTCGACATAAGAAAACTTACGGAGCAACAACTAAATAACCAAACAAGATGATTAATTTATTTGAAAATGCTCGACATAAAGTACCTTACGGAACAACAACATAGCTATTAAAAAATAATCAACTTGGTTGTTCAATGCTCAACATAAGACAATTTACGGAGCCTCACAGTAATACATAAAATATGGATCAGGGAAGATCAATTACTGCGGAATACACAAGGATTCATTCTATTTTCCATCATTATTTGCATAACGACATTTAATAGACACAATCCTTGCAAACAAAAGATTTTAACCTATCTTCCATCAATAATTGACATAATAGGCTTAACTTTTGTATTTGTCAAAAGTCTATTCATTCTTTTATCAATACATGCATTTCGACATACGAAAGACTTTACTTTTGACAAGGTATGGGATAATCATAGTTCACGGACGTAAACACACTAATCCCATAACAAATTTGCAATATATAAAACCATAAAGATTAATACTGAAAAAATCATCTTCCAAACAATTTTAGAATTTAAACCAATAAATCTAAAAACATGAAGATGAAAAAACGTTGGACATAACTATGTGAAATCACAATAATTGCTATTCCAAACTCTAGTAATCCTTCTCAAAAACAAGAATAAATTCTCATAAGAAGTTTCCTAGGCATCAAGACAAACTCGTTATGTAAACATAAGATGATTTATCCTTAGAGGGTAGAATCAATCTTTTTCGCCCGGATTTATACCAAGAATAGCTACCAAAGGCGTATAAAAATATTTTCTTAACAAAGAAGAACATACAAAGTCATTAACGACCATGTACCATAGTTCACATAAAATGATTGTGAACATTCAACAATCCCATAATAATGCGTACTACTGACCATTCTTGAACTTCCTTCTTTGTGATTGACCAACAACATTCTTTTAAAAGATACAAATGAGCTTAGAATAGAAGTAAGCCATGAATCCAAGTTCCCAAGTCCAAGAGAAGTGGAACAAGTGCGACGAAACGGAGCAGAAACACTCAAAAACAAGAGACAGGACAAATACCAATCTTAACTCATCCAAATTCAGTTATTCTCATCTCCAATTTGAAGAGAATTCAAATAGGAATAGAATGCAAAAAGAATGAGGTCATTCCGAGTTCGTACGAAGACATTACAGCCAAAACAATTTTACCGAATATCGACGTCTACAGGCAAGCAGTATGCATACGGGTTTGCAGACGAATTTTCATGACTTGGAGCAGTTTGCAAACTGGGTATGCGAACTTAAACCCCTGGATATTGATTTTAAATGATGGAATGCATACTTGGTATGTGTACCATGAAGTCCAAACATCCCGAACTAATGTTTTCAAACCTAAACATTTAAGAACCTTAAACACAGATCAAGTTAGGTAGAATTGAATGATAATTAAGGTACATGGATCATTATAAGTACTCAAACAAGTAATAAAAACATAAAACTTGCTCAACTTTATAGACATACCTTTTTATAAAAGTTCAACTGAATTCTACAGTCTTACCGAATATAATTTGTGAGCCCCAGTTGTTGTGCTTCCCTCACCGTATACATAACAGGGCATTTCTTGGTGAGGATGCACTTTCAACACAAACAAGTTGCGTTGAGCTGAACAATGTCTTGCTCACCATGGCACCAAGAAAGAGTTTCTTTCCAACAACTCTTAAATCTTGTAGTGTTGAGAAACACCCAAGGAACTGTTTTTATAAGTCTATCAAAGAACTTTAAGGGAACCCAAAAAGATTTGTGTTTCTGATTTCTTGTTTTCCAACTTATAAAAAACAGCTTCTAAAAGAAGGGAAACTCTTTTGATGAAAAGAGTCGTCCTAGATTCTTCCTAAAAGAAGACAATACTACTATCTTGATAGGAAGTATCAGGAATTGAGCAACAAATCAATTCATGATTTAAGGTGATAAACTCAGATAACTGAGATTTAAACTCCTCTTGTAATTTGTTTAGTTTATCACAACTAATTGGATTACGCAAAGGAGGAGCATTGGTCTCACTGATTAATAAATCAATATAAACCTCAACATGAATATTATTCATCATAACTTGATTTAGCTTGTCAAGAGATTCTTGCTCTTTCTGGAGGTATAACTCAATATCAAGAGATAAGCTCTCAAGCTTCTTTTCAAGCTCTGAAAAAACTTCAAGGGATTTTAAACCTGGTGGAGGTTTAGATAGAATTTCTTCTACAGATTTTATTAAATCAGTCATGGAAGAGAATTCTGAAATCCCTGGATCTGGTGGTGCATTTATTGGGATAACACTACTATCCATAGAGTCAGATCGCTACAAACACATACTTGTAAGGCATTGAACGTGTTTGCCTGCTCTGATACCAATTGAAAAAGCGGGGGTCTAGCAACCACACCCAATATTTCTCTTAGCAATCTGTATGGCCAAACTCTAATATACTTTCTAGAGAATCAACTAGACAGTCAGACTCAATCTAGATAGAAATATATCAAAGAGTTTATATGTCAATCTCTCGATTTGATCTTTACTCAAGCAAATAGAAATCTGCGAGTCTTTCTCAAAGAGAGATAACTTTTATGGTACCAAAGACCAATACCCAAGTGTCAATCAATTTAAATCAACAACCAAAAGGTCGAATATTCTAATTGATTGACCAATGCACAACTTGTATTATTTCAATTATATAAACAAATATAATGCGGAATAGAAATAACACAGACACCAGAATTTTGTTAACGAGGAAACCGCAAATGCAGAAAAACCCCGGGACCTAGTCCAGATTGAACACACACTGTATTAATCCACTACAGATACTAACTAGCCTACTCCAAATTAACTTCGGCCTAGACTGTAGTTGAACCCCAATCAATCTCACACTGATCCAAGGTACAGTTATGCTCCTACGTATCTGATCCCAGCAGGATACTGCGCACTTGATTCCCTTAGCTGATCTCACCCACAACTAAGAGTTGCTACGACCCAAAGTCGAAAACTTTAATAAACAAATCTGTAGCACACAGAAAAGTCTATGATAATATATAAATCCGCACGAATATACCTACGAGTTTTGTTCCGTCTTTTGATAAATCAAGGTGAACATGAACCAATCAATAATACCAGAATTATATTCCCGAAGAACAACTTAGTATTATCAATCACCTCAAAATAATCTTAATCGACGCAGCGAAAAAAGATATTGTGGAATCACAAACGATGAGACGAAGTTTGTTTGTGATTACTTTTCTATCTTGCCTATCGGAGATATAAAATCTCAAGATAATTATTTCAATTGTACTCGTACGATAGAAGATGCAAGATAAGATCACACAACTACAAGAAAAGTAGTATCGATCTGGCTTCACAATCCCAATGAAGTCTTTAAGTCGTTAACCTGGTTTAGAAGAAGAAACAAAAGGTTAAAGGAGAATCGACTCTTGCTTAACACAACTAGTATCACTCAGAATGTGTGGGTATTAGGTTTCCCAGTTGCTAGAGTTCTCCCTTATATACACTTTCAAATCAGGGTTTGCAATCAATGTTAGCTTAGTAACAAAGATTTAATATTCACTGTTAGATGAAAACCTGATTAGATTCAAGCTAATATTTCTCAGCCGTTAGATCGAAAACTTAGCTTGTCACACACAAATGAAATGTCGAATTTTGGGTTTATGAACCGTACCCAAACATTAACATTTGTTGGTTCAACAAGTCAACCAAATGGTTAGTCTTATGATTACTCTCATATCATCCTTATTCTTCTTCACCATAACTAGTTCAAATGACTCAAATGAACTAATTAGAGAGTTGTTCAATTACAAGGAAATCTTATGTAACTACACAAGACACAATTGAAGCAAAATCGGTTTGATTCACTCGAATCGGTTCATGAAATTTATATCCACGGTTTGCAAAAGCATTCCTTAGTTTATTTAAACATTAGTTCAAGAACAACCGACTTTAGATATAACCTGAAAAAGTGGGGGTCTAACAACACCACCCAATATTTCGATTAGCAATCTGTATGGACTAACTCCGAAATACTTGGCTAGAGAATCAACTAGACAGTGAGACTCAATCTAGATAAAATTATCTCAAGGAGTTAATATCTCTCTCTTGATTTGATTTTTACTCAAGATAAAATCAATAGCGAGTCTTTATCAAATACAAGGAATAATTTGGACGGTATCAAAGACCATTGTCCAAGGATCAATCAATATCAATCAACAACCAAAGATTGGATTTCCAATTGATGATCACTAACGCACAACCTATATTATTTCAATTATATAAAATATAATGCGGAAAAGAAATAACACAGACACCAAAAGTTTTGTTAACGAGGAAACCGCAAATGCAGAAAAACCTCGGGACCTAGTCCAGATTGAATACACACTGTATTAAGCCGCTACAGACACTAGCCTATGACAAGCTAACTTCGGACTGGACTATAGTTGAACCCCAATCAGTTTCCCACCGATCCAAGGTACAGTTGTACTCCTACGCCTCTGATCCCAGCAGGATACTGCGCACTTGATTCTCTTAGCTCATCTCACCCACAACCAAGATTTGCTGCAACCCAAAATCGCAGACTTGATAATAAACAAATCTGTCTCACACAGAAAAGTCTATCAAAGGATGAATCTGTCTCCCACAGATAAACCCTAGTTTTTGTTCCATCTTAAGATATGAAATCAAGGTGACCAGGAACCAATTGATAATCCGGTCTTATATTCCCGAAGAACAGCCTAGATTAATCAATCACCTCTCTACAATCCTTCCCGAGTACACAGGAGGTTTGTCGAGGAATCACAAACAGTGAGACGAAGATGTTTGTGACTTCTTTATCTTTCCTATCGGAGAATTCTCACGATCTCAAGTCAATCAAATATTGTACTCGTACGATAGAAGATGCAAGATCATATCACACAACTACGATAAAAGTAGTATCGGTCTGGCTTCACAATCCCAATGAAGTCTTTAAGTCGTTAACCTGGTTAAAGGAGAATCGCCTCTAGCGAGCGCACTAGTATCACACAGATGTGTGGGGATTAGTTTTGCATAATGCTAGATGTCTCCTTTATATGGCCTTCAAATAAGGGATTTTCCTTAGTTGCAAAGCAATCCATATCATTGTAAGATGAAAACCTGATTTAGATTCAAGCTAATATTTCTCAACCGTTAGATAGAAAACTTAGCTTATCACACACACTTGGGTAGACGTTTACTGGGTTTGTGAAAACCATGCCCAAACGTGTACGTGTATGTTGGTTCAACATAGTAACCCAAAAGGTTAACCATATGAGCATTTCATATTAACCTTGTTCTTCTTCACCGTAACTAGTTCAATTGACTCAAATGAACTAATTAAAGAGTTGTTCAATTTCTACGAGATCTTATGTAACTACACAAGACATAATTGAAACAAATATGATTCGATTCGATTGAATCGGCTCATGAACTTTATAGCCACGGTTTGCATAAAGCATTCCTTAGTAATTTAAGTTTCATATTCAGAGCACATCTTTAGATCATAACCGCTTAAGCTCACAAACAAGTTCGCGGACTTAAGACAACCGGTGGAGTTTTCCAAACTCAGGAGAAAATCTCGGCAAAGAGACTTTCGCCAGTTTGCGGATTAGGTCGGCGGACTGGGTTCGCGGACTTGGCAAAGCCAATTCCTCCGGTTTCTCTCAATCAACAAAGTTCGAAAACTTCGGATTAAGGAATACATGGTTATTTAATCTAAAATCTCATTCCAATCATTGTGACATTCTCAGAGGACGTTATATAGCCGTTATTCACAGAACGTTTGACGTCAGAGAAATTCTCAAAGTAATTGAAACTTTTCATGACTTTCTTCACTAGGTGAAGCTAAACTTGATCAAAGCGAAACGCTTACCAACACATGATTTCGAGATATAGATAGGCGAGATATACTCCGCTCGAAATATCAAATGTGTATGATCCAGTCTATATATCATGCGACTTTTGTCTCATAAGAAGTAGGAGATAGAAGAGATAGACTTTTGAGTGATAGATAAGTTCAAGTCTCCAGATACCTTTTTGTTGATGAAGTTCCACGGTTCCTTGAGTAGATCTTCGTCATTGTATGATGAATCTCCATGAAGTCCTTGAGCTCAACTACACTTTTCTATCCTAGTCCGAGACTTAGCTATGTAGGCTAGAAAGCAAGACTTATATTTTTGATCACTAACATTGACAAACATGCTTGAGATAGCAACGCATGCGAGGTCGACCGATCTATGCTCTAAAAATCTCCCCCTTTGTCAATTTTAGTGACAAAACTATTAATACATATGGAATACAAAAAAGATAAACTTTAGTGGCTCCTACTCCATAGTCTAATCCTCAAAGTTCCCTGAAATCTTCGTCCTTCCAAGTACTCCAATGATCCCAAAGGTTGTAAGTTTAGCATCACCATTGTTGAAGATCCGTATCTATAACAATGAGAGAAATCGAGATTCTCGGTCATTATTATACAGTGTCATAGTATTATTATGTAACATCAAAGTCCAATTGTATCACGACTTTAACAATAATACTATGGTGATATGTATCACTCTCCCTTAGTCAATACTCCATCTCGATCATGGAAACCACTCCCCCTTACACAATGATCCAAAAACCATATATATTTGTAGTGTGAAATACAATATTTCTCCCCTTTTTTGTCAATAAAATTGGCAAAGGTCCAAGAACGGGATCATAATGAAATTTCCACAAGAGACATTTCATAGATTAAAAGAAAAATACATACCAACTTAATTTAGATGCAATCATAAAGCCGAAGCTAAATGCATTCATCAAGGAGTTTTAAGATACAAGATAACCCCTATAAAATTCCACAGCCGCACACCCCGCAAGATATTACCATTAAGCACAAGTTCAAAAGAACTCTCCCCCATTTGATGTCATTCCCGAAAAAACAACCAGAGCGACCTTAATTTCGAAAGACAAGAAGGATTTTTAAATTGGACACCAAAAACCATAAAAATGATTTTCTATATCCAAAACTCAACCAAATTAATCACAAGAAAACCCATGATTAATTTAATTGGAATACACAACTAAATCAAACCACAGAAGTGATCAATTTAATTGAAGGTGCTCAACATAAGAAAACTCACTGAGCTACGAATAAGATAATCATACGGAGACGACTAACTTAATCATTCACATACTCAACATAAGGAAAAACCTTACGGAATATACGACTACATCAACCAATAGAACATGATTAGTATAGCCGTTCATATACTCAACACAAGAACTTGTGGAATATATGAGAAACTCAACTAGATTAATTACAAGAGAACCTATAATTAATCTAATTGGAATACAAACAACCAAACTAATCACAAAAGTAATCAATTTAATTGTCGAAGGATTTGCTCGACAAAAGAAGACTTTCAGAGCAAATAACTAAATAACCAACCAAGATGATTAATTTAGTTCATAATGCTCAACATATAGCATCTTATGGAACAACCAACAAAGACAATAAGAAAAATCGACTTAGTTGTATCGTGCTCAACATAAGACACACAATGGAGCCTTCACGGTAAAACATAAAAAAATGGATCAATGAATATCAATACCGTGGATACATACAAGGATCTATTCTATTTTCCATCATAGTGACATTATAGACTTTATCCTTGTCAAACAAAAGATTTTATCCTATTTTCCATCAAATACATAACTGCATAGGCATAACTTTTGTAATTGTCAAAAGTCCATTCGTCCTTTCATTAATACGAATACCAATTCATGAACGACTTTACTTTTGACAGCATATGGGACCTTTAAGTTCACGGACGCAAACAATAAATATCCCATAATCAAATTGCAATATCACAAAATCATAACGATCAATACTGCAATAACATCGTCCTCCAAATATTTTTAGAATTTAAACTAAAAAATCTAAAAACATGAAGATGAAAACGTTGGACATAGCTATGTGAGATCACAATAATGGTTATTCCAAACTCTAGTAATCCTTCTTAAAAACAATAATAGATTCTCATAAGAAGTTTCCTAGGCATCAAGACACACTCGTAATGCACATATAAGATGATTTGTCCTTAGAGGGTAGAATTAATCTTTTTCGCCCGGATTTACACCAATAATAGCTACCACAGGCGTATAAAAATATTTTCTTAGCAAAGAAGAACATACAAAGTCAATAACGACCATGCACCATAGTTCACAAAGGATGATTGTGAACATTCAAGAATCCCATAGCAATGTGTACTACTTCTCATTCTTGAACTTCCTTCTTTGTGATTCACCAACAACATTCTTGTAAAATCTATAAATTATCTTAGAAGAGTAGTACTCCAAGAATCCAAGTTCCCAAGTCCAGGAGAAGTGGAACAAGTGCGACGAATTGGAGCAAAACACTCAAAAACAAGATACAGGACAAATACCAATCTTAACTCATACAAATTCAAGGTTTCTTATCTCTATTTTGAAGAGAATTCAAAGAATAAGATAATGCAAAAATAATGAGGTCATTCCGAGTTCGGACAAAGAAATTACGGCCAAAACAAGTTTACCGAATATCGACGTATACCGGCAAGTATGCATACGGTTTTGTAAACGAATTTTCATGACTTTGAGCAGTTTGAAAACTGGGTTTTCGAACTTAAACCCCTGGATTTTGATTTTAAAAGATGTTATGCATACTTGGTATGTCTACCATGAAGTCCAAACATCCCGAACTATTATTTTCAAACCTACACATATAAGAACCTTAAACACAGATCAAGTTAGGTAGAAAAGAATGATAATCAATATACATGGATCATTATAAGTACTCAAACAAGTAATAAAAACATAAAACTTTCTCAAGTTTATAGACATACCTTTTTAGAAAAGTCTAATTGAATTCTACAGCTTTATCGAATATAATCTGTGCGCCACAGTTGTTTTGCTTCCCTCACCGTATACATAGCAGGGCATTTCTTGGTGAGAATGCACTTTCAACACAAACAAGTTGTGTTGAGGTGAACAATGTCTTGCTCACCATGGCACCAAGAAAGAGTTTCTTTCCAACAACTCTTAAATCTTGTAGTGTTGAGAAACAACCAAGGTACTGTTTTTATAAGTCTATCAAAGAACTTCAAGAGAACCCAAAAGGATTTGTGTTTCTGATTTCTTGTTTTCCAACTTATAATAAATAGTTTCTGCATATAGTTTTTCGTACTGCGAAGTGATCGAATTTTAGATAGTGGTAAAAAGGTTGTCGTTCACTCGGACTTTATTGAGATTGATTCTAGGCTTACAAATAAAAAATACTAAAAAGAAGAAAATATGTACAAAATATTTGTCACAGGATGAAAAGAGTTACTGGGACTAGGATTTCGTCGAATTCATAACATAGGGTTCAATTTATTTATTCTCAACAAATAAAGCTCAATAGATGAAATAACATGGACTCTGGTTTTTCCAAGGTAGATTCTCAAAAGATTGGTTGTAAATCCTAAGCATGATGTATCAAAACATTTAATCTAAGCATACCTCATCAAATTAAATGACAACCAATTAATTCAAATCATATTTCAATTAAAATCAATGCAAAAGTCTTAAAAAGAATTAAATAGTTTTACCCATGTATGAAATTCGTCTTCCTCCGTCGTCCCAGAGATGGGTTCTATCTCCGCATGGTAGAAACACACTCAAAGGAGTTTTTCATTGCTCAAAAAGGTGTTCACAATAATGAAAATAGGAGAAAATTAATAAAAACCGGGTTTGTAACAATTATATTTGTTACAAACCAACTGTTACAGAGAACGATAACTATGAAGTGTCGCTGGTACTGTTGAAATACGACTGTCTTCTATGGTCTTATGTTCTTCGTGTTCTTCTTCACCAGCATAACTGGTTCGTCTCTGCAACTTGATTTTTCTCCATCCTCAACTCTCTGTTCGCGCCCCTCATCACTCCATATCCCTTCTGTTCACCTTCAGAACCTTTTATATATCCAACATGACCAAGATATCTCACCATAACTCTCCAAAATCTTCTCTTAATCGAGGATTATTCTCTGTTGCCAGACACGAGGAATAATTTCTATTCTCAGCTTTTTCACGCGTATGTTGAGGCACACATACTCCCAAAACGTTTTCAGCATCTTCTAAATTGTGTACAACTCCCTCAGACACACGCTAACCTTCCAAAGATAAAAGAGATCGCAAAAATATCTCTCGGGAATGAATACTTCCCTGATTTCTTCAAAGCTGTGTAACGACCCCTATTCTTTTGAATCTGGCGGACCTACCAATCCTGTTTTATCGAAATAGGCTTAATCAAATCCAACTCGACAACCAAGTCCGACAAAATCTCATGCAAAACCAAATCCAGAAATTTCCAGCAAGCCGTGAACTCTCTACACATTTTTTTCCTCCAACACGATTATACAGTCAATTCTGACCGATCAAGATACACATACCATCTCTCTCATGCTCTAGCAGGACCATCCGAACAAAAATCCTCCCTTGAATCTCTTCAAATCTCGCCTGTAAATCACGCTGAAAAAACTGAATTTTGAACTCAGTTTTCCCGCCAAAATCTACCCAATCCGTGAGGAAGAAAGGGTCGCCCCTATCCAAAGTAGGGGTGCGAATAGTAGTTGTCTTGGAGTGTCCTGTGGGTTCCCCTTAGTAATTGAGGTGTCCCTTAACCAAAGTGAGAGTCCGCATAGAAAATGTCCTCCGGAGGGTGCTCCGCATAATTTTTCGAACCGATTTTTCCAAAAATGTTTATTTCCCAAAAATACCTACAAACGCACAAAACACCATAATAAGTACGAAATCGAGTACCAACATAGAGAAAATTGAGGACAACTTAGACACAAAAATGTGTCTATCACGAAGGGAAACTCTTTTGATAAAAAGAGACGTCCTAGATTCTTCATAAAAGAAGACAATACTACTATCTTGATAGGAAGTATCAGGAATTGAGCAACGAATCAATTCATGCTTTGAGGTGATACACTCAGATGACTAAGATTTAAACTCCTCTTGTAATTCATTTAGTTTATCACAACTAATTGAATTACGTAGAGGAGGAGCATTTCTCTCACTGATTAGTAAATCAATATCAACCTCAACATGAATATTATTCATCATAACTTGATTTAGCCTGTCAAGATATTCTTGCTCTTTCTGGAGGTATAACTCAACATCAAGAGATAAGCTCTCATGCTTCTTTTCAACTCCTGAAAACACTTCAAGGGATTTTAAACCTGGTGGAGGTTTAGATAGAATTTCTTCTACAAATTTTATTAAATCAGTCATGGAAGAGAATTCTGAAATCCCTGGATCTGGTGGTGCATTTATTGGGATAACACTACTGTCCATAGAGTCAGATCGCTACAAACACAGACTTGTAAGGTCTTGAACGTGTTTGCCTGCTCTGATACCAATTGAAAAAGCGGGGGTCTAACAACACCACCCAATATTTCACTTAGCAATATGTATGGACTAACTCTGAAATACTTGGCTAGAGAATCAACTAGGCAGTCAGACTCAATCTAGATAAAAGTATCTCAAGGAGTTAATATCTCTCTCTTGATTTGATTTTTACTCAAGCTAAAATCAATAGCGAGTCTTTTTCAAATACAAGGAATAACTTGGACGACACCAAAGACCATTGTCCAAGGATCAAACAATATCAATCAACAACCAAAGGTTGGATTTCCAATTGATGATCACGAACGCACAACCTGTATTATTTCAATTATATAAAATATATTGCAGAAAAGAAATTACACAGACACAAGAAGTTTTGTTAACGAGAAACCGCAAATGCAGAAAAACCCCGGGACCTAGTCCATATTGAATACACACTGTATTAAGCCGCTACAGACACTAGCCTACGACAAGATAACTTCGGACTGGACTATAGTTGAACCCCAATCAGTCTCCCACCAATCCAAGGTACAGTTGTACTCCTACGCCTCTGATCCCAGCAGAATACTGCGCACGTGATTCCATTAGCTGATCTCATCCACAACCAAGAGTTGCTGCAACCCAAAATCGCAGACTTGATAATAAACAAATCTGTCTCACACAGAAAAGTCTATCAAGGGATAAATTTGTCTCTCACGGATAAACCATAGGTTTTGTTCCTTCTTAAGATATGAAATCAAGGTGAGCAGGAACCAATTGATAATATGATCTTATATTTCCGAAGAACAACCTAGATGAATCAATCACCTCTCTACAATCCTTCCTGACTACACACGGGGTTTGTCGAGGAATCACAAACAGTGAGATGAAGATGTTTGTGACTTCTTTATATTTCCTATCGGAGAACTCTCACGATCTCAAGACAATCAAAGATTGTACTCGTACGATAGAATATGCAAGTTCAGATCACACAACTACGATAAAAGTAGTATCGGTCTGGCTTCACAATTCCAAGGAAGTCTTTAAGTCGTTAACCTGGTTTTAGAGAAGAAAACCAAAGGTTAAAGGACAATCGACTCTAGCGAGCGCACTAGTATCACACAGACGTGTGGGGATTATTTTTGCACAATGCTAGATGTCTCCTTTATATAGCCTTCAAATAAGGGTTTTGCCTTAGTTACAAAGCAATCCATATTCACTGTTAGATGAAAACCTGATTTAGATTCAAGCTAATATTTCTCAACCGTTAGATCGAAAAATTAGCTTGTCACACACACTTGGGTATATGTTTACTGGGTTAGTGAAAACCATGCCCAAACGTGTACGTGTATGTTGGTTCAACATAGTAACCCAAAAGGTTAACCATATGAGCATTTCATATTAACCTTGTTCTTCTTCACCATAACTAGTTCAATTGAATCAAATGAACTAGTTAAAGAGTTGTTCAATTGCTATGAGATCTTATATAACTACACAAGACACAATTGAAACAAAGATGATTCGATTCGATTGAATCGGCTCATGAACTTTATAGCCACGGTTTGCATAAAGCATTCCTTAGTAATTTAAGTTTCATGTTCAGAGCACATATTTAGATCATAACCTCTTAAGCTCACAAACAAGTTCGCGGACTTAAGACAACCGATGGAGTTTTCCATACTCAGCAGAAAATCTCGGCAAAGAGACTTTCGCCAGTTCGCGGACTAGGTTCGCAGACTGGGTTCGCGGACTTGGCAAAGCCAATTCCTCCGGTTTCTCTCAATCAAAAAAGTTTGAAAACTTAGGATTAAGGAATACATGGTTATGTAATCTAAACTCTCATTCCAATCATTGAGACATTCTCAGAGGACGTTATATAGCCGTTATTCACAGACCGTTTGATGTTAGAGCAATTCTCAAAGTAATGACTTTCGTCACTAGGTGAAGATAAACTTGATCAAAGCGAAATGCTTTACCAACACATGATTTCGAGATATAAATAGGCACTCGGATCGAAATATCAAATGTGTATGATCTAGTCTATATAGCATACGACTTTTGTCTCATAAGAAGTAGGAGATAGAAGAGATAGACTTTTGTGTGATAGATAAGTTCAAGTCTCCACATACCTTTTTTTATTGAAGTTCCACGGTTCCTTGAGTAGATCTTCGTCGTTGTATGATGAATCGCCATGAAGTCCTTGAACTCAACTACACTTTTCTATCCTAGTTCGAGACTTAGCTATGTAGGCTAGAAATCAAGACTTATAGTTTTGATCACTAACATTGACAAACATGCTTGAGATAGCAACGCATGCGAGGTCGACCGAGCTATGCTCTAACAATCTCCCCCTTTGTCAATTTTAGTGACAAAACTATTAATACATATGGAATACAACAATGCTTATATCCTACCAATGGTTATGTAATCTAAACTCTCATTTCAATCATTGAAACATTCTCAGAGGACGGATATAGCCGTTATTCACAGACCATTTTTCGTCAGAGGAATTTTCAAAGTGATTGAAACATAACATGACTTTCGTCACTTGGTAAAGATGAATTCAGCTAAAGCGAAAGCTTACCAACACATATTTCGAGAAATAGATAGGCGAGATAAACTCGGCTCGAAATAACAAATGTGTATAATGAAAGTCTATATATCAAAACGACTTTTGTCTCAAGAGTAGGAGATAGAATAAATAGACTTTTGAGTGACAGATAAGTTCAAGTCTCCACATTCCTTTTAGTTGATGAAGATCCACCAGTTCCTTGAGTAGTCCTTCATCTTGTATGATGATTTCCATGGAGTCTTGATCTCAACTACACTTTCTATCCTAATCCGAGACCTTTAGCTAATCAAGACTTATAGTTTTGATCACTAATATTGACAAACATGCTTGAGATAGAAACGCATGCGAGTTTGACCGAGCAATGCTCTAACACACTCCTCATACCCAAGGTGATTTCAGACCTATAAGTTTAAGTAATACCATCTAGAAGTTAATATCAAAAATCCTAGCGAATAGGTTAAATCCATCCTCAATAAATATAATATCCCCAAATCAATCAGCTTTTCTTCTTGGGAGACAACTCCCAAATAATATTATAATTGCCCATGAGATTATTCACTCAATGAAAATATCCAAATAAAAAAAAATATTTAACGCTAAAATCAGATCTCTCAAAAGCATTCGATAGGGTGGAGTGGATTTTCACAAAAAAGGCTCAAGCTGCTTTCGGATTTAATGAAACTGGATAAATCTCATTATGCAATGCATCTCGATCGACAACCTCTTTTTATATCCTTCTAAATGGTTCGCCTAGACCAAAATTCAACACTTCAAGAGGATTACAAAGGGTGATCCTTTGTTGCATTATCTCTTCCTTATCTGCGTGAAATACTTTCTAGGCTTCTTGAAAAAGCGATTTGAAGATAAAAATAATAATTCGGGATTCAAATCAACAAAAATGCTCCGAATATTTCCAATCTTTTCTATGCCGACGACTGTTTCTTATTCACCAAAGAAAATCTGGGAGGAGCTAAAAATCTCCTTGACATCTTATCTTTATTTGGAGATATCACTGGTAAAATGGTAAACCTCCAAAAATCCAGTATCTACTTTAATTAGTCCTCACATTCATCTTAAACATGCGGAAATAATAGAAAAAAATTTAAAATCCCCTTTGATGAATAAAAATGATAGATATCTGGGTACCCCTCTCTTCTTTGATAAGAATAGAAAAGAGAATTTTGAGCCTCTTCTGCAAAAGTATTACTCCACTTTGCAAGGTTGGAAATCTAAACTCCACTCTCAAGCTAGTAGGACAGTTTTAATAAAATCCATTCTACAAGCCTACCCAACTTATCAAATGCAAGTTCTTGGTCTTCCAAAAATAACACTGGATCAACTAGATCGTATACAAAGAAATTTCTGGTCGAAAAAAGATGGGCAAAAAAGACAGTGAGTGTTTATCAAAGCTTGGGTTGGTATCTGTAAGCCTATAGATCAAGATGGTCTAGGTATTAAAAACCTTCACCAATTCAATACAGCTCTACTCACAAAACTTTCCAGTAGACTTATTACTAAAAAAAATCAAACATGGGTCCAACTTATTAAAGCCAAATACTTTCCAAATTACCACCCATTTATAATCCTCTTTAACTTCGAATTTATTATGGATTTGGACGAGCATCCAAAAAAGCTTAGACATGATAAAAGGTAATTTTATGTGGAAATATAAAACAGAGTTTCGGCTAAAATATGGCAAGACCGATGGATACGTAATACTGACACAATCTCCATACCTATACTAATTTACAAGAACCGACAATAAAAATGGTTTATGAGCATATTACGGAAGAAAATTAATGGGATCACAAAAAACTGAACAAATATTTCCAATCAGAGGTCAGATAAAAAATTCAAGCAATAAATCCAAAGATTCAGGAACAAGACAAAATTAGATGGACGCATCACCATACATGTAAATTTTCGTCTAAGAACATATACAACTTTCTAATAAAGCAAGCCAAAGATAATGATAGCATAACGGAGTTTTCTTGGAAATTTTTTTGGAAAATACAAGTTATTCCAAGAATATGATTATTTATTTGGAAATTGTCACAAAAAGCTCTCCCAACTTCAGCCAGACTTTGAACCCATAATGCAACTATCGATACCTAATGCCAGATATGTAATTCTTAAGAACATGAAACTGACCAACAAATAATCAGGTTTGTCCGTTTGCCAGAGCTATTTGGTTCAGATTATCACTAGAAAATATTACCCCAAGAAATAATACGGAATCAACGGATACCTGGATTAAAGATTAGCTATCAAACCCAGATTTAGTTAGTTTGAGGGAAAAATAACCACAACCTTATGGTTCATACGGAAAAATAGATGTTTGGTTGTTTTTGAAAAAAAACAATCCATATCCTATAAATATATTGATCAAATTAATAGATACCCTCCAAAAAGTATACAAAAGGGAATTAACCAACAAAAAGAGGATCTAATTAGATATAGATGATCTAACATAAACACATATTGGATAATATTTATCGATGTCTCTTTTAGGAAAGAATATTCTACCACAGGTTACAGTTTAATTCTTTACTCAGTGGACCAAGAAACTTTCATGCACATATCTGCGCATTCAGAGTGGAATTCTTCGGTTTTCATGCAGAAACAAAAGCCTTACTTAAGGAAGTTACTTGGTTAAAAGTTAACATTTTATCAAGCGTTTATATCATCATTGATTGTAAAGTTCTGACAGACAACATCGAAAATACTAGCACAAAGATCTCTTGGACAATAGAAAACACTTTGCAAAAGAGACCAAGGTAATTGTGAGAGAATTACCCAAGCGAAGGTGAATTATATAAATAGACATAACTCAACGGTGGACTTTATCGCTAAGGAAGCGAGGATAATAAACCTCCAACATATGTCTTCACAATTATAACAAAGAGTATAAAAATCTTTTATCTATTCCAATGTTTTTGATAAAAATGAAATATAAACTTGTTGTACTACGTTAGTTAATTAATAATGATAAACCTGAAATTCTTTTTTTTGTCTGAAACTAAATCTAAGAGGAAATTAGCTAAAAACCATCTTAAAGAGTACCCCAACACACATATAGTGGATCCTGTAGGTTTAGCTAGAGGGTTAGCCTTAGGTTGGGTAGATAGCTTTTCCTTTGAAATAATGCATTGGAACTTAAATATGATCAACATTCTGGTACAAACTAATTCTGAGACAAAAAAATGGCTTCTAACATGTTTTTATGGTAGCCCTTACCCTTCAAATAGAAATGTAGCTTGGGACTTCCTCTCTGATATTGCCAATCAAGTAGATATTAATTCAATGCCTTGGGTTCTACTTGGAGATCTTAATATTATTTTTAGCCAAAAAGATAAATTATGGGGTTCACCCTTCAAGAAGTCTGATAGTGAATACTATCAAAATATTCTACATAAAGCTGGTCTTACAGACTTAGGTTTTAAAGGATATGACTATACTTGGAATAAACATAGAGAAGGCGGTTAATATCCAAGAGAGACTTGATAGAGTTGTGTCCAACATAGAATGGAATAATAGATTCCAAAATGCTGAGTTATCCCATCTTGTAGCAGCTGGTTCTGATCACTGCCCTATAGCTTTAAACTTAGACATTACCCATGCCAAAAATTCTTATACCTTTAAGTTTTATGATACTTGGCAAAAAGAGAGCTCCTGTGTTCAAACTATTAGAGAGTCTTGGGATCATACCATTAAGGAAAACCCCAAAAATTCTCTGATATTGAACCTTCAGTCTGTACAAACCAACTTAGACTATTGGATAAAACACATTTTTGGACTACCTTCTAAACAAATTAAGAGATTATTGTCACAAATTGATAACCTAAACAACTCAAGCTTTGTATACCAAAAGGAAGATAAGATTAAGGATAAACTTACCCAATTAGAAAACCTATATGCATCCCAAGAATCCATAGCTAAACAACAATCTAGAGACAACCTAGTACAACTAGGTGAAAAAAATACTAAATTTTTCCATACCAAAACTTTGAAAAGAAGAAAGTGGAATAATATTGAATTCCTTAGGAGAAAAGATAAAGAAATAACTTTCAAAATAGTAGAAATTCAAGAAACTCTATCTGATTATTTCTTACAACTCTTCTCAGCCCCTTCACCCTCTCCAACCCACAACCCTTTGCTTTTTCAGAATATACAACCATGTATCTCATCTGAAGAGAATTCCATCCTTAATTCTATCCCTTATGCTGTGGAAATTTGGCAAGTAATAAAACAATTCAAACCAAACAAATCACCAGGCCCTGATGGTTTCCCAGTCAGCTTCTTTAAATTGAATTGGGAAACTGTAGGTGAACAAGTAGTTTCTAATATTCAATGTTTTTTTGAAACAGGTGTGTTTCACCTTGAACTCAATAAAACATTCATCTTCCTAATACCTAAAAATAGACACCCTAAAGATCCAAGTGGTTTTAGACCAATTGGACCCTGTAACACATTATATAAATTTATAGCCAAGATTTTAACAAATAGGATGAAGCCTTTACTTAATGTTTTAATCTCCCCTTTCCAAGCTGCTTTCCTCTCTAAAAGGAAAATCGCTGACAATATTATTGCTCAAGAGATAATCCATTCCTTTAAGAAAAATAAAGTTAAACATGATGGAATGGGTATCAAGATTGACATGTCCAAGGCTTTTTTAGAGTTGATTGGGATTTTTTGATTTCTTCAATGAAAGCTTTTGGTTTCGACAATAGCTTTTGTAATCTCATTCACCAATGTATTTCTACCTCATCCATTGCTGTCTTACTCAATGGAAATCCAGGAGAATACTTCAAACCTTCTAGGGGTCTTAGGCAAGGGGATCCCCTATCTCCTTATTTGTTTATTATCTGTATGGAGATATTCTCAAGAATGCTCATATCAGGGGAGGAAGAGAAGTTATTAAAATGCATCAAAATCACCCCTAAGAATAGTCACATCTTTTTTTGCTGATGATTGCCTTTTATTCATTAGAGAAGATTTAAGAGAATGCCACAACATTCTTGCTCTAATTGAATGTTTTGGTAAAGCATCTGGACAGCTTATTAATTTTTACAAATCAGGGATATTCTTTAGTAAAAAAGTCCAACCAAAACATTAAAGAATGAGATTATTAAAAATAAAAAAAAATAAACCCTTTAGACTCCTACTTAGGAACTCCTCTTTTCATTAATAAGGCAAAGATTAAACTCTTTGAAGGTTTGGTTGAAAAGATGGAACACAAATTACAGATCTGGATGGGAAAAATTCTTGCTCAGACCATCAAACTAGTACTAAATAAGGCAACTTTAGCAAGTATGGACAGCTATCAAATGAGCTGTTTCATTTTGCCTAAGAAAATTACAAATAAAATAGATGCTTTACAAAGAGATTTTTGGTGGGGAAAAGAAATGGATTATAAGGGATACTACCCTAAATCCTATTCTTGTCTTTGTAAACCCAAACATAAAGGAGGGTTAGGACTAAGAAATGCTCATAAATTTAATTTAGCTATGATTACTAAACTAGCCTGGAGACTTTTAACTGAGCCAAAAGCCCTATGGGTGTCACAATTAAAACCTAGATATTTTAGAAATGCTTCCCCTTTCAAGGCAAAAATACCAACAACCAGTTCCTGGATTTGGAAATGCATACACTAGTGGAAAACAGAAGTTCCGCGACCGTCAGGACAAGTCATATATACGTGTTATACGACTACTTTCAACCGTCTCTGTAGGGGTCTCTGATAAAGCGTCGTTGTTTCGTACGACCCTTAACCGTGGGTCTCATATTTAAATTATAATATAAAAAAAAATAAAGATTCAGATTTGCTGAAATGCCTGAATGGATAAAAATAATCTGACTTCATCAAAGTCAAGTCAAGTCAAATTGAACTCAAGTCAAAGTCAAGTCAAAGTCAAATCAAATGGAAGTCAAAGTCAAGTCAAAAGGAACTCAAAGTCAAGTCAAATGAAACCCAAACTGAAATTCAAATTTAAACTCAAACTTGAGAATTCCACATTCATTCATTTTATCCATTGGGTTTAAAATTACACAAAAAAGATGAAATTTTGGTTCAAGACAATACATGTCCAAACTAGCTAGCTAGTAAGTTCTAACAAAAAGATGCTAATAGACAATAAGCTAAAAAAACATGTTAATCAACAAAACGATTAGCTCCTTCGATGAAGATGAACTTAACCAATACTTCATAAATGATATCAAGTAGAGCATCCATGTGTTGTGTCCCTGGTTCACATACGACAAAGAACGTCGTTCCAGCAATGCAAATCAACAACAACACAATGACTTCGTTCAGTTCATAATACACGGTAGAACAAAATAAGTTACTAGAGTATACTTCATATTCTTTGTTTTAGTGTTGGAAGCACGTGTGAGGTAATTTGAAAAATTAAACCGAGATCTGGTTCATGTAAACAGCAGTTGGCTCATCAGTAGCAGGTATAAAATCATGCAACAAGAGTGAAAACATAAATGAGGAAAGCAGGGAATTCAGGAAAAGTAAAGGACTATAAGGGAATTACTTTTGTGGAATGCTTTTGGTATGCAAATACTAATATCACAGGGGAATAATATTCAAGCTCGTATCAATATGCAACATGTTATATATATATATATATATAATGGAATATAAAAGGTGCAGAATATAACCCAAGATTCGGCATGCTATTCACTATAATACAAGTACTAGTAAGTTGAAGGTTTATTCAAAGATGTGCTACATGTCCTTATAAATTCAAAATTTCTAAAAACAAGGGCAAACCAGAAAAATGATAAACTTCCCGATGATGAACTAAGCCCAACAATTCATATATTTGGTGCACCTGCAGCAAACAAAACAAAAAGGGATTCAGTTGACACTTCAGTTGAAAAGGTATACAGAAAGGGATTTAAATCAATATTCTATGACGCATAATGGAAGGGTCGAAAGACTACAAGTCCAACTTGGAACAACAAGCACCAAAGATCAAAGTCTATAAAAATACCCCACATACAGTTCAGCAGTATTTTCCAGGAAATCTACACAACTTGTCATTGATAACTCGCGTACCACAGGGATAAAAGATCATTAATTGGAGTCTCCTCTAACCAAACCACCAACTGTAGTTCTCTAGACATAATGCACTACCTGAGGAGAAATATTCATAATCTCATATTCTTTCTTAATCATTCCTAATAGATCCATCACTGCTAAACATAGACCACGCCAAAAATTAGGTTTCAAAAATCACACCATTTATAAACCCATAATAAGAAAGTGTATCATTCTATGTATATAAGCATTTCTTTCACAGAATATTAGTAAGATACAATCCAAAGGGCTCTGTCAGATAAACCTATTAAGCTAAGACATAACTCGAGACCTCAGAATGATAACTACGTTGCCGATTACAAAGCAAATAAGCTAGCCTACGTTTCCAAACCATTCAAGTTAGTTTTCAAACAGGGAACCAAGACTCCAAGTTAATAATTCTAAATATATAAAATAAAGCAATAAACAACAGCTACTTTTTTTTTCCAGGCTTTATATCAAGCATGGGTGACAATATTTGGTTCTTGAGAAGATGAGCTTACACAATTCAAGTTATAAATTTCGCAGAAGCACCTTCCTCAGATTGTGCTTTCTGAAACCAACAACATGATTGAATAGTTATGATATGACATGAAGCCATAAGTAGTACAACAACTACATAAGTATAATGAGTACAGAAATTAATACACAAATATTTTACATGAACAGAATAGCTTTTACATGAATTGAATTGCTTTCTAATACACGTGACTTCATTCCATATTCTGCAAGGCAAAAACATTACATGAACTCAAAAATTTTGCTTTTTAAGGAGTGCGTGATCTACTACATAACTTCTGTAATGTAGTAAATTAGAAAAGCCTTACTGGACGTCATACCATGAGCAGAATTTGCTAGACCATGTAGTAAATTAGCAGCACAGTGAACACATTAGTTGATGAAGGAAATATACCTGATTTCAGATCCTTTAGGCTCACGAATCCTGACCTGAAAGATGAACAATGGCATTTTAAAAGTTAAAGTAACCCATACAAACAGAACGTTAATAAAAAAACACCTGTTCAAAAACCTACGTTACCCCCGTTAAGGATTTTCACTTTTGCCAAATGTACGTGCAATCAACATAAATATAGGAATACCACCTTTGCCTGTATCTGTGACTGAATTCTCTGAAACTCTGATGTCCTTCACATAAAAAATCACAAGGCATCATTGTAGAAATAGAGAAAAGCATTCAAGCAGCATATGCTATGTAAAAAATTATGTGTAACTAACAAGTATAATGTAGCTAATCATTAACCAACATGCTGGTACTCAAGCAAGCCAAGGCATCCAAAAAATGTACCAACCCATCTATTCTTATACTATCTGGAATGTAATTCTCTTTTCAATACAGTGGAGAAAATAGGTATGTGCTAGTTTCATATTCAAAAGGGACCAAGTTAATTAAGCCCAATGATTAACCATTTAAATACAACCAAGATTATCTACCAGTAGCAGCATCTTCACCAATCTATGACCAGAATTCATAACAATGTGCTAACATACATACAACAAAGAAGAATAAGAAATCCCTCTGTTGCCTTTTCCACTATTATAAAACTTATCATTACTCATATCAAAGCTATGTAACATGTAAGCTAATAATCATTTGATGCAAAGAAACTGCTCATAGCTATCTAAGTGTTTCCCTTTCAAAGTAGTGCTCTTGAAAACTAATATGTAGCTAATTTGAATTCTAAGTAGGAATTAATTAGTAAATGAATTCCACTTGCACACATTACCATTTCATTTAATTAATAATAAAGTCCAAAGTTCAGGGAAATGTTGAGATTACTTAACTTGACCTTTGATGGTAACTGACCACCAACCTTGCAGCACTCATTGGGACCTTTTTACAAACACCTGGAGTGCAGAGTTGAGATCCACAGTGAGAGAGATTTCTGTTGTTGGGGTAAGGCTCACATATCCTGCAAACACGAATTCTACAAGAATTCCAACAAATTTAGGCCTTGATAGCACCCACAAATGAAAACAGAAAAGAAAAAAAAGAACACAATTGTTTCCACAAAATTTAATCCACTCATCATCAACCACACAATAACCATTTATCAGGATTATGTTTAATCAAGTTAGACAAGAATTATGGCTCAAACCTGCAACAAAATCACAACAACCAGTTATTAGATTAAAAAATACACAGATTTGTAATCAAACAATGGTGATAGAATTAAGAGGTGAAGCATGGTTCTCAGCACTTCCTTTCCAAACCAAGTACCTCAATTATTAGTACTTCCACCTGCAGTTTTGAGAACTTTATCACTTATCACTTACAAAACAGAACTTCACAAAAGAGTTCATTCATCATACCACATAGTAAAAATTTGTTTGGACGAGCACCAACACAATAATAACAAACAACTTAATGCAGAATCACCACCAATTCAAGAAAACCCCTAAAATTAAAGGAGAAGAAAAGATAAAAACCAAACCTCAGATCTCTTCGACATAATCAGTAGAGTTGCATGCTATATGAACCCTTTTGTTTATCACATCAAAGTGAACTGGTGCATAATTGTTCAGGAGAGTTTTACTTTCCTACAAAAACCAAAATAAATCGTTAAATTTCAATTTCATGAAAAACCCAAAAATAAATTTAAATCAAAATTACAAGCAACATGGTAGAAATAATCATAAAACGAACAATCAATTTTACCTTCTTTCTGGTAAATCAGTTGATTCTTCAAATGTTGGTGAAGCCAAAAACCAAATTCCCCTTAAAATGTTCGAGAAATTCAACTGAGGATGATAATTGGTCTTCTAAATAAAAATCCTACAAGAAAATCAAAATAAATTCAAAACCCTAACAATAACAAAATCTACAACAAAGAGAGAAAAGGGGGAATAAATGGTTTTAGATAGAATATTGCAAATGGAGAGATGATAAAAATGGTTTTTCATGAAGATATGTTGGTTTAGATAGCGGATCTGGGAGTGAAAAAGAAAATGATTTTTCTTTGAGCTCGGCTATGAGAGAGCTTCAGAGAGTGAGACGATGGAAGAGGAAGAAAAAAAAAAACAGACAACAGGTTTGAGATCTACTTGAGGGATTTCCGAGGAAGAATTAAGAGAAGGGTTTGCTAGCATGTTTGATTTGACGACATCTGGGGTTATTAATCAGAAGAAGAATCAAGAGAAGGGATTTCCATGGAGCTCACCGATTCGCTTCTTCTGTCGACAATAGCAGAAACCCTTTTTTAATCATCATCTTCTTCTATAGTTGCAGCGAACTCATCTCCTTCCAACCCCAAATTGTCTTCATCTTTGTCTTCAAGATTCATAGAAAACCCTTTCTCCAATTCCATCACAGACTCATAATTTAAGATTCGGAAACCCTAGAACACCCTAATATAAACATCTTTAGCAGTAATCATCCATGAGATGATTATTTATTTAGTTAGAGATTTTGATAAAACCCTAGAATGATAGAAAAAAACTTGGATTGAATCTGTTCCCATCAGATTTGAGATTTACAATTGGACAAGTGAGTTGAGGGATTTTAGAATTAGAATCAAGAGAAGGGTGGGTTTTTATTAATTTGGTTGAAACTACATCTAAGGTTTACTGATTTCTCCATTTCCATGAAGCCAGTTCCTTAGGTTAGATAGGGAGACCGAGAGAGCAGAAGAAGAAAGAGAAAGAAAAAGACTGGAAATGGGTGAGAGAAAGAAGTATTTATATGCTCCATTAAAAAAATAAAAAATTATCAAATGTGAATCGGTTTGGAAGGGTCGCGGGATCGGCAGTAGATTTAGGGTAAAATAGTAATTATTCAGAGACGGCTATAAATCCTCTCGGAATTTTTTCTTGTTTTTATCATATCAGAGACCGCTATCTTTGGTCAACGGTCAAACTACCATTACTGGCGGTCTCTGATGTGGGTTGCTAAACACCCATTTTCCACTAGTGATAAGTATCGAACTAGTGGAACAAAATAGTATTTGGGAAATAAGAGATGGTAATAATACTAATATTTTGGAAGATAAATGGATCCATAACTTGGAAAACAACATCAGTAGCTGGAAGACAGCTACTAACTCCCATTTAACACTTGTGAAAGATCTTATAGATCTAAGAAGTGGAGTTCACAATTTATTTTTGAAATGTTCCCTAATCACATTGCTGAGAAGATCAATAACACTAGAATAGCTAGAGGAAAACCTGATACTTTAAGATGGCTCCTTACTAAGTCTGGTATCTTTACTGTTAGGTCCATGTACAATAAACATAATGAAAAAACTGTGAACCATTACAACTTAGGAAAACTAGACTCTTTTTGGAAAAAGTTATGGAATTTAAAAGTATCCGAATGAATAAAAATCTTTGCTTGGAAATGTTTACACAATGCACTTTCCACAAACTTGAAGCTTTCTAAATTTATGGAGGATATCAATCCAAACTGTTCTTTTGGTTGTAATGAAGTTGAATCCTTAGAACATCTCCTGATTTTTTGCCCCTTTGCTAAGTCTGTCTAGGTTACAGAGCCAAGCCCTGTTGAGCCTTGTTTCGACAACACCACAACCTTTTTAGATATTTGCAAGAATTGGTTGGGGAAAATAAACCCAACTATATCTATAGAACTAATACTGACAAAAGCTTGGTTTATATGGAAGGAAAGATGCAACAGAGTTTTTGAAAAGACCCATCAATCCAGTGCCCAAATAGGTTTAAAAATACAAAGATTTTTAGATTTCTGGTTTAAAGATAATAATTCACGTAAACAGGTACACAATGACAAATTGGCTTCTCCTACTTGGACTTCTCCTAAGAAAGCACAACTGAAAATCAATATAGATGCAGCCTGGATTTCAATGAATATGTCTGCAGGTTTTTCTTTAATTCTTAGGAATGATGCAGGAGACTTTGAGCAAGGAAGAGCAGGACCACTCACAGCTTCTACCTCTGAAGAAGCGGAAGCAATAGGACTGTTGCAGGGAGCAAAATGGCCAGTTGAAAAAGGATTGTCCAACTTTTTGGCAGAAGGCAACTGCAAAAATCTCTTTGACTATCTGAATGAGAAAGAGTCTGAAATTGAATGGCAGAATCAAGCCATAATGGATGAAGTCAAGAGTGAATTTAAACTTTGTCAAAAAAATTTAGGTTTTTATTATGTCCCTAGAACTGCAAACAATGTGGCAGATACCTTGGCTAAGGAAGCCAAATCTTTCAGACATATCATGAATTGGAGGAATACACCTCCCTCTTGTATTAATTATGCTCTAGAAGTAGATAAATCAAGTGCTAGGATGGAAACTACCATCCCTACATTCGATGGCTCTACTCATCATGATGTGAGGGTTACTAACTCCCGAAGTTAGTCTTTTGAACGCACTGAACTTACAAAAAAAAAGTTAATTAATTGATATTGCACAAGCGGAAGCGATAAAAGACAAGGAGAATCCGCTCCTTAAGATGATGATAGAAACTCCAATCCAGGAACAAAGACTCTAATCCAAGAATTAAAAGACAATAACGATGGGTTTTAACCAAACAAACTTAATAGTTTCATTAATCAGATAATAATAGCGAGCCGCAGTTGTTTTACAAAGATGATGAAATAAGCTATTTATAGCCTCAAACATAAAAACATAGAAATCTAGAACATTCCTAATTATCCTAACAAAATATATTGTTCTCATTAAAATAATATTAATCAAATAAATCCTAATAAAAAAAAATACTTAAATTGAGATATATCCAAGATATAACCATATCTTGGAATATACTTTTGACTTTCATAATACGTCCCATATCAGACTCCCACCGCGACAAAACTCGTCTCCAGTTTATATTGGAAATGGCTAGTGGATGATAGAATTTCGGCATTCCCACTTGAGGTACAACTCGATCTTGGATTATGCATTTGAATCACGAATCGTTTGCAGAATATCATCGCTTTATGCATGTAATAACTCGTTATTCGGTGTCGCTTGTTCCCACCATACAATACAAAAACTCCCACGAAACCTTCCAAGCTTGGTCTTGTCGGCATCCCATCAAAGTTGGTGTGCATAACAAGCCACCTTGGTGATTAACAATAACCTCACGTGATTTTTGGTTGTCTACTGTCTCAAATCTGCTGCACTCCATGTGGGTTAGGACGTGGCATAAGACGAACCCTTGTCCTCCCCCACATAAATTCATACAAGTTATCCCGCCTATTATGAACCCTAGGTAGCAATTCGGGATTCGTCAAATGTACGGAACAGTAAACGTACGAGTATTATACAGTTTTGTAAAATCCAGATTCGGTCCAAAATTCGGTTAACGGGACGTGATTCGTCAGTAATTCGGAACGGCATACGTACGTGTATAATTCGATTTATAAATGTGAGTTCGGCTCTGAAAATTCGGTATCTATATATAACAAATAATTTGTATTTATAAGGTCATAGACCAATTTTTATGCATATGTGTGAGTTATTTAAAGAAAAAATAAACTTAATATGATGATATTAATAATATATACAACATTAGTTATCTAAGAGGACGTCGTATGGTGGTTTAGATGCTTGGTTAGTGAGTTTGAGATCTCTCTCACCTTCACCTTCAAATCTCTTCAGTCGTTTTTGTTTCATAAAAATTACAACACGTCTAATATTCGGTCGTGTATGCTCGGGAGGCAGTAAATCCCAAAAAGTGGAGTCTTTGAAAAGTAAAATCTAAAGAATTTATGGCGAATTAAGCGGACGTATCATTCGGGATACGTAAAATTCGTGAACGATTCGCAAATAATCCGGGAATGCCACATAATACGCGACTTGGGTTCGGAGTTGCAAACGTACGCGAATAAGACCATAAAATTCGTGATACGGAAAAATTCGCGAATCATTTGCGAATTTACTAACTAGGTTATGAACTGCACCAACATCCAATAACCTGGCCTACCCAATACGATGTACCACATATATGTGCCAACAACTTCATGAAAATTTGAGAAAGAATAACACCCACCAAAAGATAATAAAAATCTGCAACCACCAATCCCAGTGATTGTTCCTTGGTTGTTAAACCACTCAATCGGACCAACATTAGAATTCCAATCTATATCAAGACCAAATAACTTCGTCATTCTTTTCCAGATCAGATTTTCTTCGCAACTATTATCGATTACAAAATAACATCCCCTTCCATTAACAATACCAATAAACTTGGACAATTTAACGTGAAGTTCTCCCATCGGTTAGAAGTATGGATGCTTGGATGACTAACTTTACTTAAGAAATTTAAACGGAGCGGCCAGTAACATAGAAGATTAGGCAGTACGTGAACAAAGCAGTAGTGGGCTTGACTTATCTAAATTAGGGCACAACCGGTAAGGTGGGTAGGATATGGCCTATATCCGCCACCCTATCCGTTTACTGGTGGTTAAGAAAATCTTTACCCGCCAAATAATGAATAGGGCAGGATACGGTTAAAAAACTGGCCGGTAGGGTAGGGTTGGCGGGTATGAATAGGGTATGTGCACCCCTAGGTAGGGTGGGTAGGATATGACCTATACCCGCCACCCTACCCGATTACTGGCGGTTAAGAAAATCTTTACCCGCCACCCTACCCGCCAAATAGTGGATATGATAGGATACGGTTAAAAAACTGGCGGGTATGGTAGGGTTGGCGGGTATGGGTAGGGCATGTGCACCCCTAATCTAAACGGGTTTAGTTTATGACATAATACCCAATGACATAATATCCTACCCACCCTACCCGTTGTTCATGAGTAATAAAGAACTAATACCCAATGACTTATAGGTTCCACTGATCTCGCGCACCGACTTCAAAACAAGGGTTTCACTAAAAGGTACCAAATGAAGAATAAGATGCGTACCAACACAGAAGTTCCAGCTTGACGCACAACCTTTTTTTTTTTTTTTTTTTTTTTTTTTTTTTTTTTGATTTTTTTTTCTTTAATAAAAACCTAGAGATCACAGGAATCCTCGACTGATTCTTTTAGGCGGCCTTACAGACGAACAACGTAGGAAAACCTGCTCTGATGCCACCTGATATGGCACAAGCGGAAGCGATAAAAGACAAGGAGAATCTGCTCCTTAAGATGATGATAGAAACTCCAATCCAGGAGCAAAGACTCTAATCTAAGAGTTAAAAGACAATAACGATGGTGTTTAACCAAACTAACTTAATAGTTTCATTAATCAGATAATAATAGTGAACCACAACTGTTTTACAAAGATGATGAAATAGGCTATTTATAGCCTCAAACATAAAACCTAGAAATCTAGAACATTCCTAATTATCCTAACAAAATATATTATTCTCATTAAAGCAATATTGATCAAATAAATCCTAATAAATAAAATACTTAAATTGAGATATATCCAAGATACAGTCATATTTTGAAATATACTTTTGACTTTCCTAATACGTCCCGTATCATTAATATATTCCATCTTCCATTTAAAAAAAGTTAGGACATGGCATTTCAAATATTTTCGTTATGTCAGTTTAATTGCTGCTGGTCTAACATCAGAGCCAAAATTTACATAAATCCAAAATGTGCATTGTGGCCCAAAAAATTATATTAAAAATCAGCACCATGAACCATGGTATGACTCGCGACTATATTACATTTATCACTGTGTTTCAATCTGGGTTGCACTAACACGGATATGGTGACGTAGACACGACGCGACACAGATACGAAACACGAATAGATTCTCAAAAAACTAGGACATGGACACGTAATTAGTGATATTTTCCACTAAATAGTATATATTATGAATGTAATTTCTCAACTAATAAATTATTAATCAATTATAAATTTGTGTAAAAATAAGTCTATATACTTATAACACGATACACGTACAAAAAATTCAAACATTTTCAATAGACATTTATATTAAAATAATTAGTACATATGCATGTGATGTCACCAATGTATCTGTTCTGCAGAAGACGCGTGCATCCAAGTGTCTGACACAGTTTGACGCGGACACTTAACCATGTTAGGCGCGTCGGCACAACCCAGGTCTCAATATACATTTTGATCTAAAATTAGTTTTATCTTTTGGTGTTGTACTTGAGAAATGAACGATTTCTAGGACCTGAGTTGGTGAATGTTGCCGAGTCAAATAGATTTTTGAACCGGACTCAGTCAAGGACCTTTAACTGGGTATTGTAGTTGACTGGAACCTAAAAATGTGCTTGAAACGAACAAAATCCAAGTGCAATAAAAAATGGTAAAGTTGCAGAGACGAGAAACACAAGGTGAGAGAGAGAGGAGAGATGATCGGAGGAGGATAAGAAGAATAGAAATGGTAAAGTGCTCTTGGGTTTTGGTTCGTCACAGTCGAAGAAGAAGAAGAAGAAAAGAAATCGAAGCAGTTAGCAGTGGCTTTCTTCTTCATCACAGCCGAAGTTGAGGGTTAAATCGAGAAGCTATGGTTCGTCAAAAAGGGTGAGTACATGAAACCCATTTTCAATTATCCTTGTGTTGCAATTTTCATTTTTAGGTTTACTAGAATTTGAGGCTTATTAGTAAAATTTGAGTTTTTAGGGTTCATAAATTTTGGGGGTTTTACTGTATTTTCTAGGGCTTGATCGATCGTTAAGAGAACATTAAACTTAGGGTTTTTGGCTTGCAGATGGCTTCATCTGATAACAATACACAGAGAGGACGGAAGGGTTTTATCAGTGAAGAAGATATTGCTTTGGTTTTAACTAGGTACAGTGCACCAACAATACTAACTCTACTTAAGGAAGTTGCTCAGTATCCTGATGTGAAAATCGATTGGAATGTGTTGGTAAAGAAGACGACGACCACTGGTGTTACTAATGCCGTGGAATATCAGAAGTTATTGAGACATTTGGCATATTGCGATAAACTGCCATTAACAATAGAAGAAATACTTGAGGAGCAGCCATTGGAAGATGATGATAGTGATTTGGAGTATGAGTTGGAAGCTCTTGGTCCTGTTAATGGTGAGGCATCATTAGAGGCTGCAGCTTGTGTTAAGGTGCTGCTTGCTTCTGGTTTGCAAGATGACGCAGGAGGAGTTTCTGCGACTGTAGAAGCTCCATTGACTATAACTATACCTACTTGGCAGGATTATAAAAGTCCATTGGATGATCCTCTTCTATGCAGCTTAAAGGGAATAAATATTACTGTTCCAGTTTCTGTACAAAAAGTGACAACAACTGCAGTGAGAACAGCTGAAGAAGGATTGGATGCAACTGCGTCAAATGCTGGTGGTCATCCTGGAAAAGGAAAAAGGAAGCACTGGACGGCAGAGGAGGATAATGAACTCATTGCTGCTGTGAAGAAATTTGGTAAAAGGAATTGGGCTAACATTCTTAAGGCAGATATTTTCAAGGGTGATACGACTGCTTCACAACCGTCTCAAAGATGGGGAATCATAAGGAAGAGACTAAAATTGGAGACAGGTGGAGGGGAACTCATTGCGCAACAGCGTGCTACCAACCGAGCAGTTTCTTCTGCTCTTAATATGCCCATAATTAATAGCTTATTGGCAGCATATGCAGCTTCTGTGGTCCCGAATCTGATGGTACAAGAAGCTGCTGTTGCTGCTGGAGCCCGTATAGCCACTCATTTGACTGCCAAATCGCTGCGTAAAGCTGCACGATCCAAGAAATCATCAATGCCAGGTGTACATTATATTTGCACAGGCTTGTCATCAGCATCCCCAGCCACATACTCTACTTCGGTACCAAGTGTCTCTCTGCCACCACCAACACCTGCAGGAAAAGTCAGGTTCCTTCTGTCAGTGTTCTCGCCTCTGCATCTACTTCATGTGGGACGGTTGCTGCAGGCAAGAAGACAAATAGAGTTGCGAGTGCCAGAGTTGGGAACACGTTGGAGGAAGAAAATGTTTCAAACTCACATAAGGAAGTAGTCACATAATTGGTTTTTTTCAGCTGATATAGCAAATGATGGCAAACAAGATGATCAAACAGCTTTGCTAGATTCAGATATGGTTATCGGAGAACAAATGACTCAGAATCTTAGTAAGTTACCAACTGTTGAAGCTGCCGCCAGTGACCCAATGCAGCTAGACAATCATCATATTGAAAAAGAAAAAGAGAATACGAAGACTCCTCCTGCAGCAGCCAAGTAAGGTTATTTAGACTATTGTTAATATGACCATTAGTTCAATTAGTAGATGTTTTCAAAAATTGGAGTTAGAAGAAGGAAGCAGAGGTAGGGAAAGCACTGGCTATATACATATATATTTGTATGATTTAAGGTAGAAACTTGAATGATCATGATTGGTTTTGGAGGTTATTGTGTTTCTGCAATCAACTGAGTTGTTATACCTCTCTAATTAAGGTTTCCCAATGACAGTTTTAAGAAATATATTGTTTATATTGCTTGGTGTTTTTCGTCTCTTTCTTTACTGATAGTTGATAATTCTGCCTATGCTAGTAACCCAAACTTAAGGATCGTTTTCCATTAAACTGGTGCCCCATTGACCTGACTTATTGCAGTATGAGCTGTCAACATTTATACAATCTTGGATGGAGTTTGCCTGCCAGCTTTTTTAACTGGGTGATTTGTTCTTGATGTTGTTCTCCTTTTTTCCAGTTTTTGATATATATACCAAATGTGAGTTTATTTTGTACTATATTGTGCCTGTATCTTACAATTGGGTCTGCATAACCAAAAAAAAAAAATCACTAGAAAATCTTTTACAGCTGCTGATGTATTCATGTTTCTTCCTGAACAACTATCCAAATGAAGGTGGAGTTGCTGAATCAGATGGGTGATTTTTAGCGGGGTATTCAATGGTACCTACATGTCACCAGTATTTGTTCAGTGTGTTACAGATCTAGTGACAACAATCATAGAACTGAGCATCTGACTTATGAAAATGAAAGATGGATGGCAAAGTTGGTAAATGGTGGCTACTGTAACTGCAGCATATCTCTCGTATCTGAATATGGAGGTAACCCAATATTCTTAACCGTGTATGTATGTTCTGTTCATTTCTGCAAACTTGCAATTTCGTCTTTTAAATTTTTATGTCTTCTCAAAATGAGGCTTTATCGGTTAAACTTAGTCATTCTAGGCGTCTGATTCTAAACTGCATCCGTTAGCTCCAAGCACCAAATTAGCGACACTAGTTTGTATCAACTATCAAGGTTCAGAGGATATATACTGGATAATGAACTTTTGTTCTCCATTATAAGAACATCCCTTCAGCATAACATGTGTCACTTAAAAGACCTTCAGATATGATTCCTACATATACAAAAAAAAAAGACACAAAACTTTTTTTTGGGTACCCGTTTTCATTAGAATTTTGTACCAAACAAAATAAAATAAAAAATAATCTTTCATTAGAACTATTGGTGCTGGAGGTAGGTTTACTCTAGTTCGAATCATGGTTTTATTGCCAAATAGATAAGTACCAAAAAAATAAAAATCCTCCAAACTCATTTTGTTAGTTCACAAAACCTGAAACTAGAAAATGCATCAGTTTCCGTGTATTGAGGAAGTTCTGTGATTCTGTCCATTGACTTCAATCACAGCATTCTGTACTCGGGTGATATTTTCGCTTATCATGTTTTGGTGGATGTTACTATTTCTTTTTTCTTTTCTTTTTTTTTTTAAAAAAAAACTTGCTGTATATGGGAACTCATTTCCAATTATGTTAACATGGAAAGAGCTTTTGTTGAACCTAATTTTAGAACCTGGATTCACTGCATACGAATTTTAACCTGGAGCCATACTTAGCTTCTCGTTGTACATTTGATGGGTCAGGGGTTAGCCATTCAAAACATACCTGTGTCTTATATAAAGAAAATGAATCTACTGCTATAAACATTATTATCTTCTGAAAATCTGATAATATCGATTAGAACATATCTAAACCCCCTCAAGTTATCTTCAGAAATTAATGATCAGAACAATGCGACTTACAGCCATCAGCTTTACCTAGTTGAAGTTTTCCGCTATCAGTACTAAGAAACAAAGGTAGCATTCGACAACAAGAAAAACTAGTAAAAGGGATATGTAATAGGATTATGATCATCAGTTTTCCCTATGTATGTTCGATATTTTGTATGAATGCTAGTGAGTAGTGCCTGTGCGACTGTTTGTAGGTAGGATTCTTATAACTAACACATGTACTTTACCACCCATTCTCATTTTATATGTACCTAACTCATGTTGTTTCACCAACCATTCTAGGCTTTGTATACACTCTAGTAGATCATCGTTTTTGGTTCTTATGTGAGTCCGCAAAATCAATCTCAATTTGAAGGAGAGATTGCATAACGCGTATCTAGATGTATATATATTTAGGTAGAAGTTTTAATTAGGAGGATATATAAGTATAACAATACCTCCATGATGAATTGGCAGGAGGAATCCTGATTGGATGTCAAGGCTGAAAGAATGACCAAACATGCGGCGACAGTCGATGGCCAGCAGCACAGCAGCTCAGGGTCCATCAAAGACTGCACTGCAAGATAGTTGGCTCTGTACACCATTTCCTCATCCGCTCCTGCTGCTTTCAGATAGAACCTAGCAAAATTTGGCAGTGAAATAAGTATCCTTACAGAACCAGGGACTAAAACTAAATGGTCAGGGATGCAGCCAGGCTGGGCTCAGATGAATGCAGTGTGCCTCACTAGTATACTGAAGAATATAGTGAACTGGAGACAGAAGGGGAAGGAAGCAATACCATAAGAAGTTGTAAGTGGTGGGCAAGAAACATTGGAGGTTGAGGATCTCTTGAACTAACCACTCCATGGCAACAACTTCACACCTGATATACACATGGCTCTCAATTTGTTAAACTGCACATTTTTTTGTAGAGAAACAGATCAATAGCAGTCCATGTAAGCTATAACCCTTGTGATGCATATAACGAGTGTTCATGTGATCGCGTAATCCATGCCAAAAAGGTAAATAATAGCTACCAGTTGTACTTCAATTCTTGTGGCTAAGGTGAGGCAAGTAATTCCAAGCAATTGAAGCTTCCTTCTGGTCAAGATGTGCTTACTTCTTATGCTCTCTGGTCCGGTCAACTAGCAAATCTCAATAAATCGGCAGTCTACTTCAGTAAAGGAGTCCCTCTGTCAAGACAAAATCAAGTGACTCAGCTTCTGGGAGTGAAGAAAATGGAGATCAATGACGAGTATTTAGGCTTCCAACTCCTCAAACCAGCTCACAGGGTGGATTCATATAACTTTCTGTTTGAAAAATTTGAAAACAAATTGGCGGGATGGAAGGGGATCTTTCTTACTTCTGCGAGCAAGCTGATCCTCATCAAACATGTTTTGGGCTTAATTCCTCACCAAACTAGTCTTCTTCCCAAGGCAGTCCTTGAGAAACTTACAAGAATTATCAGGAACTTCTGGTGGGGGCACTCTCACGATACAAAGAAAAGGCATTTCATAAAATGGGACAAGTTTAATGATGAAAAGGAGGTGGGAGGTTTGAGAATTAGGTCTCTGATGGACCTAAACAGAGCGCAAATAGCCAAACTCATCTGGAAGTTATTGGATGATCCAGATTGTCTGTGGAGTCAAATCATGAGAGCTAAGTACCTGAGGACGTCCAACTTTTGGGAGGCAAAAGCTAGTTCTAGAAGCTCCTCTACATGGAAGGCGATGATCATTATTAGAGCGGATATGAAACATGACTGTGCCTGGACAGTTGGAGATGGGGACAAAATTTCGGATGCCAAATATGCCTAGCCCAGAAATAGTCATCAATAACAACCAGGGAGAGGAGTTGAAGAGGGTTAGTGACTTGATTCTTCAAAATCCTAGAAGATGGAATGAGGAGCTTATCCAAGAAGTCTTTGATAGTAATACTGCCCAGCAGCTTCTTTAGATTTATATCCCAGATCAGGAGGAGAATATCAAGGACAAGATTATTTGGACGCCCCATCCTAACGGTTCCTTCTCAACTAAATCCTTTCAGAAGCAGATAAGACAAGCGTATCCCTCTACCTCTGCGCTCCACAGCGATATTTTCCCTTGGAAGAGGTTTTGGAAGGTAAAGAACCTTGCTCCTAAAATTCATATATTTATCTGGAAAGTTATCCATGACGGGCTTGCCACTCTACATTCCTTAGGAAAGTACATACCTCAGATCGACACTGATTGTAGATTATGCAATAACCAAGTTGTAAACTGCGGAACATTTGTTTCTGCATTGCCTTGTTGCTACTGCTGCTTTATTCACATATAGGGTATAGGGGGAATCCAGTTGGTCACAATGACATAAAGACTACCATTTCTATCTGGTTAGCTGAAGGGAAGGACTATGAAGTCTTCAGAATGGGCAGTTGTGTGTGGTGGGCCATTTGGCTTGCAAGAAATGAAATGATCTTTCAAGGCAAGAACCTGAACATTCATAAAATAATCAGGGAGGCGCAATATTGGTTCAAGCTCTCTCAGCAACCTGTGGAGGATGTTTACATGGATAGTGAAGTAATGCAGAGAAGTGAAGATGTTCCTAGATGGATGCCACCCCCATCTGACAGATTAAAAATCAATGTAGATGCAGCTTTTTCGAATGGAGCTGGAGCTTGTGCAGCAGTGGCAAGGAATTTTGAACATTCCTTCAAAGGAGGGTCTACCATAGGTCATCTCTCAAGCCCTCTTGAAGCAGAGACTAGAGTTGTAAAGTTGGGAGTTGAATTGGGTATAAAGATGAATCAGTCCAGATTTATCACTGAGAGTGACTCCCAAACTATTGTCAGAATACCGAACAATGAAACTTCTTCCATCCCTTGGAGATTAAGACCTGATTCCTGCAGTATTTTTCATTAATGAACTTAAACTTAGAAGGAGACCAGAGATTAATTAGATTAAAATTAACAATCAGGCTCCTGAATTTGTTATAACTCTCTTCATGATTGTCATCTTCAAATCTCAAAAACTGAAAATCAAATCAAATGGTAAAGTCCAAGTTGATTTGTGAAGAGTGTTGCGTGGCTACAGAGCTTAATCTGGAGACTTTGTTTTTCGTAACCAGATGGGCGGCAACTAGTTAGCCAAGGGCCATATGGATTGCCGAATTCTCTCATCTTGGCTCAGCTCCATGGTTCATTTTCAGACTTAGCTGTATGGCTCATTGTCGCCCAAGAAAGGGCACACCACCATAGTGTGATAGAAAAGAACGAAACCCAAGTGAAATAAAAAATGGCAAAGTTCCATCACAACTGAAGTGCTGCTGGGTTTAGTTGTTTTGGTTCGTCACAATCGAAGAAGAAGAAGAAGAAGAGAAATCGAAGCAGTGGGTTTCTTCTCCATCACAGCCGAAGTTGAGGGTTAAATATGGTTCGTCAAAAAGGGTTAGTACTTAGAATTATCAGCTGCATTTTAGGGTTTATTAGAATTTGAGGCTTATTAGTTATAATTTGGTTTTTAGGGTTCATAAATTTTGGGGGTTTTCCATGTAATCAGTGTGTTGGATGTAGTAACATGTACTAGGGATTTTGATTTTTTCACACTCACATTATTGTTTCATTCCTGTAGCAGAATAAATTTTGAGCTCATTCCACACCAAAAAGATACAGTATTATGTTAGTGATTTTAAGTGTTGATTACCAAATGCGATAGTCAAGTCATCAATGTGTGTTATGTTTCTTTATAGATGGCTCTCCGATTTGTGTAGTAGTTAAAACCATATCCTAAATGTTTATTGGGTTTTTGGTGTACCTTGATTGTTTCATAATGTTGTCTTTGTAACACAGGTGCACCATTCTTTAACTTGCATTAGCTTTATAGTCTCATTGCTTACATCAGACTTAGAGATATTTCTTTGATTCATAATCGGTTCCGGTATACAACTTCTTTTCTAGGAATTGCAGATGGCTTCATCTGATAATAATACACAGAGAAGACGACGGAAGGTTTTAATCAGGAAAGAGGATATTGCTTCTGTTTTGACAAGGTACAGTGAACCAACAAAACTATCTCTACTTGAGGAAGTTGCTCAGTATCCTGATGTGAAAATAGATTGGAATGTGTTGGTCAAGAAGACGACAACTGGCATTACTAATGGTGCAGAGTATCAGAAGCTATGGAGACATTTGGCATATTGCGATAAACTGCCTGAAACAGTAGAAGAAAAACCCAAAGAGCAGCACTTGGAGTATGAGTTGGAAGCTTTTCCTCCTGCAACTGATGAAGCATCATTAGAGGCTGCAGCTTGTGTTAAGGTGCTGCTTGCTTCTGGTTTGCAAGATGACGCAGGAGGAGGTTCTGCAACTGTTGAAGCTCCATTGACTATAAACATACCTACTTGGCAGGATTATAAAAGTCCATTGGATAATCCTCTGCTGTGCAGCTTAAAGGGAATAAATATTACTGTTCCAGTTTCTGTACAAAAACAATTGTGGACCGCAGTGAGAACAGCTGAAGAAGGATTGGATGCAACTGTGTCAAATGCTGGTGGCCAGGCTGGAATAGGAAAAAAGAAGCACTGGACGGCAGAGGAGGATAATGAACTCATTGCTGCTGTGAAGAAATTTGGTAAAAGGAATTGGGCCGACATTGTTAAGGCAGATATTTTCAAGGGTGATAGGACTGCTTCACAATTGTCTCAGAGATGGGGAATCATAAGGAAGAGACTAAAATTGGAGGCAGGTGGAGGGGAACTCATAGCACGACAGCGTGCTACCAACCGAGCAGTTTCTTCTGCTCTTAATATGCCCATAATTAATAGCTTATTGGCAGCATATGCAGCTTCTGTGGTCCCAAATCCGATGGTACAAGAAGCTGCTGTTGCTGCTGGAGCCCGTATAGCCACTCATTTGACTGCCAAATCGCTGCGTAAAGCTGCACGATCCAAGAAATCACCAATGCCAGGTGTACATTATATTTGCACAGGCTTGTCATCAGCATCCCCAGCCACATACTCTACTTCGGTACCAAGTGTCTCTCCGCCACCACCAACACCTGCAGAGAAAAGTCAGGTTCCTTCTGCAAGTGTAGAAGCTCCATCGACTATAAATAGACCTACTTGCCAGGATTCTAAAAGTCCATTGGATAATAATCCCCAGCCATGCAGCTTAAATGGAATGGATACTATTGTTCCAGTTTCTGTACAAAAACAATCGTCGCCGCCTGCAGTGACAATCGCTAAAGGGTTGGATGGAACTGTGTCAAATGCTGTTGTCGGCAGGCCTGCAAAAAGAAAAAGAAATAAGAGTCCCTGGACAACAGAGGAGGATAATGAGCTATTTGCTGCTGTGAAGAAATTTGGTGAAAGGAATTGGGTTAACATTCTTAAGGCAGATATTTTGAAGGGTGATAGGAGTGCTGCACAATTATCTCATAGATGGGGCATCATAAGGAACAGACAAAACGAACTCCCAGATCAATGGCTTGCTACCAACCGAGCAGTTACACGTGCTCTGAATACGCCCATGAATAATAGCTTATCCGCAGCATGTACAGTCGGTCCAGCAAATTTGGTGGCTTCTGCTGCTACAGTTAGCAGTCCGCAAATCCCTCTCCAGACAACGAAAGGAACATCTGGTGTCATGGCAAAACGTCGATCAATTACTAAAAAAACAGCTCCTGTGGTCCCAAATCCAATGATACAAACAGCTGCTATTTCTGCTGGATCCCGTATCGCCACTCCTCCGACTGCCATACCGCTGCTTAAAAGCTGCACAATCCAAACTGCTGTTCATAATAAGCACCAGTTGTGTGACACCACTGTTAACCCCTAACCACTCAGGCGCTCGGCCTAATGTGCATTATATTTGCACAAGCTTGTCCTCAGCATCCCCAACCACATACTCTACTGCGGTACCAAGTGTCTCTCTGCCACCACCAACACCTGCTGTGAAATGTAAGGTTCCCTCTGTTAGTATTCTCGCCTCTGCATCTACTTCATGTGGGACGGTTGCTGCAGGCAAGAAGACAAATTAATGTTAGTTAGACACTTAGACTATTGCTAATACGACCATTAGTTCAATTAATAGATGTTTTCTGAAACTGGAGGAAGAAGAAGGCAGCAGAGGTAGGGAAAGCACTGACTATGTGTACCTCTCTAATTTAGGTTTAAGGTAGAAACTTGAATGATCATGATCGATTTTGGAGGTTATTGTGTTTCTGCAATTCACTAAGTTCTTATACCTCTCTAATTTAGGTTTTCGAATGACAGTTTTAAGAAATATATTATTTCTAATGCTTCTTGTTTTTCATCTCTTCATATTCTTTACTGATAATTCTGCCTAAGGTAATTGCCCAAACTTAAGGATCGTTTTCCATAAAGCTGGTACCCCATTGACCTGACTTATTGCAGTATGGGCTGTCAACATCCATTTTATGAACAATCTTGGATGGTGGTTGCCTGCCAGCTTTTGTTATTGGGTGATTTGTTCTTGATGTTATTCTCCTTGTCTCCAGTTTTTGAGATTTATACCGAATGTGAGTTTATTTTGTACTATGTTGTGCCTGTATCTTACATTTGGGTCTGCATAACCAAAATCAAAAAAAGACTGGAAAATCTTTTATAGCTGCTGGTGTATTCATTTTTCTTCCCCAACCAGACATTGTTTGTATCCAAATTCCAACATCTCTCTAATCCAATGATTTCTGGAGTTTATTACATCCTTTCAGAAATCCTTCCTCTCGGGTTTAAAGCTTCTCTCTCTCGAACCGACTCAATGGGTAATGAGTGAGGTGTGCAACCCATGTTCTTGCTCTTGTCATAAAAGATGCAGTATGGCTCTTTAATGAATCAGTTAAAATGATAAGGTCAGTTGTAAAATATGTTCTTAGTTCTCCTTCTAGGTATGAAAAATTTAAACAATGTACCTGATGAGTATGCTTCCACGTCATCTTTGGGTGAAAAACAACCAACCCTAGAAAAGATGGATTGCAAGAAAGCACTAATTTTAGATGTGTACACCAGATGGAATAGCACTTACTTGATGTTCGATGTTGCTGAAAACATGAATTTTTTTTTGCAATGTTAGCGCAGATTGGTAAAGACTTTCAACAGAAGTTTATTTTTGAGCAAGACAAGGAATTTGTTTTACCTAGTGATGTTGATATTGATAAAGCTATAGCTAGTGATGATATTATATTATCATGGACGAAGAGGTTGAGGATATGGAAGAAGAGGAAGAGGTTGAGGATATGAAAGAAGAGGTTAAGGAGTTAGACCCAATAAGCAAGAACAAGGCAAAGAAGAAGAATAAGAAGAAACTGATTCCATATATGTTCCTTATAAAGAAGATTGAAAACATGATAGAGGTCTTGTCAAATGTTTAAAGGTATTCTTCGACACTACTGTCAATTTTTCTATTTCTACACAAGTCACTACTCGTACTTTCTTATGGGAATCGTCACTCATCCATGAACAATTAGTCGACTTTAAAAATAATGTAGCATCGGATCCCTTTATTGCACATATGTCTCGTATTATGTTTGCTAAGTTCCATAAGTATTGGGGTGTGTACGAAATAATGAATTTTGTTATGTTTTTTGCTCAACTGTTGGATCCAAGAGAGAAACAAAAGGGATTGGAATTTACTCTTAACTGTTTATATGAGAACAATATGTGGAGGTTCAAAAAGTTATGAGAAAGGTGAAATTAGAATTTCAGGAACTTTTTGAATAGTATAAGTCAGTGTATTCGGCTCATAAGGAGGGGTCAACTAGTGCTTGTTAGAGCATAGCTCGGTCAACCTCGCATGCGTTTCTATCTCAAGCATGTTTGTCAATGTTAGTTATCAAAACTATGAGTCTTGATTTCTAGCCTACATAGCTAAGTCTCGGACTAGGATAGAAAAGTGCAGTTGAGCTCAAGAACTTCATGGCGGTTCATCATACAACGACGAAGATCTATACAAGGAACCGTGGAACTTCATCAACAAAAAGGTATGTGGAGACTTGAACTTATCTATCACTCATAAGTCTATCTCTTCTATCTCCTACTTCATATGAGACAAAAGTCGTATGCTATATAGACTAGATCATACACATTGGACATTTCGAGCTGAGCATTCATTGCTTATCTTTATCTCGAAATCGTATGATGGTAAAGCGTTTCGCTTTGATCAAGTTTATCTTCACCTAGTGACGAAAGTCATGAAAAGTTTCAATCACTTTGAGAATTGCTCTGACGTGACTCGGTTTGTGAATAACGGCTACATAGCGTCCTCTGAGAATGTCTTAATGATTGTAATGAGAGTTTAGATTACATAATCATGTATTCCTTGAACCGAAGTTTTCGAACTTTGTTGATCAAGAGAAATCGGGAGGATTGTGGAATTGACTTTCCAAGTCCGCGAACCCAGTCCGCAGACTCAGTCCGCGAACTGTCGGAAGTTTTCGACCGAGAATTTCTGCTGGATTTCCGAAACTCGTTTGTGTGCTCAGTCCGCGAACTGGCGGAAGTTCTCTTTCCGAGAATTTCTACTGAGTTTGGAAAACTCAACCGATTAACTTAAGTCCGCGAACTTGTTTGTGAACTTAAGAGGTTATGATCTAAAGATGTGCTCTGAACATGAAACATTAAATTACTAAGGAATGCTATATGCAAACCGTGGCTATAATGTTCATGAGCCGATTCAATCGAATCGAATCATCTTTGTTTCAATTGTGTCAGTTATATAAGATCTCATAGCAATTGAACAACTCTTTAACTAGTTCATTTGAGTCAATTGAACTAGTTATGGTGAAGAAGAACAAGGTTAATATGAAATGCTCATATGGTTAACCTTTTGGGTTACTATGTCGAACCAACATACACGTACACGTTTGGGCATGGTTTTCACGAACCCAGTAAACGTATACCCAAGTGTGTGTGACAAGCTAAGTTTTCGATCTAACGGTTGAGAAATATTAGCTTGAATCTAAATCAGGTTTTCATCTAACGGTGAATATTGAATGCTTTGTTACTAAGCTAACATTGATTGCAAACCCTGATTTGAAAGTGTATATAAGGTAGAACTCTAGCAACTGGGAAACCTAATCCACAAACATTCGGTGTGATACTAGTTGTGCTAAGATAGAGTCGATTCTCCTTTAACCTTTGGTTTTCTTCTCTAAAACCAGGTTAACGACTTAAAGACTTCATTGGGATTGTGAAGCCAGACCGATACTACTTTATCGTAGTTGTGTGATCTGATCTTGCATCTTCTATCATACGAATACAATCGATTAATTGGCTTGAGATCGTGAGAGTTCTCCGATAGGCAAGATAAAGAAGTCACAACATCTTCGTCTCACTGTCTGTTATTCCTCGACAAACCTCCTGTGTAGTCAGGAAGTATTGTAGAGAGGTAATTGATTAATCTAGGCTGTTCTTCGGGAATATAAGACCGGATTATCAATTGGTTCCTATTCACCTTGATTTTATATCTTAAGACGGAACAAAACCTAGGGTTTATCTGTGGGAGACATATTTATCCTTTGACAGACTTTTCTGTGTGAGACAGATTGTTTATTATCAAGTATGCGATTTTGGGTTGCAACAACTCTTGGTTGTGGGTGAGATCAGCTAAGGGAATCAAGTGCGCAGTATCCTGCTGGGATCAGAGGCGTAGGAGTACAACTGTACCTTGGATCGGTGGGATACTGATTGGGGTTCAACTATAGTCCAGTCCGAAGTTAGCTTGGAGTAGGCTAGTGTCTGTAGCGGCTTAATACAATGTGTATTCAATCTGGACTAGGTCCCGAGGTTTTTCTGCTTTTGCGGTTTCCTCTTTAACAAAATTTATGGTGTCTGTGTTATTTCTTTTTCGCATTATATTTTATATAATTGTAATAATACAGGTTGTGCGTTCGTGATCATCAATTGAAAATCCAACCTTTGGTTGTTGATTGATATTGATTGATCCTTGGACATTGGTCTTTGGTACCGTCCAAGTATTACTTGTGTTTTGATTGGGACTCACTGATTTCTATTAGCTTGAGTAATATCAAAAACAAGAGAGAGATATTAACTCCTTGAGATACTTTTACCTAGATTGAGTCTGACTGTCTAGTTGATTCTCTAGCAAAGTATTTCGGAGTTAGTCCATACAGATTGCTAAGAGAAATATTGGGTGGTGTTGTTAGACCCCCGCTTTTTCAGCGCTGCTCCTGTAGTTTCCAATTCAGTTAGTGTGCAATCTCAAGGTTTGATGGCTAGAATTCAATCAAGGAAGAGACAACATTCGGAAAACCCAAGTAGTGTTGAAGAAGCAAGAACAACATAACTGGATAGGTATTTGAAATGCGTGAAGTAGGTCAAAATGACCATTTTGACATATTGGCTTGGCTGTAAGCTAATGCAAACAGGGATAAGATACTGTCATATATGGCAAGATGTTAGACCACTGCTCCGTCGAACTCGCATGTGTTGCTATATCAAGCATTTTTGTCAATATTATGATCAAAACTATATGTCTTGATTTCTAGTTTACTTATGACTAAGTCTCGGTCTAGGATAGTCAAGTGCAGTTGAGCTCTAGACTCCATGGCGATCATCTTACGAAGACGAAGAACTACTCGAGGAATAATTGGAACTTCATCCGACAAAAAGGTAAGTGGATACTTGAACTTTTATGTAACTCAAAAGTCTATTCTATCTCCTACTCTTGAGATAAAGTCGTATAAGTATGATAGTTTTCATACATACACATTTGCTATTTCGAGCCGAGTTTACTCACCTATCTTTTTCTCGAAATACGTGTTGGTGAGCTTTTGCTTTAACCTCATCTTTACCCGTGACGCAAGTCATGAAGAGGTTTCAATCTTGAAAATATCTTTGATGACGATAGTTGTGAATAACGATTGTTATAACATTATAGAAGAATGTTTCAATGATTGAAATGTAGAGTTGAGATTACTAACTACGGATATAAGCATATATAGTGTGTTCACACATTAGTGAATATATCCATCTTCCGGAAACCAAGTGCATGCATATGTGTGCATGCGGTATTGGTGAAGGAGACATGTTGAGTACGTGTACCTGTGGAAGTTTTCATACCGAAAATTTCTGCTGAGTTTGTAAGTTTGCAAACTAGTAAACCAGTCACCTTAGGAACGCATACCCACAGAAGTTTTCGAACCGAAAATTTCTGCTGAGTTTGTAAACTCAAATCCGTTAGCTAAGGTACGCATACCCCTACGCGTACCCAAGATAGTTAATTCTTAAATCGGTTTTTCATGAACTTAAAACAATAGTTTATAAGGAATACAATCTTTGCAAACCGTGGCTATATTGTTCATGAATTGATTCAAGTGAATCAAACCGATTTTGTTTCAATTGTGTCTATGAATAAATACCTAAGAAATCTAACAACTCTTGAACTAATTCTTATGAGTCATTCGAACTAGTTATGAGAAATATGAATACGGTTAATATGGAAGTGTTCATATGGCTAACAATTGGTTAACTATTTGTGAACCAACTAAGTGTACACACGGTTAGGTACGGTTACTCAAACCTAAATGAATACATTTCATTTGTGTGTGACAAACTAAGTTTCGATCTAACGGTTGAAAGAAATTATCTTGGAGAAATCATGTTTTTCATCTAACAGTGATTATTGAATGCTTTGTTACCAAGGTAACTTGGATTGCAAACTCAGATCTGAAAACTATATAAAAGAGACATCTAGAAACTATAAAAACTAATCCCCACACCTCCTGTGTGATACTAGTTGGTTTTGCTAGAGTCAATTCTCCTTTAACCATAGGTTTCTTCTCGAGACCCTATCGGTTAACGACTGAAAGACTTAATTGAGATTGTGAAGCCAGACGAAACTAATTTCTTGTAGTTGAGCAATCTGATCTTGCAATTTTCTATCATTTCAATTGAATAATTGACTTGAGGTTATATCTCCGATAGGGCAAGATAAAAATAAATCACAAACATCTTCGTCACATCGTTTGTGATTCCACAATATCTAGTTTCACTACCATACAATTTATATTATTGTGAGATGATTGATAATACTAGGCTGTTCTTCAGGAATATAAGTCTGGATTATCCGTTAGTTCCTGTTCACCTTGATTTATCCAAAGACGGAATAAAAAATCTTGGGTATTTCTGTGGGAGACAAATTTATTCAATCCTATAGACTTTTCTGTGTGAGACAGATTTGTCTATAAAGTCTTCGACTTTGGTCATAGAAAATCTTAGTTGTGGGTGAGATCATCTAAGGGAATCAAGTGCGTAGTACCGTGCTGGGATCAGAGAAGTAAGGAGCGCAACTGTACCTTGAATCAGTGTGAGATTGATTAGGGTTCAACTACAGTCCAGGACGAAGTTAGTTTGTAGTAGGCAAGTGTCAGTAGCGGCTTAATACAGTGTGGTGTTCAATCTGGACTAGGTCCCAGGGTTTTGCTGCATTTGCGGTTTTCTCGTTAACAAAATTTCTGGTGTCTGTGTTATTTCTATTCCGCATTATATTTCGTTATATAATTGAAATATCACAGATTGTGCGTTAAGATCAATCAAATAGAATATCCAACCTTTGGTTGTTGATTTACATTGATTGACACTTGGATATTGGTCTTTGGTACCATCCAATTTTATCTCTTTAGTATTTGTTAAAGACTCGAATACTTCCACTTGCTTGAGTAAAGATCAAATCGAGCGATAGAGATATTAACTCTTTGATATACTATTTATTAAGACTGAGTCTGACTGTCTAGCTGATTCTCTTAAAATTATATTAGAGTTAGTCCATACAGATTGCTAATCGAAATATTGGGTGAGGTTGTTGTACCCCCGCTTTTTCAATTGGTATCAAAGCAGGCAAACACGTTCAAGACCTTACCAGTCTGTGTTTGTAGCGATCTGACTCTATGGATAGTAGTGATGTCTCTGACTTCGCAAAACCAGTTCAGAACCCTATTGATACTATTCAGAGTTCTGAGACTTCCAAGAATTCCCTCATATCTTCTCCTTTCTCTGAAACCGCTGTTGACTGGGAAAATCTCCTAGATTTTCAACTGGATGAACTTTCAGATGAGAGTGACTCATACAAGGGACCAGGTATTGATGAATAAGTCTCACAATATATCATACTCTTTGATGATATCATAATAAAAAAGGGATCTACTGCCTATCTGGCAGAATATCTGTTCCCTCTCTATCGTGAAAACAAGAAACTAAAAAAACTCTTTAAAGGATATGATAGTGGTTACAAACTCTTACAATCTTTCCTTAAAGATAGAGATGAAGAAGTCCATTCAAAGACTGCTGAATGTGAAAAACTTCAGAAGAGTTTCTGTGCGTTGAAAGAAAGGCTTGCTGAATCTGAGGCAATGTATGACTCTCAACATAAATACTTTAACGACAGAGAATGCCTTTTTCTTTCCAAAGAAAAACAATTGGAGGATGATCTATCTACAACTTTCATCAAGGTAAAATCACTAGAATAGAATCTGAAAAGATTCAACACTAGGTCTACAAAATTATCTTCCATGTTAGGAGCATGTAAAGAACATCGTAATACACGTGGTCTGGGATACAGAGGAATAGACGCTCCAAAAAAAGATCAATTTTGTCAGGGCTAATAACAACTTGCTATGTGAAGAATCACCTATTACAACTGATGTCCCTGTAAACAAAGATAGTCATTCTTCAAAGACAAGGCGAAAGAGAGACATTAAATACACTACCTTCAACTGCTATTATTGCGGAAAGAAGGGTCATGTTGAACGGAAATGTCATTTTCGGATAAGGAATGAAAAATTTCATAACATTCTCATATGGATGTCAAAAGAAGTAATCAAGTCTGTTTCTCTCCGTACTGAGAACACCAGAGTCTCAAATCCAGAAGAATACTGTGATAAGTCCTTTTTTAATATGTACGATACTAACTCCTTCGACGATCGTAGGGTAAAGGATGTCATATGGACGACTAAGACATTTGATGTTCCAGTAAAAAGAAAAAGACGTCAAAGGAAAAGGAATGCTTCAATTAAGGAAGGACTATCTTCTATTGGCAAGGATAACACTTTGACCAATGTATCAGACTTCGATCACATTCACATCAACAATCATGCTTCAGATTTAAGAACCAGTGTGAATAATCTCAAGTGGAAAATCAAAAAATTAAGGAAGAAAGCATTTTCAGGTATGCCTTGTTCTCCTTGTAGTAATTCTTTTGAGATTAATCCTGCTAATTCTCTCTATGATTCGGAGAAGGAAAACGATGACGGGCTACATGCTCTGTCTACAACTTGACCAGTTTTTACTGTGCATTCTCTCTCCAATCTTATGAGGATGCACATACAAGTCAAGATGAAACTCGTCTTGAAAAAAAAATGGTTGTTGTATTTTTTCGTTTGTTTCTTTAAATTAAGTCCTTCTAAGTAGAATTCTACTCTAGCCTTCTCTTCATAATAAAACTTAGTTGATCCATGAGAACTCTTGAGAAAACCATGATTTTTTAAGACACTGAACCTTTCAGTGCTCCTTCTTTTGATCTAAAGACCCTTGTCAAAATCTTTCATAAGACCCTCTTTCCTAGATGGTCCGTGGAACCTAGTTCGTAACCATGATCGTTTGCATACCTGGCCCATTACCGACTTTTTTTCGTGAATTCTTAGGGTTCTCCTATGTGTACATATATATCATGAAGTTTTCTTGGTATGTAATAGTTCGGTAACGGAAATTGTCTCCAGAGATAATGGTGCAAACGATGGAAGGGTGCAAAAAAATGAAGATGAGATCAAAAGAAACAATTCTGCTGAGTTTTATGGAAACCTTGTTCTTATAAATTTCTATCATGCAATTGATCATGTAGACAAGCAACCAGTTCAATTGTCACAACAACTGGTTGGAAATCTTCTCCTAGATTTTAAGGTCCTAAAAGATCAGTTCGTGATCGCTAAAAAGAATCTCGAGTTCGTGAGGATCAAGTTGATGGAAGCCAATGATGAACTTTTTTGTGTTCGAAATATTATAGCACAACTTGGATAACTGATTTATCTGTCTAAGAAACTTCTTAAAAGAATTTTATTCTTGTTTTTGTTTAAGAAGGATAACTAGGGTTTAGAATAGCCATTATTGTGAGTACACATAGCTGTGTCCAACGTTTTCATCTTCATGTTTTTAGATTTATTTGTTTAAATTCTAAAAGTTGGTTTGGAAGATGATTTTTGCAGTATTAATATTTATGGTTTTATATATTGCAATGTGTTATGGGATATGTGTGTTTGCATCCGTGAACTATTATTGTCCCATACATTGTCAAAATTTATCTCGATTATATGTCGATATGCATGTAATGATACAAGATCGATGAGATTTTTGACAAACAAAAGTTAAGCCTATTATGTCAATTCATTAATGGAAGATAGGTTAAAATCTTTTTTTACAAGGATTATGTCTATTATATGTCATTGTGCAAATAGTGATGGAAAATAGAATGAATCATTGTATATTCCGCAATATTTATCTTCCATAATCCATATTTTATGTATATACTGTGCGGCTCCATAATTCTTCTTGTGTGAGAATTTCCAACTAGACTAATTATAGATTCGTTTGTGGTTATTTTAGTTGTGTATTCCGATTAAATTAATCATGGGTTCTCTTGTGGTTAGTTCAATTGAGAATTTTGGATACAAAATCATTTTGTGGTTTTTGGTGTCCAAAGAAATCCTTTTTTTCTCGTAAAAGTAAGGTTGCTCTTGTTGTTCTTTCGGGAATGACATCAAATGGGGGAGAGTTCTTTTGAACTTGCGCTTAATTGCCATATCTTTGTGGGGAGTGCGGCTGTGGAATATTTGAGGAGTTATCTTGTATCTTTATAAACTCCGTGATGAATACATTTGGCTTCGGCTTTATGATTGCATCTAAACAAAGTTGATATGTACTTTTCTTTGGTCTTGAAGTTTCTGCATGAAACTTTTCATTAAGATCTCTTTTTCGTACCTTTGCCAATTTATTGACAAAAAGGAGGAGCATTAATATGTAGTTCACACTACAAATACATATGGTTTTCGGATCATTATGTAAGGGGGAGTGGTTTTCGTGTTGATATGAAGTATTGACTAAGGGAGAGTGATACATATCACCATAGTATTGCTGTCGAGGTTGTGATATGGGAACTTTGATGCTGTATAAAATACTATGACATTGTATAACAACGATCGAGAGATTTTGTTTTCTCATTGTTATGGCTACAGAACTTCAACAACTATGATGCTGAACTTACAACCTTTGGAATCATGGGAGTGCTAGGAAAAGCAGAAGTTTTCGAGTAATGCTGAAGCGCCAAGGAGATCAAGCATGTGGACGTGAAGCAACAAAGTTTTTATCTATTTTGTAATCCATATGTATCGATAGTTTTGTCACTAAAATTGACAAAAGTGGAGATTGTTAGAGCACTGCTCGGTCGAACTCACATGCGTTGCTATATCAAGCATGTTTTTCAATATTAGTGATCAAAACTATATGTCTTGATTTATAGTTTACTTATGACTAGGTCTCGGTCTAGGATAGTTAAGTGCAGTTGAGCTCCAGAATCCATGGCGATCATCTTACGAAGACGAAGAACTACTCGAGGAATAAGTGGAACTTCATCCGACAAAAAGGTATGTGGAGACTTGAACTTTTCTGTAACTCAAAAGTCTATTCTATCTCCTACTCTTGAGACAAAGTCGTATAAGTATGATAGTTTTCATACATACACATTTTCTATTTCGAGCCGCGTTTACTCACCTATATTTTTCTCGAAATACGTGTTGATGAGCTTATTTTGCTTTAACCATTTTTCATGTTTACCCGTGACGCACGTCATGAAGACGTTTCAATGTTGAAAATATCTTTGATAACGATGGTCGTGAATAACGATTGTTATAGCATTATAGAAGAATGGTTCAATGATTGAAATGTAGAGTTTAGATTACCAACTATGGATATAAGCATATATAGTATGTTCGCCCATTAGTTTATAAATCCATGTGTCGGAAACCAAGTGCGTGCATATGTGTGCATGCGGTATTGGTGAAGGAGACATGTTGAGTATGCGTACCCGTACGCGTACCTGCGGAAGTTTTCATACCGAAAATTTCTGCTGAGTTTGTAAGTTTGCAAACTAGTAAACCCGTCACCTTAGGTATGCATACCCGTACGCGTACCCATGGAAGTTTTCGAAGTGAAAATTTCTGCTGAGTTTGTAAACTCAAATCCGGTAGCTAAGGTAAGCATACCCGTATGCGTGCCCAAGATGGTTAATTCTCAAATTGGTTGTTCATGAACTTAAAACAATAATTTATAAGGAATGTAATCTTTGCAAACTGTGGATATATTGTTCGTGAACTGATTCAAGTGAATCAAACCGATTTTGTTTCAATTGTGTCTATGAATAAAGACCTAAGCAATTGAACAACTCTTGAACTAATTCTTATGAGTCATTTGAACTAGTTATGAGAAAGATGAATACGGTTAATATGAAAGTGCTCATATGGCTAACCGTTGGTTAACTATTTGTGAACCAACTAAGTGTACACGCGTTTAGGTACGGTTACTCAAACCTATATGAATATATTTCATTTGTGTGTGACAAGCTAAGTTTCGATCTAACAGTTGAAAGATATTATCTTGGAGAAATCAGGTTTTTCATCTAACAATGAATATTGAATGCTTTGTTACCAAGGTAACTTGGATTGCAAACCATGATTAAAAAACTATATAAAGGAGATATCTAGCAACTGGAAAAACTAATCCCCACACCTCTTGTGTGATACTAGTTGGTTTTGCTAGAGTCGATTCTCCTTTAACCGTAGGTTTCTTCTCGAGACCCTGTCGGTTAACGACTGAAAGACTTCATTGGGATTGTGAAGCCAGACGAAACTACTTTCTTGTAGTTGAGCGATCTGATCTTGCAATTTTCTATCATTTCAATTGAATAATTGACTTGAGATTATATCTCCGATAGGGCAAGATAAAAAGAAATCACAAACATCTTCGTCTTATCGTTTATGATTCCACAATATCTAGTTTCGCTACCATACGATTTAGATTATTATGAGGTGATTGATAATATTAGGCTGTTCTTAGGGAATATAAGTCTGGGTTATCAATTAGTTCCTGTTCACATTGATCTATCAAAAGACAGAACAAAAACTGTTGGGTATTTCTGTGGGAGACAGATTTATTCAATCCTATAGACTTTTCTGTGTGAGACATATTTGTCTATCAAGTCTTCGACTTTGGTCATAGCAACTCTTAGTTGTGGGTGAGATCATCTAAGGGAATCAAGTGCGTAGTACCGTGTTGGGATCAGAGACGTAAGGAGCACAACTTTACCTTGAATCAGTGTGAGATTGATTAGGGTTCAACTACAGTACAGACCGAAATTAGTTTGTAGTAGGCTAGTGTATATAGCGGCTTAATACAGTGTGGTGTTCAATCTGGACTAGGTCACAGGGTTTTTCTGCATTTGCGGTTTCCTCATTAACAAAATTTCTGGTGTCTGTGTTATTTCTATTCCGCATTATATTTCGTTATATAATTGAAATATCACAGGTTGTGCGTTAAGATCAATCAGTTAGAATATCCAACCTTTCGTTGTTGATTTCCATTGATTGGCACTCGGATATTGGTCTTTGGTACCATCAAAGTTTATCTCTTTAGTATTTGATAAAGACTCGCAGATTTCCATTTGCTTGAGTAAAGATCAAATCGAGAGATAGAGATATTAACTCCTTGATATGCTTTTTATTAAGATTGAGTCTGACTGTCTAGTTGATTCTCTTAAAAGTATATTAGAGTTAGTCCATACAGATTGCTAATCAAAATATTGGGTGAGGTTGTTGTACCCCAGCTTTTTCACAAGAGATGTATTAGCCATGCAAGTGTCTTCAGTTGCCTTGGAATCAACTTTTAGCACCGGGGAGCGCGTGCTGACTCCATGGAGAGCTTCTTTATCTACAAGGACAGTTGAGGCATTGCTCTGTACACAAAGCTGACTTTTAAAACCCATTTCTCTTGATCTTCTTTGTGATTATGTACCTGATGATAATGCTGAAGATGGGGCAGGTAATATATTAATTTTTCTTCTTTTTTGTTTTGTTTAATAATACTTACTTTTCTTTTATTTGTACTTACTTTCTTGTTTTACTTTTCTGTTGCCTGTTGCAGCTATATTGGATTCTCTGCCAAATGCTTGAATTTCATTCCTTGTCGCGGACTTGTGGAAATGTTTCCTTTTTTGTTGCCTATTGCAGATATATTGGGTTCTTTGCAAGATGATTGCCTTTCGTTTCTTGTCACAGATTTATGGAAATGTTGTTTCTACTATTTTGTAATGTTGAACTTTGAACTTAAGTATGTAACTTGTTTTAAACCTTTGTTTATTTAAGAACTATAAGTTTTTATACATTGATAATTTTATTAGTTGAGTTTGTTGTGAGTCTGTAACTATGTGTCTCAAAATTCAGATAAAAACTCAGTACCAGTCTTGTAACAGACTGGTCTTACAGGTCTAGGTCCAGGTATCGATCCTTATAATGAGGTACCTATCAGTAGTAAGTACATGTATCGGGTTCATAAAAAACCTGGACCGTACCGTCCCATGTGCAACCTTAATTTTACCTTGTATATATTTAATATTAGTTATAGAAGAAACCCGTTGGATAAACTGCACCCACCACGTGGGAAGAGGATATAAAAATTAAAATCCTTCGTAGATCGGATTGGAATTGCATGAGGCGAAAACTGGACCATGATCACCCCTACTTGTCATGAGAAAATGAGTTTGTCCATCTATGTGGACCATCAAACGTGGACCATCAAACGAGTTATTTGGAAAATTAGTTTACTCATCTCTGTAGTAAACACCTTAGCACAATCCCGTCGGAATTTGCAAATGAAAAAAATTAGTTCATCCAAGTGGATTGTCGAACATAGTTTGCCACCGTGGTAATATGTAATTGGCGGAAACACTAAAATCTTGTGGCGAAAGTTAGGTGGCGTTATTGAACCAAGGACGCTAGCGATGGTGTTATATTTCAGCTTCTGGCGGCTTACATTCCGTCGCTAACAGGTAGTTTTCCAACAACGACTATTTTTTTTCCTAAACGTATATTACTTAATTTTATCTTCCAAAATCACAAAAGTATTTTCTTTTGTCATATTAAATGTCTCTTAATTTCAATCGCTTTAACTTTTCAACCCTGAATAATGATTTTGGTTCTTCCGAGGAAGATATGGAAATGAATGATACCTTGTACGAGGAAGAGCAAGAAACGTATGTGGAGATTTTGTGTCAACTATACTGATTTTTAAACGTCGATTCCATGTGGGCCGTAACTTGACTCAAAGAATTTTTGATGGGATTTTTCAGGTACGAGCTTTATTTAATTATGATGCACGATATATACGAGAATTCAGTCCCGAACAAAAAATCATTAAAACCCTCTAAATATTATGTTATCGGTTACTAGTGGATTCAATAGATGAGTACATATGTATGGGAAAAACAACCGCATCTAGGTATCTCAAAATGTTTTGCGAAACAGTAATCGATCATTTTGGTTCAACTTTCCTACGAAACCTAGGCAAATAGATGTTAACAGAAAAACTCCCGAAAACACAACTAGGGTTTTACAAGAATGCTAGCTAGATAGTCTTGATTGGATGCATTGGGAGTGGCATGCATGTCCACATGAATGAGCAATTCAATATAAGGGTCATTATTCAAAAACCAACTTTAATATTGGAAGATTTATACAGTTATGATTGTTGGATTTCACATCTTACTTTTTGGACTTCAGGATTCACAAAATGACATCAATTTTTTGCAGAAATCGCAATTGTTTGAAAATCTTAAATATAGGATCGCTGCACAATGTAATCTGCACAATGTAATTTCACTATAAACGATTATAACTATACTCAAGGATATTATGTAGCAGACGAAATCTATCCACAAAGGTCAAGTTTAATTTAAGTATTTTAACACGCAAGGAATGGCTTGAGAAAGGATGTTGAGTGCGCATTTGGAATTTTGAAAAGGAAGTTCGCAATCATTCGTGAGTTGCGCGTGTCGTTTTTCCGATTTTTAAGAAATGAACAAAATTATGCTAACTTGCATAATTCTCCATAGCATGGTTATTGAGAAAACCCAATGTGATTTTGCATGGACTAATTAATTATGAAGACAGAGATTTGATGCCTAATCTTAGGGTATTTTACGGTCGTCCTACAAGAGAATATAGACTTTCCACTGATAAAATTCAAAATCAGGAACATTAATTATTGATAGCTCAGGGAAGATCAAACTGCGCACCTTCGTGCTAGAAGATGAGCTATGCGCGCTGGTCAATAACAAACCAATTGAATTTTTATTAGTTAAATGTTGTTTTGTATTAATTATGTTAAGTAGTTTACGTAATTTGTAAGAAGATTTAATGTACCGAGACTATTTAAATTAAGTGATAAGTTCAAACCAAATATATTTAATTTTGTATAATTATTAGTGTATTACATTAAAACTAACTATCACATTTAAGTTAAAACTAAACTATTACATGTAAATTTAAATTAACTACTACATTTGGTTTTCAAACTTACATAAAACTTAACTACTAAATTAAAATTAAAATAAACTACAGTACTTTTAGTCAAGGTGATATTCCTCTTCTCTTCTTAACTACCAAACTATCACTTGTTGTTCCATCTTATCTACTGTTTTTCCCATAATATAAACTGTGCAGATTTATTGTTGAAATGTTCATAGAAATTAGTTTATTCCTGTGATAGCATCGCTCGGGCGAACTCATAAGTTTTGTTATCTCGGGCTTATTTTCAATGTTAGATGTACAAAACTATATCTTGATTTCTAGTCTACTAAAGTCATGTCTCAGACTAGGATTAAAGTATGATAGTTGAGTATCAGACATCACAGAATAACCCTCGAAGACTGAAGATCAAACGACGACATTTGGAGAACTTCATCAAAAAGAGGTATGTGAAGACTGACCAAACCAGTGTTAGCAGTAAACATTCATTGTGACAGTCAAGCGGCAATATCAAAGGCTCGCAACAAAATGTATAATGGTAAGTCTCGACATATTCGTCAAAGATATGAAACCATCGAGCAATTACGATCTAGTGGAATTATAACAATGAGTTATATAAATTTTAAAGATAACCTAGCGGATCCGTAAAAAAAAGGATTATCTAGAGAGAGTCAGTAATTACTTCATCGATGGGAATGAGATTATTGCTTACCAATCAAGAGTAAGTTTCCAGCGGAAACCTAACCTAGCGATTGGGGATCCCACAGTCTACGTTCAAAAGGGAAAACTAAGTTGTTAATTAATACTCATCGAAAACACTGAGAGAGATTAACTATTTCCGATATCTATAATGATACAATGTTATCTGTCAAGTGAAAAGTTGAGATTTTAATGATTCCTGTAGCTTAGCGTAACTAAGAAAGGTATGACATGATACTTTCAAATCGTAGGTCACTTATATGAGTTTGAAGTGTAACTAAGAAAGGTATGACATGATACTTTCAAATCGTAGGTCACTTATATGAGTTTGAAGTGCAACCGTTTCTATGATAAAATTCTAAGTTACTCTAGAGCACTCATGAATACCAAGATTTTGTAGGACCTCAACGGAGACAACCGAAAATCAATCACGTATATGATGTATATATACTGCATCGGCTTACATTATACAGTTGATAAGTTCAATACATCACATTCACTGAGCAACCAGTAAACTCGGTAAATATTCACCATGGAAAATTCAAAGCCACAAGCTATCTTTCCTGATGTAGTGGCGTTCCGCGCACAAATCCTCTAGGATTATCGATCATTCAACAAATCTACTACACAATTCCATTCATGTGAAGATTATGGGAAATATACACTTGAACTGGCCACTCAAGTGCATTTCGAAAATGAATGAGAATTTGCTTATAATTTCAGTGGTGCGGCTATGATGTGGTCGGGCCATATACTTCAAGTATATGCGCTCTTTAAATGCTGACACGTTATATAAAGCAGAAAAAAACTTCCAAACCAATTTTATATCTTATTATTGTGTATCTTTTTTCAACTTTCTACTTTTTCTCAAAAAGTAAAACAATTATATCGTGTTTGGTCGGTGGGAAGGGAATCTTATTCCCCAAAAAAGAGGAATCCTAAACCCACCACCCCTATGAGTTCATGATTCCCTTAGTTTTTGGGAATCATAATTCATAACTGCTCATGATCCTATTTACCAAACATGGGAATGAAAACATATTCCCAGGAAACTGTTTTATACCCTCCAACCAAACATGTCATTAACGTGATTCGGTGGAAGTAAAATGGTACCGGCACAGTTGCGACCAAACGATCTTATGGTCGAAATTAAATCTCTTGGATGATAACTGTTCCCAGTCCAAAGGTCACAATTGAATCATCCAACCATTGCGCTGTTTTAATCAACACAAATAGAAACCCATCCTCTTCATATTCCGACTCGGAAAAAGCATTCCAAAACTGAGACTTCTTTAGCATTTTGAAAACAAATCAGAATAGTGAATTTGTTCGAGGGTTTCTTGCTGCGTGATTGCATTCGTTCCATTGAAGATATTCAAGTGCTGGGTTATCTTGTATCTCTTGGTAAGTGTTCATGCATGTTCATATCAGCACCAACGTATGGGATGTTAATGTTTTGAGGAAAGGGTTTAACTCGCCTCAGTGAAAACTACTAGATTTATTTGATTGTATGTGTTTCTATTTTCATAATTCTTATATCACTGTAATTGTTGTTTTGAATCAATCAATTTCAAGACTTGGTGATCCTGTTTTTGGTAGACAAAGTGTTCGTATAATTGACTCATTGAGAAGTCAGTATTGTTTGTGGAAACTTCAATCGGTGTTCTTGTAATTATAGTCTTCAGTGAGTTGATGTAGTGACATGTACTAGGGATTTTAAAGGTTTACTTTTGTTTCATTATAGCAAAGAGAGAGTGGGATTGTTGGTCTCCCGATCAAAGACTGAGACCATCTCCACCCACGCCACCCTTTCTGCTTCCCCCCAAACCACCAAGGTAATCGACATTAGTACTAATTTTCTCTTTAGTTACTACCTCTCTAACTCTCAATATCTTCCCCCGTTTTCACTCTTACTAGCTACTAAACACCCTTGGTTTCAGACTTTCACTTACATTATTGTTTCATTCCTGTAGTGTTTTACTCTTTCGTTAGTAGCTACGTCTTTAGTAGAATAAATTTTGAGCTCATTCCATACCAAAGATATGCAGTATATTATGTTAGTGATTTTCAAGTCTTGATTATGAGAATTTTGTATCGGTTGAAAAGAATTTCAAGTCATCAATGTGTTGTGTTTCTTTATAGCTAGTTCTCCGATATGTGTAGTAGTTAAATCCATATCCTAACCGTTTATTGGGTTTTTTAGTACCTTGATTGTTTTATGTTGTCTTTGTAATACAGGTGGACAGTTCTTTAACTTGCATTAGCTTTATAGTCTCGTTGCTTACATCAGACTTAGAGATTTTTCTTTGCATAATCCGTTCCGGTGTAGAACTTCTTTTATAGGGCTTGCAGATGGCTTCATCTGATAATAAGACGCAGAAACGATGGAAGGGTTTAATCAGGAAAGAAGATATTGCTTCAGATTTAACAAGGTACAGTACACCAACAAAACTAGCTCTACTTAAGGAAGTTGCTCAGCTTCCTGATGTGATAATAGATAGGAATGTGTTGGTCAAGAAGACGACAACCGGTATTATTAATGCCCGGGAATATCCGATGTTATGGAGACATTTGGCCTATTGCGATAAACTGCCAGAAGCAGTAGATGAAAAACTTGAGGAACAGCGTTTGGACGATGAAGATAGTGACTTGGAGTATGAGTTATTGGAAGCTTTTCCTCCTGCTACTGATGAAGCATCATTAGAGGTTGCTTCTTGTGTGAAGGTGCTGCTTGCTTCTGGTTTGTCAGATGACGCAGGAAGTCCTATAACTGTAGAAGCTCCATTCACTACAAATATGCCTACTTGGCAGGATTTTAAAAGTCCATTGGATAATCCCCAGCCGTGCAGCTTGAAAGGAATAAATATTGCTGTTCCAGTTTCTGTACAAAAACAATCGTCGGCTGCGGTGACAACAGCTAAAGGGTTGGATGGAACTGTGGCGACAACAGCTAAAGGATTGGATGGAACTGTGGCGACAACAGCTAAAGGATTGGACGGAACCGTGGCAAATGCTGGCGACGTTCAGCCTGCAAAAAGAAGAAAAAGGACAACCTGGACGCTAGAGGAGGATAATGAACTCATTGCTGCTGTGAAGAAATTAGGTGAAAGGAATTGGGCTAACATTCTTAAGGCAGATATTTTCAAGGGTGATAGGACTGCTTCACAATTATCTCAGAGATGGGGAATCATAAGGAAGAGACTAAGCAACAGACAAAATGAACTCACAGAGCAACGGCTTGCTACCAACCAAGCAGTTACACAAGCTCTGAGCATGCCCATGAATAATAACTTATCCGCAGCATGTACAATCAGCCCAGCAAATTTGGTGGCTTCTGCTGCTACAGTTAACAGTCAGCAAATCCCTCTCCATACACCGAAAGGAACATCTGGTGTCATTGCAAAACCTCGATCAATTACTAAAAGAACAGCTCCGGTGGTCCCAAATCCAGTGATACAAGCAGCTGTTATTGCTGCTGGAACCCGTACCGCCACTCCTCCATCTGCCATATCAGTGCTTAAAAGTTGCACAATCCAAGGTGTGACACCACCGTTGGCCCCTAACCACTCAGGCGCTCGGCCTAATGTGCATTACATTTGTACAGGATTGTCATCAGCATCCCCAACCACATACTCTACTGCGGTACCAAGTGTCTCTCTGCCACCACCAACACCTGCAGTGAAATGTAAGGTTCCCTCTGTTAGTGTTCTCGCCTCTGCATCTACTTCATATGGGGCGGTTGCTGCCGGAAGGAAGACAAATAGAGTTACAAGTGCCGGAGTTGGAAACACGTTGGAGGAAGAAAAGGCTCAGAACTCATCTAAGGAAGTAGTTAAGAACTCATCCAACGAAGAAGAGGTTAATAACTCTCTAAGAAAGGACAGGTCAAGCCTGTAGAGATGATAATCTATTGTTCAGCAGATATAGTTAAGGATGGCAAACAGGATGATCAAGCAGCTTAGATTCAGATATGGTTACTGGAGAAAAAACGATGCAGAATCTTAGTAAGTTACCAACTGTGGAAGCTGCCGCCAGTGACCCAATGCAGCTAGATAATCATCATATCGAGAAAGAAGAAGAGAATATGAAAAATTCGCCGGCCAATTAAGGTTATTTAGACTATTGTTAATATGACCATTAGTATAATTAGTAGATGTGTTCAGAAATTGGAGAAGAGGAAGGAAGCAGAGGTAGGCAAAGCACTGGTTGTGTATATATTTTTATGGTTTAAATCTTTAAGGTAGAAACTTGAATGATCATGATTGGTTTTAGAGATTATTGTGTTTCTGCAATCGACAGAGTTGTTATACCTCTCTAATTAAGGTTTTCCAATGACAGTTTTTGAGAAATATATCATTTATATTGCTTGGTGTTTTTCGTCTCTTCATATTCTTTACTGGTAGTTGATCATAATTCTTCCTATGGTACCCAAACTTAAGGATCGTTTTCCATTAAACTGGTACCCCATTGAACTGACTTATTGCAGTATGGGCTGTCAACATCCATTTTATGAACAATCTTGGATGGAGGTTGCCTTCCAGCTTTTGTTATTGGGTGATATGTTCTTGATGTTGTTCTCCTGGTCTCCAGTTTTTCGGATCTGTACCAAATGCGAGTTTATTTTGTAATGTGTTGTGCCTGTATCTTATAATTCATCGGGTCTGCTTAACCAAAAACAGACTTGGTCTGTATCCAACATCTCTCTAATCCAATGATTTCTGGAGTTTATTACATCCTTTAAGAGATCCTTTCTCTCGGATTTTAAGCTTCACTCGAACCAACTAAATGGTAATGAACTTGATCATTCTTAGAGATGGCTTGTTGCAAGCTTTCCACTCTGACACAATCAGAAAGCCAAATCTCATGTAATTTGTCCAAAGACCGACTGTAACTCAAAATCTCTCTAACAATTGATTTTTGGAGTATATTATATCCTTCCAGAACGGAGCTCCTACTCTCTCTCAAAATCAATGGTTTTAAGCTTCTCAGTTGAACCAACTTATAATTTCTTTGAAATCATGCCCCCTCCTCACCAAACTTTCTGCTTTCTGCTTCACACAAGGCCTATTTCGACTAGTTGGAAGGGTTGCATCGCCATTTAGCGTGGGGGCTTATATTGTCTAGACTTTTAAATGTTAAGATTGCATTAACACATATCTTCGGAAGTAGCAGGGTGATTGCTCACCTTCCAAAGAGAAATTATGCCCTCCAAAGAGGTTAATGCATCATGCATGTACCTTCACCTTTCCATGAATGGAGGGGGGTTACTCAGCACGAGTCAAAGTTAAAAGCCTATCAATTCAAAGGGCCAAATCCCTTTTTAACTACTGCTGTCATAAGCTTATTCATTCATAATTAAAAGAGAACGACTACAAAAAGGACTTAAATCAAATACATAAATTCAAGTACAAGTCATTAAATTCGATGTATTCGTTCCTTGATTATATATATCAGACCACTGCAGGAGTAGTAGTTGGTCCCAAGAAAGGTGAGTGAGCAGGAGTGATCTGTACTGGTGGAAACATACCAACGGGTGAAGAACGAGATGCAGTCGAGTGTGAAGCATCACAATAGCCACGTAAAATGTCACCCTCTTCAGCAGTAAAGCCTACAGAAGTAAGCATAGAAGGCCAACATTCACGAGTTATAATACGGATAGCTCTACAACATTCGATACCAAGATACATCTGTCCATCCATGAAGAAAAGTATAATTTCATTAGTGCACGAACGTAACTCATATAGTGCGTTCAAGCATTCAGCCATGCCTGCACCACGATCTTCTCCGTTGATCCGAGCTGCTAGGTTATGACCAACGGAGGAATGAATTACTGTCTTCAAATTCCTGGCTGCTATTAGTGTTGTTATTATTGGCCATAAGAGCTGAAATTACCAACACGAGAACCAATTTTCTGTTGATGAGAGCCATAGTTCTGCCTGAAAGAGTGAGAAAAAATGGTGTTTGAAGGTTGGATATAAATAGAGAAGAGCAGGGATCAGCCATTATTGTGCCAATAGTGGGCATTGATTGTCTGGTTTAATTGAATTCTAACGCATCATTGAGAGAAAATGAATGGATTTGGAAGAGTAATCGTGGGTCTTATTTAATGATAATGTAAATCAATTAATTAAACGTTACTGCATGTTTTGGCTGTTAAAATGTGACTTCCAATCGAATGAAACTTGAACCGACTTAATTTGTTTCTTTAACTCAAGATTTGTCCGATATTTGTCACAACATTGGAATAACTTAACATCATAAACCTTTTCAACTACTGCTGACATATAGTCAGCTTATTAATGATCAAACAAGATGACAACAAAGTACTAGTCTTTCAAAGTTCTTGGACACCAGTCCAAAATAACTATCTGACAATTGCTGTGGGAGTACTTCATCCCAAATATGGTGACCGAGCAGGAGCCTGCACCTGTGGACGAATAGAAATGGGGGAAGATCAGGGTGCAGTCAACTGCGAAGCATCACGTAAAATGCCACCCTCTTCACGTCAACATTCAAGAGTTAATTATGACTCTTAAAGAAAAAAAGGGTTTTGAGAACACGCCTGTGTTTTGACATGTATCTACTGGAGGTGTAGCAACCCCATTGGCTTAACGACATAGGTATCGCATACTGACCAAACCTCATCCATTAAGAGAATTATTAGAGGCGATTCGAAGACTTGGAATTTAATGTATATCGTGAGAGAGACATTGCACTCAAAATTACTCAAACAAGAAATATTAAAAAGTGAACTGACAATCAGAAACTTAACAATATACACCTTTTCAACTATTGCTGCCATAACTGTCACTAAAAATTCTTTTGCCCTATTCTTATTAAAAGAAGAACCAAACATTGCATACGAATATATAAGTTTGTTACCAGTCGACAACATAGAACAGATGAAGTGCTTTAGAAACCTTACCTCGTCCAGTTTTCTTTACGCTTTTGATTGATTCTTCTCTTTCCAACTTTGCATTAAATATCTTCCAGAGTTAAGTGAAACATGACTAGCCACATACTTCACTGCATCCGTACATGTATCAATCTGAACAACTGCAAGTTTTCTATATCTTCCATTCTTCGGGTCATATAAGATTAACTTGTCATCACAGTGCAATAAAATCTTATTGTTTGAAAAACTCCATTCGAGACTCAAATATAATGATCTCGTAACAGTGTCTCCATTTATCGTGAAGCTTTTAGTCCATGATTCCCTGACTCCATACTCTTGCATAACCCACACATCAACCCGAACACAAAAAACATGAAAAAGCAAACAGAGACAGCCTCCCAGCTCCCCCAATTTCTTATCGCATTTAAAATCTTCTGGATATGTCAAACGCTCTTCAGGCAGTGACACCTCCACAAACCTCTCATTAGTGATATCAAAAGAGACTAGAACTTCCACTTGTTTCATACTGGAAACGACAAACCAATGAAGTGCACCATTGACAAGCACCCCAGGTTGATGTTTTTCAAATATGTAAGGTACATTTTCAATCTTTCTCCACAAACCCGCTCCTAATGTATAAACCTCAACCTCAAAACTCTGTTTACGACTTCTATCAAAGTCCACGACTCTAACCAACTTGTAATCAGCAATCTTATAATCATAACCAAACCAAAATAAACTTGTCAGCTTTATGCTCCAATTCTCACTCAGTTTCTGCGGAATGTGTATTTCCTTAAACTCCGTAGTCGACGGATTCAAAATAACAATCAGTTCCTCAAAATTGTAATAATTAAGTTCATTTGTAATACAAGATACGCATACTAATCCATCACAAGAACCACAGAAAGAATCAATTTCCCATCTCAAGTGTATGAATGAGTAAACACTATGACATTCAGTTGATGGAAAGAGTAGTGATGATTTTAACGATATGGTTTGGGCTGTAAACGTAGGCGGACAACCATAATTATGGTAAATAAGAGTAATGTTGTTTTTCTGGATATTACGATTATTATGTTTATTAACAAAATTAGGGCTACGAATTAGGGAATAGAAGGATTTACCGACGGATTTGAATCTTAGAAGAGATTTCACCGGTAACCTTAATAAGATCTCTTCGGAGATGTCCTCCGGAAGACTTGAGATTGATATTGACATTGCTTGCCTCCTTCTCAGTAGTGTGTGTTTTAGGGCTTACGAAATCTCCCGGAAGTAAATGAGAGAAGATTTTAGGGTTTAAAGAAACAAAAATTCTTTATATATGTTAGGATGCAAACACCAGCCTTACAAACACTTTCCTAAACTACTATAATTCCATATTTCAGTATTTCTTTTTTAGATGTTTTCCTTTCAAGTTTTTGTTTCCTACTCTTTATCGGTATTTGCACGGGGATCCATTTAAGGTTGAATTGGGTCCCCTGCATGTGTCACAACGGTTTGAGAAATTTGCTAGATGGTCCACAAAACCCGATCCGGGTTAACCTGTAGTCCAGAAAGAAAAATCTTTTAATCGGAGGTCCAAAAACCTTTTGAAAACTGAAAATTACTTCCCTTCCCATCGATACTCACGTGTGAAACTAATTGATTCACGTCTCAAAGCTTTTCGTGTGAAAAAAAACGATTTCCCCCAGAATCTCTTCATCCTTCTTCTGTATTCGTTCTTCCTCTGTCTTCATGTTTCTTATCTGTAAAAAATCCACAAAAACCTAAATCTGTAATCAAATTACGGGATAATGATCAAAACCTAGATTTACAATTAAGAAATTATATAAAATACTCAAAAACCTTATTTTTTTGAAGAATCATATCCACAAAACCCTAGTTTACTAAGAAAAATTAGCATATTACGAGATTCTTCTCCCAAAAATCAGTAAAAGATTGTGATTTTGAAGAAAAAGGTACTCCCGATTCTGAAACAGCATGAAAGAAGAAGAAAAAGAAATTTGTTGCAACTCAACCAACATGAAAGAAACCTGGGATTTCTGCCAAAAAAAAAGGTATTGTTTCTAATTACAAAAATTAAATCCAATATGTGTAATGTTTTCAGTTTTATTTTTGTTGATTTTTTATACCAATTTTCTATATGATCCTAGAGTACATATCAGTATGTATTGTTAAAATTCTTGATATGTACTGCTCAAACCCTTCTACTGCATGTTTACGTATGATCTTACAATACATATCCATATGTAATGCATATATTTTGTGTATGATCCTACATTACATTTTATTATGTACTGCTAAAAACTCTAGTTTATAGTTGATATATGTGCTGTTGATGTACTTTGTTCTTGAATTAGTACATATCAACATGTATTACTGGATACATATGACCAGTGCAATAAATATGTACTGGGTAAACCTTTTTATGCTTGTTATGTACATATCAGTATGTAGTGTTAAAATTCTTGATATGTACTGCTCAAACCCTTCTACTGCATGTTTACGTATGATCTTACAATACATATCCATATGTAATGCATATATTTTGTGTATGATCCTACATCAAAAATTAGGATGTACTGTTAAAAACTCTAGTTTATAGTTGATATATGTACTGTTGATGTACTTTGTTCTTGAATTAGTACATATCAACATGTATTACTGGATATATATGACCAGTGCAACAAATATGTACTGGGTAAACCTTTTTATGCTTGTTATGTACTAGGTAAACCCCCAGTACATATTGATATCCAAAACACACTATCTTGATTTTGATTGAAACTAGTTCCGAAACGAACCGATGCTCGAACATCAGTCGTCATAAACTTTGATCTCTCTTCCATAGGTTGCTGGAAGAATCATCGACTTAGATCGATCATATCTCCAATTGTATCAGTAGAAATGTCATGGTTCTGCGATTTTATTTGTATGATGAGTTTGGATTAATATGTTTAGTTTGTATACTTTTTAAACCTGAGTGAAAATTTTGAGTTGTATATCAGACTATTATCTAACAGTAGATATGGACATGTACAGAGTGAAAAACTTCTGCGTTGTGCTTCACATTATGATCCAACAGTAGATTAACATATACTTATAGAAAAAGGCAGCTCCTTGGCTAGTAATTTCATATGGAAAAGGCAAAAAGGTGGATATATCTTTAATGACTGTGTATTGACTAGATAGCTATTTATGAAAATTACTAGTAATTTCTTTTCTGTATTGATATACATTTCTTTTACATATGGAAAAGGTAGAGAGGTGGATATATACTTATGGAAAAGGTAGTTCCTTGGATAGTAATTTATTTTTTGTTTTGGTATACATTAAATGGATATATCTTTAATGATTGTGTATTGATTTCACCTCCAAAGACTAGTACTGTTACAGTCGGGAATGGGGATTCCATGGTTTTTATGCTTTTTAGTAGAAAGAAGGAAAATGAAGAGGAAATTCTTGTGTTTTGTCATCCAGGTTGCAAGGAATGGAGAATTCATAAGTTCCCTGACGATGGAGAAGACAGTCGGTTTATGTGTTACCTTAAAGGTAAGATACAAAAACGTGCTATGGTAAAGAATACTTGGAAATAGATGTACATATTTATACAATACATATCAATATGTACCAAGTAGAAACTAGTTTATGCTTGAACACACATCACTCCTTATCACATGCCTAGCATATGTATTATCCTAGAGTACATATCAATATGTACTTAGGAAAAGATGATTCGTTTATGCATTCCATATCATTACATACTGTATAAACCACTAGACCTAGGTTATGTTGATCCTTCAGTATATATCGTTACGTACTTGGGGAAAAACTGATTCTTTTATCAAGTACATATCATTGTGTATTGTATAAATCCCTAACCTTAGTTTGTGGTTGCATATAATCTTACAGTAAATATCAATATGTACTTAAGAAAAAGGTGATTTATTGATGCAGTACATATCATCATCTCGCTAGATCGTTTAATATCCATAGTGCTTGATTTTTTATTTTTTTTTGCGTATTAAACTTTAGAAATTCTTACTCAAGGAAATTACTTTCATTGATTCACTTGCAGAATATTGGAAACTTCATAAAGTACATCTGTCATGCCTTCAAAGGTACTTGTATGCCTACATTATCAAGAACTAGCAGTGGACGTCATCGTTGAAGGAAGACCATACTCTACTTTGTGAACTCCAACTGCTAAATGAGGCCTAAACAGTCTACATGGAGACACCAAGATGAAGTTCTGATTAGTGCAAATGCCATATTAATTAATCCCAAGCTATATTACTCATGCATCGACGGATTACTAGTCATTTTAATGCTTTTAGCTCTACATATCGTGTGATTGACACCTTGTGATGGAGAGTTAAAAAATGTCATCGGTTATGCCAGTATTGTGTATCTCTGATCGAGTAAGAATTTTTTTTTTGAATGTTAGCTTTAAAATCAATAACATACAACACGCTTTGTCTTTTGGTCCCAAACTGTTCCTTTGTGTATATATCTGGAACTGCGAAATTATTGCTTGCATTCATCTGTGAAACACTGTTTATACTTGAATATTCAATTTTCTGAGAGCTGACTATATCCGAACTCTGGTTTCTGATGTTCTATTATTGAGATCAAAATTACATATAAAAGAAAAAACAACTTTTTCCTATTGTAGACGCTAAAATCTGTCGCTTAGTGCTAACATTTTATGAAAAGAATAAAATAAACTCCCCAAATTAACTAAAACTGATCCACAAGTATTCCACCAAATAAATTTCATATCTAATATGTATAAGTATAGGGCCAGAATTCTTTCATCAGCACTGCCCGTTCTTCCTTTCAAATTTTATTGCCTTGTAGGATGATGTCCCCTCTTTAAAATATGCCTTAGCAGCATCTGCAGACAGAAATAATGCACAATAAATGAAAAATAAAATCATTACTTCTTTTGCAACCTCAGCTCTCTCTCTCCATCTCTCTACTCCCTCTATTTTCTATAAAATCACTTCTATGTCAAAGTGGTTAATTATCAGTTTAATAACTTCGAAACTTACTGTTCTGGAGTTGAATCCCAAGTTTAAAAATGAAAATTACAGTACATATACACATGTAATGAGTGCAAACCTAGTAGATACTCATGTGTACTAATAGAACACCTAGTAGATATTGATATGCACTGAATGAAAACCTAGCAGATATTCATATGTACTAATAGAACACCTAGTAGATATTGATATATAAAGAGTGAAAACCAGTACATACTGATATGTACCGAGTAGAAACCCTGTACATATTACGTTTACCATCCATGAATATATATTATAAACCAGTACATAATAATATGCACCGAGTAGAAACCCAGTACATATTACGCTTACCATCCATGAGTTTGTATAAATATCTATCGTAAAAAAATTACGCTTACCATCTCTATGGTTCTAACAAATTATCATAGTGTACGTTATCTTACGTGGTCAGACCAGCATCATCTAACTTGAGACGAACATGCAATACTATTTTGTTACCCAAGTATTCACTGGCATCAAACATATGACACTAAGCAAGAGTATCCTGAATTGGAATCAAACATAGCACCAAATTCATAACTCTATAATACTTTATGTCTTCACCTATCTAATAATTTTGTTCCATTGACAACATATTATATTTATAGATTTCATAATTAGAAACTCGAATGTTAAAATGACGCATACACCAATTGGGTGTTGCATATGCAGTTTCTTACAACATTTTCGTTTACCTATCGAATATCCTCCGGGTAGTTGAGATGAGAACAGAGACCTACTACCTCCATCATCAACAACCCCTCTATGTTGTTGTTGTTGAACCTTCCTTCTATCATCAATACCACCTAATCCAGAACCTCCACCACCACCACCACCGTCGTTACCTCCATTACCGCTTTGATATCTAGTACATATTGGACGTTTTACAATATATATAAAAAATCTAGGGTTCATTCAATTTTATCAACAAAAAAAATAACAATTCAAAATCATCCAAATCAAATAAAACTAGAGAGCGAAAGAATGAAAGAGCAGATCTCCAAGACCAATATCAACAGTAAAGAGAATAGGCTAATTAAAATTGTATCGTCTAGCAAATGATCCCTTATGAGGTGGAAAATTAGAAATGAAAAAAAATGCAAATATTAAAATAAGAAAAACAACGATTCACCATTATCTACTCCTCCGGGTTTAGTTTATAGAGAGAGTTGGAATCTCTGATTTTTTTTCCATGAATCGCCATCGCCATCATCATCGCCAGAGCTCTCCAATTGGTGAAGAAAGAATTGATAAAACCGAATTAGATTTGACTAGAAGGGTTTTTTAGGCATTTTAAAAATACACTTTATAACTTCCGCACATGTTCGGACCAACGAGTAAAAAATCTGGTCCAAAAATATGTTTTTGGACCAGCGAGTAAATTTATTTTGGTGTTGGATTACACACTAAACGGTTCTTCTAAAACTGGATTAACCAGTAATTCCTAGCAACGGTTTTGGGATGGTTCAGTTATACAGTTTCTTTAGAATTTTTGTTATTTATTTTGAGAAATATTAGCCAAAAGATGACAACTTTCCTTTGTGCCAATTTCGAACCTATGTAATTAATTTCGAATATATGATAATTTTCCTGAAATTGTGAATCAACTTACTGATGGAAATGGAAAATGGAACAATGATATTGTTGAAAAATACATCCATCTCTCTATGCATAATAGGACTAGATGACCGCCGGTGGGGAGGCCGACCAAAAAGGATCGTGGATTGCTTTTTTTTAGATATCAAAATAATTAGTAGTATTGGATTTACCTAACATGATTTTATTTTTAAAATTACAATTTTCGTTTTCAGTTAAACAAACAAAATAATAATTCTGATGGCGAATTATTTTCCAATTAAATCACATTTTAGCACCATATGATAGCGAAAATGTGGTGAGAATAGTTAAAGATAAATTTGAGTATACCCTGTAAGGCATACACGTGGGTAGTCATGCAAAAGGGTTTTTCAAAGCACCTCTAAGGCATACACGTGGAAGAGAAACATCGTCATATACCAAGCACCTTTTACTCAGCTGCTGTGCTTCCCTTTCTTTCTCCTCGACATTCTTTTCTCGTTACTCCCTCTGACTCACTCAATGGCAAAAATGCCAAAGCATGTCTGGTCTAATTAATTCAAAGGTTCACTTTGTTGATGTTGCTGAAAATGGGTTAGGTTTGAAGATCCTATATGGAATTAATTTTCGAGAATCATGAGCGGGGATTTAGTTTTCATGTATGTTTGATCTGTTTGTTGTATTTATATTTGGGTTTAGTACTTTTGATTTAACATGGCTCTAATTTAAGATCTGGTTTGAGATTCCATCAAATTAGGTTAAGAGTTAATCCTTTATACCATCAAGTTAGTTTCTGAGTCTTGGTTTTTGCCGATTAAGATCTCGAAATGAAGAAGTATTTTGAGTCAGCTCAGTGAGTTGTGCTGAATCAACTCGACTCAAGGTTCAGGGTAATTGGATAGGATCCGTATATCCATAACCAAACCCGAATTAGTCTTCTTCTCTACCGAAATTCTAAAATCGTTCTGTTCTTTAACTCTGTTTCTCTGTTTTTAAAAAAATCCAATGTCTTAACATTGGATTGATTGGAAGACTTAGTAAGCTTTCCAAAGCTGTTAAGTCTTGAATGATACCGCAATAGATTTTTCTAGCATTCAATCTTTCATATGGATATTGAAAATGGAAATCTGATTTTTTTTCTATTTTGAATGAATATGATAAAGAAATTGATCAATTACGATCGAACTAATGGATATTTTTATGATCTTTGAACTGTGAGTTTGATTGTTTAATTATATCTTACAGAAATTTGTGATCAATTTGATTGATTATATCAAGTTTAGCTTCAATTTTATGGAATTGTAAGATTTGAAATTTCAATTTTAAATTCCTGGGACATTTGTTGTGACCGACAGATTGCAGATTTCTCATCACATAGAAGGCCTCCCTAAAGGTCGGCTGATAAGCACGAAAGTGCGACGTATTTTCGCCCATAAATACATTAGCTGGGACTTTTTTTTATCACTAATAAACTTGTTTTAGTTGTTTTTGGAAGAATAAGTTCTTGTGGAGAATTGGCTCGAAAAATTGTTATTTGCACCCGGAGGACACGTGTTATTCGGATTCTCGATGTTGGTTAAGGGGCACCTCAATTACTAAGGGGCATCGAGTTGCTAAGGGTCACCTTCCTTACTATTTGCACCCCATAAGACAAGTGCTAAAGGAACACCCATACAGGATTAAGGGGGAGTTCATCTTCAACAATTCAAATTTCAGTTTTGGCGGGAATTTTTGGCAGCAGCGAACCAGATTAGGGTTCGTGTTTTGGAGGAAATTTAATTAGATTCAATGGCTGAAACTTCATGGGATGATTGGATTAAACTCAACAGGGCTGATAATGGTCTTCTTTTGGATCAGAATTGGCTAGAATAGTGGATTTAATGATTCAACAGATTCTCGGGTTTATCTTCCGGCGGAAACTCTGTTAACAATTTGGACAAGTTTGAGTAAGACTCGAGCGCTGGATTTGGTTGCTTCGGGCCTGTTTGGACAAAAGATGGATGGTATATGTGATGGTTTCGACTTAGTTGGGATGTATACTCAAATTCGAACAAAACAGAGAGAGTTTAAACAAATTGGTTTCTGCGGTATTCCGTGGATTTGGTTTGCATGAGTTCTACATGGATTCAGTTGCTGATTTGGTTTGCTATTATCTTGTTGCACTAAAACAAGACCGGTAAGTGACCTGGAATCGAAAAAAAAAAGAAACAAGAGTTCTACATGGATTCGGTTGCTGATTTGGTTTGCTATTATCCTGTTGCACTAAAACAGGACCGGTAAGTGACCTGGAATCGAAAAAAAAAGAAACAAGATATTGTGTCCACACGATACAACAGGGAAGGAAAGAATATCGAGTATTATTGGATTCTATTTCATTACGGAAGGATTTCGATATATCTTAAACAAGGAAAGATATCCTGAGCCAACTCAATCAACAACGCACGAAGAGTATTCCCATACCAAACTCGATCCGACAGGGTGTGAGATATTCCCGTGTTTACTGTATAAATGGCATGTGACTGCTCGTGTTTGACTCACTCTGTGACTTATTGGAGTTTGTTTTCTGCGAGAATAATTCGTGTAGAAGATATTTGACAGCAGCAGAAGCCGTGCAGAAGTAAAGAAGAAAAGAAAATCTCAAGTTTTTCTAAGAGAAATAATGAGAAGATATTTGCATTTCATCGGAGGATTTGAAGGTGTTATGAGTATAAATAGGCTTCACAGGATTCGTAGAAGTATCATCGAGAGTCGGGAGAGGCTACAGAGCTGCAGAGGAGAAGTTGTAGAAACTTCTCTGCTGCTGCAGAGAGGTAGAAGACGAAGAACACATACGACGACAAGGGTCTGTCGTTTTAGAACTGTCACAGTTCAAGGCTTAGTGATAATTATTCTACGACAGTTCCCTAATATAGTTTCTGTAACAGCTTCTTGCAAATTGTAACGGTGGGTTTGTAACGCCGTTAAGCGTTGCAAATTCCCAGTTTATGTTATTTTTCTCCTCTTCTTCATTGTAAACACCATTTGAGCTATATAAAAAATATTTTGAGAGTGTCTACATCATGAGTAGCTAGACCCCAACGCTGGGTCGACGGAGGAAGCCGAACTTCACAAATGGGTGAATTTGTATTATTTTCTATATGACTTTTGCACTTATTTTGAATTGATTTATGATTCGAATTAATTAGTTATTATTTTATTAGATGGGTCATGCTTGCTTAAATGTTTGATGTCCCATGCTTACGATTTATAACTAATGTTTTGAGGATCTACTTTGGCAAAACAAGAGTCAATGTTTTTTTTATTTATTGAGCGATAATTGTTGAGAATAAATAATTGAGCCCTATGATATGAATGCGGTGGAATCCTAGTCCCAGTAACTCTCTCTTTTATTATTTTCATTAAACCTTTAAATTTAGTCTTCACAAGTCTTAGAGTTCGAATCCTATTTACAACAACGACAATTAAAAATCACATCATCGGCCAATTAAATCTATCACTCTGAATTTTGATATGCCTGATAGAATCCGTTAGAAGACTACTGTTTCAGGGGAATGTACCACTAAATCTGTGTACCATTTCCTCTCTAACAAAGACACATTTAAATCTGAAAAGCTATTTAGGAATTCCCTTTGGAAAATCGACTGCATTACTAGAATCAAACTTTTCTGTTCGAAATTTGTTTGCAGAGTTTTACCTTTAGGAAATAAAATGTTTAACTATAACAAGCATGTTTATCGTTGTTGTAGTCTCTGCTCTGATAGTCAAATTAAAGATGAAATCCATTTATTTCTAGAATGTTGATTTACTAAATGTGCCTGGTTTGCTTTATCTTTTAATGAATATCAATAAAAGCAAAATCATGATATTAAAGACTAGTTTTAGGGTTGTATGCATGATAATAACTTAAAGAAAGTCATTGCAAAAATTGTTTTTACTCTTTGGTCCATCTGGAACCACAGAAACAATGTTGTTTTTAATCATGTTACTCCGAACCCTAATTATTTGGTTTCTAATATACAAAAGGATCTCATAAGCATTCCTAGAAATAAACAATTTCAAGTGGCTAAAAACATTCAACACTCTCTGAGCATGAGGGAGGAAGATAGTTTTGAATGAGTTGTAAAATTTGATGCCTCTTTTAAAGTTGATGACTATTTAATGAGATTTGTTGTTTCAATAAATAATGTTTCAGGAAGCTATAGTGATCATATGGCAGGATCAGGATGGGAAGAAAGCCCTTTAGATGCTGAAGCGAAGGCACTTCTACAAGCACTCTTGTGGGTTAAAGAACTGATGATTAAGTCACGCATTTTCATAAACGACTGCAAAAACCTGGTTGCTACAATGAACGGAGATGACAATTTTCAACCTCAATGGAGATAACTCAATAATATCATGAAGTTCCTTAGTCTCTTTAAATCGTTTAATAATGTGTGTTTTGAACATATAAATAGGAATTTATTGTTTTTTTAGATGAGTTATTTGGTTTTTGGTACTCATATTTTGGCTTAAACCTAACATTTGTCCATCCTTTGCGTTTGGTCTAAAGACCAACATTGACCCACGTTGACTTAGTTAGATGTTGACTTATGTTAAGTAATTAAAAAAAAGAATCTTTTTTTTTTACTTAACGTCGTCAACACCATCAACATCTTCCCTACTGCTACCACCCGTTCTTCGTCTACTTTTCCATCTAAATTTTCAGTCTAGTCCACCCTGGATGTAACTCAATTCAGGCGAGCCAGAAAGGAAAGAGAACAAATTCAAGAAAAAAAAACGACCCAATCCCATATCAATTCATCTGCATTATCAACTCAGCACCACCATATCTTTTCTCGATTCAACAACATCAGTTATATTTTCTCAAACTCGTGTCTTCTTATTAACCTTTTCAAACTCAGAAATTCCTTTCAACACCACCAACATTCGCCATCTCGGTCAAGAACTGTACCCAAATCCACATCTTCATCAATTATCACAAACCCTTAATTTCTTCTTTCACTGCTCAAAATCAACAGAGAATTCGGTATTCTTCTCCTACAATAATCTTAAATTCATCATCAATTTCTGCTTCATCCCTGTGCATTTCCGATTCCAACTAACCTAGAAACTTCACCAATTCGATCCACTGCTTTCCAATTGTAACCATCATCAAATCCAATTATTGACAGCACCAGATTCATCGTCTTCCCTCTAATCCCGACAGCAACAGGAGATCAACAACAACAGATCATCTAAATCTTTTTAGCTTCAATTTCTCTGTCTAATCTTCATCACATGAATTCTCAGATTCGAACCCATTCTCTCGATCTCAACCACCATTACAAACCCTCAATCATTTACTTTTCAATCTCAAGAACATCATCAGATCAATATCTTGCTCTCTTTTTGTTTAATAATCGAACCCAGTCTTCTTTGTTCATCATTATTAGTGATTCTCGATCATATTTATCCTGGCGTTTTTAGGGGCCACTCAAAAGGATTTAGGGGCCAACAATAAAACAAAAAAGGTCACCCAAATGGAAAATGTAGCCAGCCCTTATCTCGCGTAATTCATAATGGCGAAATTACCCTTATATATTTGGAGGATATGATAACATTGTTACCCTACGAATGCAATCGGAAGCCAAAATCGTTCCCATACTTCCGATTGTAGTCGGTGCAGTATTAGAATGATTTGTGTTTCATTTTTTCCATTTCTTTTTAATTTTTGAGTTGTTAGAGTTATAGAGAAGCAGGTGAAGGAAAAAAAGAGAAAACCCATTTTATCACTACAAAAATGGATGGATACGAAGAAGAAGGTGAGAATCATGACGAAGAACAAAATGTTGAGGGTTCACGACCGTTTAGAGAAGACGATTTGGGGTATATGTTGAATGATCCAAACTTTTGTGGAGAGTAAAACATAGACGACCCTTTCATGGAAGAAAATGGAGAATCGCATGATATTGAGGCTAACGATGCATGTAAAACACATGTATTGTGTTAAGAAACTCAAATACTCGATTTGCATGCGTTTGTGTGCTTTTGTAAACAAGAAAAACCGATTATTGCATGCATTGAATGCCATGAACTACCCAGATTCGGTAGATAATTTCTAGATTAAACTTACGAATATAGCACACTGAGTACCAAATATGTATATTCGGTAGTTACAAGATACTAGTTTACTGCCGAATATGAGAAAAACCCCAAACTGGTTTTCCAAAAATATCTACATTCGGTAGCTATGTAGAGTTATTTACCTCCGAATGGCCCCAAAAACGAATTCCTCAGAAAATTTCAAAACTCAGTATTCTTATCCTTTACAATCGGTAATAGTTTAACATTATTTGACTGCCGAATATAACAGTGGCCTCAAAATAAAATTTCCGAAAACTTGAAAATCGGATGTTTATCGATTAAAGTTATCTCCCGGTTATTTATATTCGGCTGTTTTACTATATATTTTAGCTTCCGATTATATCATTTTTTGCACTCAGTAAACTGTGTACATTCATTTGCATAAATCGGGTGTTTTGGGTAACCGATAGGATTCCGAATATAAAGTATTCGGAAGTTTGACTTATTTAATTACCTCCGAATATATCATTTTTTTCACTCAGTAAACTGTGTACATTCATTTGCATAGATCGGGTGTTTTGGGTAACCGATAGGATTCCGAATATAGAATATTCGGAAGTTTGACTTATTTAATAACCTCTGATTATTGTTTAATAATTTGTTGCTTTCATATGCAGGCCGTTGAAGAGTTTGTTGATGACTTCTATTTGAGGCCCGACACTTCCCTATACTATGAAAACGATTTGGTATACTCATTACTACTTTTTTCTTTTTTTTTTCAAAATTTATATGTTAAATGGTTATGCTTATTAGGTTTGTTTTGTTTTATGCACGTTTAGACATTTGGAAGTAAGAAGGAGGCAAAGGAATGACTTATGAACAAGGCAAAAGATAACATGTGCGTGGTAGTTCAAAATAATCATGTTAGTGACACTCGATTTGAAATGATTTGTGAGCGAGGTGGGACGCGAAAGAGTCACGAGGGAAAGAATAGTAAGTACATACGGAAGACGAATAGGAAATACCGAAGCAATACCAAGAAGATAGGATGCCCATTTAAGATTGTCTTCTATAAGCCCGATGGTATTAAAGGTAAAGAGTATAAAATGTATAAAGTTGATAACGGTTGTCACAACCACGACTATATTATTCGGAGGATAATTGTTTTGTAAAGTTCCGAATGTACGATGGCCCAAAAATCAGAATTTGGGAAAAACTTATACTTTTCAAATTTTGAAATTGAAAAAATCGGAAGTATAATTAGTTACCCAAACTTCCGAATATGGGCTGTCTAACATTCTATATTGGCCCTCGGAACCACCTAGAGCCAAGGCGTGGTTTGTTTTGAACTTGCTATATTCGGAGGATAATTGTTTTGTAAAGTTCCAAATGTACGATGGCCCAAAAATCAGAATTTGGGAAAAACTTATACTTTTCAAATTTTGAAATTGAAATAATCGGAAGTATAATTAGTTACCCAAACTTCCGAATATGGGCTGTCTAACATTCTATATTGGCCCTTGGAACCACCTAGAGCCAAGGCGTGGTTTGTTTTGAACTTGCTATATTCGGAGGATAATTGTTTTGTAAAGTCCCGAATGTACGATGGCCCAAAAATCAGAATTTGGGAAAAACTTATACTTTTCAAATTTTGAAATTGAAATAATCGGAAGTATATAACATTATATTGTCTTCCGAATAAATACTGGCCCCAAAATGGGATTTTTCCTATATCAGAAATTTTGAGATTTTTCAATATATATATATATATATATATATATATTCGGTAGTTAGTGTACTTCCGAATACTGTGTGTCTACTTAAATATATTCGGGAGACAAAAAATTCATTAAACTACCGATTATTACCAGTTTGTATCCAGGAAGATATGACCAACAATATTCGGCCGATAACCATCAAATATTTCCCCCGAATACTGTCGATGTTCTTGAGAAATGAAGAATACGACTACATTCAGAAGTAAAGGAGCATGAATATCGCCCGAATCTGGATAAATAACCGAAAACCCTAGAATTATTTTTTCTCGATTCGCCGAATTAAAGCGAAATAAACCCCAAAAATGATAGATTCTTACCTAATTGGGGTCATTTGACTTTGGAGCGGAATTTTTTTTTTCTTCCACAATCGAAAGATAATAGGAAACTGGAAGAAGAAGAGTTGAAATGAGTAAAATTGTTTTTGATTTGGTTTTCATACAGTTTTACCATAAGGGCATTTATGTAACTTCAATATCATATAGGGTACCCCTTAACTAGAGTCTTTGGCTGGGTATAAATTGATGGCCCCTAAATCCTTTGGGGTGGCCCCTAAAAACGCTAGGATATTTATCTTCAGCCACAACTTTTTTCTCTTGATTTTAATAAGGAACATGGAAGAGAGAGGATGGACGGAGAGTTAGATGGTTAGAATTTTAAAGCGTGTCTAGAATACGTGTGGTTAATTAACAGAAAAATGTAAACGTCATGCTTTAACGTGGTCAACGCGGATCAACGTTAGTCTTTAGACCAAATGCAAAGGCTGGACAAATGTTAGACCAAACCCAGGTTTAGGTCAAAATCTGAGTACCAAAAACCAAATAACCCTTTTTAGATAGACTAACAAAAGAAGTAAGAATTTTTAATAACCTTAGTTTCTCTACTGAATCTTTTTTGTGTGATAAAAGGGCTGTGTTTTAGGATGACTAAGAGGGAACTATGTTCCTATCTTAAACTCTGTAATCTTGGCTTCTCCTTAATATATCGACGTTTAATTATCAAGAAAAAAATATATTTTATTTCTGTTAAAATCCATGTATTGTTGTTTTCGCGAAAGACAACTTTTTGAAAGTTTCCTTAACACCAAGACCCAATTTGCTATTTAGTTTTACCTGACAGCTGTTTCCCATGTACTCATCATAATTAAACTCAATTAAACCAGATTTCCATGTTTTTCCATCTTTCTGACCCTCTCTTATTCTTCTCCTTTTAACATTGGTATTAACAAAGAGATTGAAATTGTGATGTTCCTGACTACTTGAATACCCAGTAGGTGGAGATGAAATTGCTCCTGGTGAGGAAACATGTGCACCATTTTGAAAACTCGTGAAATTGGTCCATATAATGATCTTGTTTGCATTTGATTATCTTCTAACGCGTATGGATTAAATTTGTTAAGCTCCCTCTTCGTGTTGGAATCCACTTTTATGACTTTTTTTCCACTCTTCTCGACATCTTCGTTCCTAAACTTTGGGAAAAATAATTTAATTAAAAGAGTACAAAAAGTAAAAGAATTACTAAAATGAAATATAAATTTGTTCGTACCACATCTGGTTCACCTTCGAGGCTTCTTTCGTATCAGTATATTTGTACGATCAAAACTACATTCACTAACCTCTTTTCTAATCCTATGTATATGATGAGACAACCCTTCTTTATCACAACAATGGATGATACTGGTTTCGTCATAAAATTTGTCACAATTTGCTGACAACCGTTGATATTGTCTTTTATGAAGTGTACATAATACCTACAAATTGATTCATCTTCATTCACCGTAAACTTGGCACCAGGAACTCTACTGGATTTTGGTTATGATGGTTGCAAGGGTTGAGAACCGATTCTCATGTTAGGTACAAACATGGATTTTAAAAAATTTCATGATAGATTTGGGATGGTGCGAAATTAAGTAGAGAAGGTGTGATTGCAATGAATGAAATATAAGTATTTACAAAGAATTCAGAATGAGCCGTTTGAGTTTAGCCATTAAGTCATATCGGTTGGGAGACTCTTCTACAGCCGCGAGGCAAGAAGAAGGGTGCATATTTCTTTTAGACCATAATGGGCAAACCCACAAATTTATTGGTTTTTTATGTTTTCCCATTTCACAGTGGTCGCAAAATGAGCAAATCTAAAATTTACACATCATATGAGAATTGCGCTTATAAAAATGGAACTATGATTTTAGGCATACTAAAAACTTTCAAGGCATACAAAATAGTTTTCTCATCCTAGGTGAACTTAAAATCAAAAAATAAAGTATCCTAAACATCTCTTCTTCTTCCTCTAGATAAACCTCCTTCCTTTTCTCTCAGATTTTTTTTTGCATCACTGTAATTAATTATCGATTCGTGAAAATTCGATCATCGGTTAAATTGAACTATATAATGGATCGTACAAAGAAAAAAGCAAACGTCAGGTGTTCTAAATCCTCTTCCAATCCATGAATTAAAGAAGAAGAACCAATTGAATATGAAGGTGTAAAAACTATAATTGAACCGAAGATTGAATCGAAAATTCAACCATTTGAAGCTCCAAATACTAAAATGAGGATAATAAGGTATTCCCTACAAACCCAGTCTTTTATTTGTTGTTTTTCATGGATTGAATGGGTTAAATTGCTAAAAACTTAGGGTTTTTGACGGTTACAGTAGCGGGTTCGGCTGATAATTGAGTTGAGTTTTGAGCCGAACTGTTCTTGAAATTTCTCCCTGAAAGTGTATATGAACAGTTCAGCTAAACCGTAAATGTCAATTTTTAGCCGAACCCAAAAATGTGTATTGAATACGTCCCAGAACAATGCCAGGTTCGTCTAATACCTTGCAAACCTTCCCGGCCGAACCTGAGAAGTGAAATTTACCCCAGGTGGTTGTCAGGTTCGGCTGACTCGATTAGATCACTTTCAAGCCGAACCTCTCTCTGTAAACACTTCGAAAATATTGATATGCAGGCTCTAGGTTCGGCTAGCTCGTGTTGTTGAGTTATCAGCCGAACCTTCTCTTTGCACACTCAAGTTTTTCGATCTTGTTTTGTCCATAACTTTTTCGTCCGATGTCGGAATGACCTCATTCTTTTTGCGTTGTGTTTTTATTTTCATTATCTTGAAGTTGAAGATAATATCTAATTCATTTTAATGAGTTTAATATGGACCTTGGTATTCTCCATCATTAGACTTCACTTTCTTAACATTTTTAGTAATTTTCACTTTTTTTGTTTGGTTCATCCTATAAAAAGGCTGATCCTTGGTATCCTCGTGAATTATGTCTACTGGATCAGGTTGATTTTCCATGGGTCCAAGAACGATCTACAAAGAATATCACAAGGTTAAACACTAGAAAGGGAATATAATAACAAGGTTCGGCGCATTCGATAATCATATTATGTGCCGAACTATAAACATTCACAGGTTTTGGCTTATACGATATCCTCAATATGTGCCGAACCACGAACAATATTTTAACCCAAAAATTAACAAATTCATGTTCGGCTCAGACGATAATCATATTATGTGTCGAACCTTGAACATAAGAGGTTTCGGCTGAAACGATATTCTCCATATGTGCCAAACTAGTAACAATATTTCAACCCAGAAATTAAAAAATTATGTTCGGCACATACAATTTTGGATATATAAGCCGAATTAGTAATGATTCTATTCCGGGCTATTCAGGATGTTGTTCGGCTTACTATGAAACTTTCATATAAGCCGAACTAGTGTCTAGCAAAAGGGTTGGAATTGGAAATTATAGGTTCGGCGCATGCAGTAAACAGATTCAGTAAGCCGAACCGTTCATCAATTGGTAGATTCGTCTCATAGATGTGAGCCGAACCTCAACCTGTTTCGCTGAACCATGATTCAAAAAACCTAACTTTTGATAATTGAGAGCTATAGAAGTGAGATTAAGTATAGGATATAAGTGTACCTGTGTATTAGAAGCATTGGGTTTCTCATCAATGTCTTAATCATCAGGATTTGGCTCATAAAAATCATCATCTTGAGTTTGTGTTTGAGTTTGAGCTTGAGTTTGAGTGGGTGTAAAATCATTCTCATAATCTAAGAAATCAACCATTTCTGGATCATTGTTGTAGTTGATATGTATTTTCCTAGGTTTTTTAGATGAATGATGACCCTCCTCATCCTCCATTGAATCAATAATTAGAATTTTCTCACTTTCTCCTTCTCTTTCTCTCCTTCTCTTTCTCTCCTTCTTAACCAAACCAAAACTTTGATTTTTTTTCCTCAAATTTTTCATCTAAACAACTCTTATAATTCTAAAAATTATTTTAATCACTAAATAAAATATTTAATCACTAATCAAGATTATTAACACTAATACGTAAAGGGTAGATTTGCCATTAAAAAAAATTTGGGTTAAGGGGTTATCTGATTTTGCTATTTCACAACCTTTTTTGTCTTCATTCAGTATGCCTTGTAAGATTTTGGTATGCCCAATATTATGGTTCTAAAAATGTGCTAGAAAAGAACAAAAAAAAAAATGAAATAGAAATTGGTAAAGGTTACAGACTCGAGAAACAAAAGGCGAGAGAGAGAGGGAAAGAGATAATCCACCGCAACTGAAGTGCTCTTGGATTCATAGTTGTTTTGGTTCGTCACAGTCGAAGAAGAAGAGAAATCGAAGCATTTACACAGTGGATTTCTTCTCCGTCACAGCCGAAGTTGAGTGTTGAATCAAGAAGCTATGGTTCGTCAAAATGGGTTAGTACATGAAACCCACTTCCAATTATCCTTGTTTTGCAACTTGCATTTTAGGGTTTGCTATAATTTGTGGCTTATTGGTAAAAATTTGGTTTTCAGGGTTCATAGGTTTTGGGGTTTTTACTGTAGAAGCATGTAAGTAGTATAATTAGTATAATAGAGATTTTCTAGGGCTTGATCGATTGACAAGAAAACATTGAACTTAGGATTTTTGGCTTTCAGATGGCTTCATCATCTGATAATAATATACAGAGAGGACGGAAGGTTTTTATCAGTGAAGAACATATTTCTTGGGTTTTAACAAGGTATAGTGCACCAACAATACTAGATTTACTCAAGGAAGTTGCTCAGTATCTGGATGTGAAAATAAATTGGAATGTGGTGGTCAAGAAGACGACGACCCGTATTACTAATGCCTGGGAGTATCAGATGTTATGGAGACATTTGGCCTATTGCGATAAGCTGCCAGAAACAGTAGAAGAAAAGCCGTTGGATGATGAAGATAGTGAGTTCGAGTATGAGTTGGAAGCTTTTCCTCCTGCTACTGATGAAGCATCATTAGAGGCTACAGCTTGTGCTAAGGTATTGCTTGCTTCTGGCTTGCAAGGTGACGAAGAGTAGGTTTTGCAACTGTAGAAGCTCCATTGACTATAAATGTACTTACTTGGCAGGGTTATAAAAGTCTATTGGATGATCCTCCGCTGTGTGGCTCAAATGGAATAAATATTACTGTTCCAGTTTCTGTACAAAAACAATTGTCGACTGCAGTGAAAACAAATGCAGTGACAACAGCTGAAGGTTTGGATGCAACTGTGTCAAATGCTGGTGGCCAGCCTGAAAAAAGAAAAAGGAAACCCTCGAAGGCTTGGACTGCGGAGGAGGATAATTTACTCATTGCTGCTGTGAACAAATTAGGAGAAAAGAATTGGGCGAAGATTCTGAAGGCAGATTTCAAGGGTGATAGGACTTCTGCACAATTAGCTTATAGATGGACCATCATAAGTAAGAAAACTAATGCTAACTTAAAAAGACGTAGACGGTCTCGCAAACAACCTCAAATCACCGCGCAACAGCTTGCTACCACCAACTGAGCTGTTTCACTTGCTCTTAATATGCCCGTCAATAATAGCTTATCGGCAGCATATGCAGCTTCTGTGGTCCCGAATCCTATGATAAAAGCAGCTGCTGTTGCTGCTGGAGCCCGTATAGCCACTCCACTTCCAAATCGCTGCTTAAAGCTGCACATATAAGTACTACCGGGAAATCATCAATGCTAGATGCAACACTACCATTGACGCCTACTCACTCAAGCACTGGGCATAATGTACATTATATTTGCACAGACTTGCCATCAGCATCCCTAACCACATACTCTACTGCGGTTCCAAGTGTCTCACCTCCACCACCACCTGCAATGAAAGGTATGGTTTCTTTCAGCGCTCTCACCACTGTATCCACTTCCTGTGGGACAATTGCTACAGGCAAGAGGATAAATAGAGTTAAGAATGTCGGAGTCAAGAAGACGGCCGTAAAGGAAAAAAAGGTTAAGATGTCAGTTAAGGAGATAGTTAAGAACTCATCCAAGGACAGCGAGATCAGAAACTTATCTAATGAAGAAAAGGCCAAGAACTCGTCCAAGGAAGAACAAGTCAAGCCTAAAGAGATGGAAATTGATTGTTCATTAGATATTGCAAAGGATGGCAAACAAGATAATCAAGCAGCTTTGCGATATTCAGATATGGTTATTGAAGATCAAACGACGCGGAATCATAGCACGTTTCCAAATGCGGAAGCTGCCGCCAGTGACCCAATGCAGCTGGACAATCATCATATCATAAACAAAAAAGAGAATACGAAGAATTCGCCTGGAACTGCTAACTAAGGTTTGTATTAGACTTTTGTTAATATCAGTTTAATTAGCATAGGTGTTCAGAAGTTGGTCGAAGAAGGAAGTAGAGGCGGGCAAAGCAGTACTGGCTAGGTATATATCTGTATGGTTTAACGTAGAAAAACCTGAATCACGTGGTCGGTTGTAGAGGTTGTCGTGTTTCTGCTAATGAATTATTTCTTTCTCATTGCTTGGTGTTTTTTGTTCTCTTCATATTCTTTGATGGTTTGTTGGAAGATTTTCCATCCTGACACAATCAGCCAAATCTAATGTAATTTGTTCAGAGACGACAAACACTAGTTAACATAAACAATTAAAGCTTGAAACTTAGCTTTGTGCGGAGTGTGAAAATCTGATAAAAGTTGCAATGCAATATACTGTTGCTTATTCATGGTTTAAAGAGAAGAAGACTACACAAGGACTTGATAAAATAAATAAATAAATACAAGCACTAGTCCTTCCGAGTTTGAGGTTTCACTATCCGACCAGTGCTGGGGGAGTACTTCGTCAAAGGGTGACTGAGCAGGAGTGATCTATACCGGTGGAAGCATAGCAACGGGTGAGAACGAGACGCATTGGAGTGTGTAGCATCACAATAACCACGTAAAATGTCGCCCTCTTCAGCAGTAAAGCCTACAGAAGTAAGCATAGAAGGCCAACATTCACGAGTTATGATACGGATAGCTCTACAACATTCAATACCAAGATACATCTCTCCATCCATGAGGAAAAGTATAATTTCATTTGTGATTACTAGAAATCCAGCAACACACCCAAATGGAAAGTAAATAAGATTTAAGACATGATAAATGCAAGAACAAAGGATTATTTATTAATCTCCAGCGAAATACAAGTTATACTCGTGGATTATCGAGAAACCCTAATCCCCTCTCCAAGTCTATGGATTACAAAGAAACCCTAACTCTCCCTCTCTCCTCTCCACTGCCAGAATCCCCCCTTTGCATTTCTCAAAAGTCTCTATTTATACGCCTAAGCAACCATAGTGGTATACAACTCATATCATCTCGCCGAGGTTACTTTATGCTTCGCCTGGTGCATATTCCATAAAGTTTCCCCCCACCTTTCGCTGTCTTCACGTGGTCTTGTCGGGACACCTGTCCTTTTCTTGCGCCCTACTACTCCTACTTCGCGATTTGTCTTCTTCGCCAAGAAATCTTTTTGTGGCTTCACCTTAGCATCTTAATAGTTCTTCTGTTTTTCTTCGGGGTGGGGAGTTACCTCGTGTTTGGGATCTGTGTCTCGTCTTCAGATGTTGACTGATTTGATAGGTTACTGATACGGATCTTTGACTAGGATTTCATTACCTTACTTGGTATGACACGTGGCAATCCTATTTCGTGTACCCAAATTTTGCCTTTTCTTATTCCGTCCAAGTTGCTGCGAGGATGGATTAAGAACCGTCTTAGTTTCCTTAACCTTTGCGTTCTCCATTCCCGTAATTCCACGTGGCCACGTTCCCTGGGTAACTGTTCGTTATCGGTCATCTTTACTTCGATCATACCGCTTCCCGATTTTACCGGTCCCCTCCTCTTGCTATAAATACACTTCTCCGCCCTTACTTTGAGTTTCTTTTCTGCTTCTTCTAATCTCTGTTCTTTTCTTGTTTGACCTCTGCTCTTATTTTTTCCTTATTCTCCCGTAATCCTCTAGTTTCTTCATTACCATGTCTCCCGAAGGCGCTGCTGCATCTGCTTCTCTCAAAACTCTCGAGGAGTTTCAAGCCGAGCTCCAGGAGTTAGGTTTACCCTTAATTCCATCTGTTGATTCTTCCCTTGATCCTGTAATTCTTGCTACGTAAGAGAAGGAACTGAACTACCGATGGCTTGGTTCAGATACTTGGTATGCTGATAAGGTGATAATCTCTCTAGGTCAGTTGAGAGCGGGACTATCTTTCCCTTTGTATGATCCTTCAAACCACATCTTCCTGGAGATTCTCGGTAGGCTTCAGTGTGGGGTTTTCCAGCTTACTGGTAATGCGATTCGGATTGCCAATGAGTTCAAAGTTCGTTCTCGCGATGGCATCTTGCAACTTCCTTCTTCAGCTGACGAATTTCATTCCTTGGATCTCAACATAGAATCTTTCATGGACAATTATTCATCTGTCTTTACAAGCATCCGGGAGCATCAAGAGTGGGGTCTTGATCTTGTTAGAAAGGCGGTTTTCCCCCTACTAAGGAGCTTCTTCTGGATGTGGATTCCCAACTTCGTCGCTCTATTGATGACTGGGCGAGGTTCCCTTTAGTAGTTGGCGGTCCTTTCATCTGGGGTTACGACGAAAAGGGCTTTCCTCGCAATGGTCCTCCTCCCAGACACTATTACCTCGCGGGATGTGATCCCTGGAAACTTCGTTGGACTGTTCCTAGCGAGGTATGACTTTTCCTACTGCGATTTACATCATTTGGAACTATTTGTTGTACTTATGCTTCTCAATTTGTTTTAGTATGTGATGCCCGCTGCTGGACTCGTCAAGGCGCGCCAGGAGAAGAAAGTGGTTGCTAAGAAGACTCCTTCTGAACATGTATCATTTTCGTCCATTTGCTGGCGATTTCGTGATGATTTGCTTATCCTGACGTCGTGCCTCTTCGTAGGGTGGAATACCTACTTCTGGGGTACCCAAGGGCCACAAGAAACGTTCTCACCCTACTCCACCTCCTTCTTCTCAGGTACCATCCTTATTGCCTTTTGTTTGTAAATTTTAGGCCTTTTGGTTTCTAACCTTTGACTTCGCATACAAGTGCTCCTTCGTCTGGTGCATCCAAGAGGCCTAGAAAGACCTTGGATGTGGATGCCTTAGCCGCAATACAGCCCTCCGCTCTCCTTTGTCGTCCCGTTCCCACTAAGCAACAACCCCCTTTAGTTGTTGCTTCTGCTCCTCCGAAAGAAGCCGATTCTGTCATTCGTTCCAAGGTCGCGGATTCCCATATTCAGCCAGGGGTTGAATATCCTAAGAGTTCTTCGGGGGTGACTTTCTCTGGAGAGAAGGGAAAGCAACCTGTCCGACATGCAATGTCAAATCCCCTTTTCGACCCTGACATGCAATTCCTTCGAGATATTTACCAGAAGGCCCAAGATGATCCTGCTATGAGATCTCGCGCTTTGGAGTCTTTGTCCGCCCTTGTTTCTGATGACTTCCTCTCTCAATACTCGTCCGCTCTCTTGAGTGCTTCAATGAATCTGTCTCTCCAGCAACAATCTTCCTTGATGAACCAGATGATTTCTTTGTACCTTTTCCGCCATTTTTCCTTTTCGGCTCCGAGATCTATTTTCTAAGTTCAATCTTTGCTTCGCAGGAAGTCTGCCGTCACATGGCAACCCTTGTGGAAATTCGGCTCGTTCGCGAGATGGCTAGGAAAGATGAGGCTAAAATCAAAGCTTTATCGGAGGACCTTCATAAAGAAAAAGATCATTCCCGCCAGAAAGATCAAAAGATAGAGAAGCTTTTGAGTAAATTCTTTTTTCTTGAACGTCCCTCTATTGTTCTTGCCTTTGCTTCCATTATTTTCTTATTCTACGCTTCGTCAAGATCGATGCATGCAACGTCAATTGAGCGCCGAAGAATCTTCCTCTTCGCTGGAAGATATTCGCGCTGAGATGGTGAATCTTACAACTCAGAATGATATTTATGTTTCGGAGAACTCCATCCTTAATGAAAAGGCTGAGACCCATTGCTTTCAAGTGGACCGTCTGTCAGTTGAATGCTCTCGTAACGAGGAACTAAACCTCCATCTCCACAATGACAACCTGCGCCTTAAGTCAGAGCTTCAACGGGTCTCTACTTCTCTTACTACCTCGCGGGGCCTATATTCTTCGTCGATAGCCAACTATAAGAAACTGGAGGAATATTACGATTGAATGATCAAAAGAAAAATCGAGCTCGCAGCTACTCTTCGTAAGTCTCGGAACACTGCGGATAATCTAAACGAGGAGGTTGATTGTCTGAAGAAAAAGGTGGAACTTTTGCAAGCTAAATTGGCCACTTCCTCTCGTCCAAAACCTGCGAATTCCCCTCCTCCAATCAAGCCTGGAAGTCTTCGTGGAAAAGGCGTTCTTTCCATTCAGTCTGACAAGAGCACTTTGAAATCCCCTCACGGTGAAGGATGGGATAAAATGTATCATGAGTTATGCGTTCATCTTGAAGATTCCAACCTCAAAGTATCAAGGCTTGATCATCTATACTCTAATGTCAGAGTACTTTAAATACTACTATCCTTCAGGCGGAAGGTAGTTTTTTGGTGTACTATTATCTTTGATTCTCCCAGCTTACTTCCTTGTTTATAATGTAATTCCTCTTACCTTCGCAGAATCAGATGAACGTCATAAGAGTCAGGTCCTTCGTATCACCAGAGAGAGATGAAGCTCGGGGTGACGTTTCTCGTCTTAATGAGGAGGTTGAAAGCCTAAATGATAATATGGACGAGATCGTCGAATCTTCCAAGAAGGTAGCCAAGATAGCCCGCAAGAATACTCAGAGCTATTTGGTTCCGCTCTTCAATGACTACTGCGCCGAGCATGGCATTCCTCCTCCTTCTTTTCTTTTGGAGGTTTTTACGATGATGAGAAGCCTCAGGATGAAGCTGCTGATCCTACCAATGAGGAAGCATCTTTTGATGACGACGAGGTGTCAAAAGGTGATACCGTGAAGGACAACAAAGGGTCCAAGGGAGCTTCTACTAGCATTACCGGGGCAGGCGGTGAGGTCCCTGAGTCCGCCATCATCGATGAAGCCATCCCTGAGTAGAAATTTTAGTTTTATCTTCTCTCGTCTCGGATCATTGTTTTATAACTAACAATTGCTATGGGCGCTCCCAAGCTTTGGGGGGGGGGGTCACTTTATTTTGGGAATCATCACATTTTATGATATTATGATTTTATTTTATCAAGCATGTGTTTATTTGATATCCTCCATTTGCCTCAAGTATATACTGACCATGAAAACTCTTAAAAGAATAATGAAGCCTTTAAGTACATACTTGTCTTTTATTCTTTTGCGAGTTTTCATCTTTATTTCATCCCTCACTTCTCAAGTTATCCTTAGTTCCGACTTTCCTTCTTCACTCAAACCTGCTGCCTTTTGCTTTCGGCGAGTTAAGAATGATAAGTTTAGAAGAGTGAGGAGCACTGATTGCTACAGTATGCACCCGGTCTCAGTTTTCTGCCTCAGGTTCCTTCTCTTAGATCGGATAATGCTAAGAGAACAAAAAATATAAAAGTATATACTTGCCTCTTGTTCTTGTTGGCATTATCCGATCGAGATGGTTCTGAGAATGCTCTTTGTAAATTTGCTGTTTTAGTAACTGTATCCATTTCTTGCTTATCTCCTTGGTTTTCTTGTTTATGAGGTATTAATGCGCCTCCTAATTAAGGTCTTATTGCGCCTCACCCTATTATAAAGGGTATTACTGCGGGGAAGTCTCAGGCGCTTGATATTTTTGCGAATAGTAATCCATCAACATCGCTTTAACATCTTTGTTAAGTTTTCTTTTCGCGACAATATGACATGCCTACCTATTCCCATGAATAGCAGTCCCATGACATTGCCGTCTTTTTTGGTCACACAGCTCCCTAATCTGGAGGGTGCCATCCCTTTATATTCCCCCTGAGTGCCCCTTCAAGGAGGTTAACCCTAACATGCATGTTGGTCTCCTCCCATCCGGTTATTACGATACTCAGTTGTTTTCGCGACTTCTTATCCTCCTCACCGATAAGGCTTAGATTTATGAAGTCACACCCTAAGTGGGGTTTCTTTGGGATCGAGTGCATCGTAGCCAAGACTTGCCAGACGGACATGGCCGGTAACGCTCCAGACGTCCCAGGCACCCGCAGCTCAACCGAATACGTCGGCGCCTTGGTCATATTTCTGCACTCCTTACCGAAGGCCATCATAAAAGGGGTCCCCAGTGGATAGGTCTTATCATTGTCCCTTGATTTCTGTCTGAGTTGTCCACGCGTTAGGTATTTTCCTCTTGCATTTTCATGCGGACTAGGGTGCATGCCGTGGGTTCCCAGCCTTCCAAGAAGAAGGTTTTAAGTTTTCCTGGAAACTTTTATTTCATATTCATTATTTTCCTCCTAATCTTGAGGTATTACTGTCTTTGGCTACTCGGCGAATATTTATTTCATCAAAATTTCATCAAATTTTTATTGTTATGCTCTTCGAAAGTTGACTACATCGATCGTTTCATTTTTATCATCAAAATAAAGCGAATACACTTATCTTATCTCGTCTACTCTTCTTCCTTACGAATGTTCTCGGCTTGGTATTCTTTCAACTCCTTCATTCGTACTACATTTCTTATCTTGAATAGTGACGAGAATAGCGGATGCCTAGTTGACAAAGCATAGATGAATGATCACACTAACTCCTCTTCCGAGATTCTTCCCTTCAATTCTTTGTATATTGCTTCCCATCTTGCAACGAGGCTTCGCAAGATCTCATTCTCCTTTTTCCTTAACGAGAAGAGCGTTGCTATCTCGGGATTACATGGATCACTCCTTGAACATTTGTTCACCATTTGTAAATCTCTTTCTCTCCTTTCCCTAGGGATATTGTTTCTTCTTTGAGTAACCGCTATTGATTGTTGCATTCGATACTCTCTTTCCCTGAATTCTCTTCTACTGCTTTCAATGGCTTTCATCAATTCTTCTCGCTCTTTTTTCTCACCTCACCCTAGACCTTCTCGTTTTTGTGCGTAATGTTTTTCTTCAGTTCGTGCTCTTCCCATAACATATCTCTCCTCCTGCATATCAGTATCTGCCTGCTTCCTTTTCAAATGATTATTTCTGATAATAAACTTCTCATTTTCCCTTTCTAACCTTATTCGTTCCCTGACCAGATCTTCTTTCCTTCGCCTCTCTTGGTAAAGTTCCTCCTTTAACTGGGCCATCTCCTCGTCTTCGCGACTGTCTTTCAATTTATTCTGCGAATTTTGTATTTCAACGCTTTCCTCGGCCTCTTGTCCTTTCACCCTTTTGCCTCTTGACCGGTTTATCTTCCCTCCTTCTCGTGAAATTTATTTCTCCTTTATCGTGGGAGTTTCCCTTTTGGTCTTTGTCATTTCATTTCCTTCAGCAACCTTCCCCTTTTTGGCATTTCCCCCTGGCTTTTGATTGATCTGGTCTCCTTCCTCTTGAATTGCGTTGTAATCTTCCTCAATATGAACTTTTCCTTCATTGATTTGCTCCTCGTCCTCCTGGTGGGCCCGGAGGAGTGTATAAAAATGAAGCGAAATGAAACGCGGGCCTACAGTAATACCGCAAGTGCACGGTCGTCGGTTGTAGCTCGTGCAAGTACGGGTCGATCCACAGAGACTGGGTGTGTTTGAAGTGTTCTAGCTAATTTGGGCTCCTAAATTGCTATTGGGCTATGAAGCCTTTTGGGCTTTGGGCTTAGGGTACCTTTGGATTATAGGCTTGTTTGATAGTGAAATGAGCTTGGGCTCAGTTGGTCTTGAAGTGCACTAGGCTTGGCCTTTGAAGTGCAATGGACTCAATTGATTTGGTCTTGGGCTTTTGAGTTTAGGCCTATGGATTAAGCCTGGGCTTTTAACCTTTGGAATTGCACTGGGCTTGGTTTCAGTGAACTGATTTGAGCTTTGGGCTTAACAGTTCAACTGTGAATTGGGCTTGGTTTTTGGAATTACCAGTGAGTGGGCTTTGAGTGTCAATGGGCCTTGAGTACCCTTGACAGAGAACCAGGCCTTTAGTGGACTGAACTTGAGCTTTGATTTAGCTAGGCCTTTGGGCTTGCCTTAACCTAAACTGTGGCTGGGCCTAGGAGATGAAGCAGTAGCAGCAGTTGGCAGGAAAAGGCAGCTGCAGCAACAGCAAGGGAAGCAACAGCAGCAGTGGAGAAGTGAAGGCAACAGGAGAAGAAGTGGCAGCAGGAGAAGTGCTGCACAGCAGCTGCACAAGCAGAGAAAGGGAGGCAGCAGCAATACTGCACAGTAGCTGCACAAGCAGTGCAAGTAGTAGCAGCAGCAGAACAAGGAGAAAAAAGAGATGGCAGTGCACGAGATGCAACAACAGGGCAAAAGCAACAGCACAAGGGCTTCTGGCTTAGTAGCAAAAGAGGAGTGTAAACAGTGGTTCTAGGCCAAATTGGAAGCAAACCAGAGAACAAAAGAAGGTGACAGACAGCAAAAAAAAACAAGGGAAACTACAAGCAATGAACAAATGGTAACAGTGGAAAGTAACAGGAAACAAAAATCAAATAAACCAAGGCTGTTAGCCAAGGGCAGGGAGGAGAAGAAGTAACAAAGCAAAGCTAAGGCATTCTTTCAGAGTGGGAAGAGAACTAGCTTGCTCATTGTCACTAGTGAGCACTAGTTTCTCCCCACTACTCAATCAACACAATGCATCCAGGTTTTAATCTAACATTCCATTACTCAACAGTGAACAACAACTAACAGTGAACTAAACATGGCACTAACATGACAAATTAAAACAGGAAATTCAAACATGCACATTAACAAGAACATAACAAACATTTAAACTACTAAACAGAGAATTAAAATTGCCAAACAAGAACCCTAAAAATTAACAGTGCAATTAAAATTGGAATTAAACCAAAAAATTGAAATTAAACCTAATTGGTAACTTGGCTAGTCCAAGAACAAGTTTTAACAGTGATACCCAACCCTCAATTTATACCCAAACATAAAAATTAGGGTTTCCCCCAAATCCCAAAAATTAGGGTTTAACTTTCATTACCCAAAATCGAGGAATTGACTCTCTTATCTTCGACCCATTCCTCCTCTGATCTTCCTGCTTCCTCTCCTGTGTTCGATTGATGTCTAGAGCCTCATCTATTTTAGTGATTTCCAACCTAGGGTTTAGAATGGTGAGAAGTCACTAAAATAGATGGCTAGAGAGATAAAGGAACGGACTGGGGAGGTACTGATGATGTTGGTGAAGAAGTGATGGTGTTGCAGAGGTGAGGTGGTGGCTGGAAATGGTCGGGGAAGGTGGTGGCAGAGAGGTGGCTCTGCAAATGTCGGGGAAGAAGGAGCTCAGTTGATTTTGGGAGAAGGGATGCGTTTGTTTAGGGTGTATAGGGTTCGGTGCTCCAGTGTGAAGCGGGGATAGCGCGGTTTGATGATCTGCGACAAGGAGCGATGGATGGGAAGATGGTAGGTGGATCCAACGGCGATACGGAGGTAAGCGTGGAGCGACCGTCGGATGAAGGGGTGTAGCAAAACGGACGACCCAAGATGGAGATGGGCGTTGCGATGTAAAGCGGGGGCTTCGGAGTTTGATGTGCGATGATGGAGCGACCGTCTGATGCTGATATGCTTCGATCTGACGGCTGAAATCCGAGACGGGCTTGGATAGTGGAAATGTGTTTGAGTAAGGGTTTTGGGCCTTGGGTACGCCAAGCCCATATCTTCTTTAAGGACAATTCTTCTTCTTCAAGCCCACTTCTAGCCTTTTGGTCTTGTGCACACCATTCTTCGCGGCTTCCTTGTGTAATTCCTCCCGGCTTTTCACTACTTTTCTGCTCTTTTCCGCTCTGCTATTCATCCAAACTTTATTTATTACCTAAAAATGAAAAATTAAGTAAGAAAAATATTTATCCTTGAAAACAATGAAAATACAGAATATGGGATAAAATGTAGAATTAATGCACAAAAGATGAGTTAAATGCCAACAAAAAGGGATAAAAATATACAATATTTGGCACTCATCACCTCCCGCGTTACGCTCAATTCTTTGCTAGACTCTATAGTAAATACCATTAGTTGTTCGGCTCTTCTTTCTTCGCTGACTTTCTTCTTTTGTTCCATCTTCTTTCTTAACTTCTCCTCGTAGTTATGCACGTCTTTTGTAATACATTCTTTTGCGTATCTCAGATCTCCTCTTATATCGCCGTTTTCGCTCGGCATTGGGAACCGGATCGCCTGGTGATATGTCGACGCAACTCCCTTTAGTCTGTGTATCCAAGGCCGCCCTATGAGAGCATTGTAGGAAGAATCGACATCTACGACACAGACTGTGACCTTCGTCTCTAGTTCGCCAGCGAGAATCTTCACGCTCAGTTCCCCCTTCGGCTTAGATGCTACCCCATTGAACCCATATATGTTATATGTAGAAGGTACAAGATCCGAGTCCTTGTATCCCATGGTCCTAAAGGTATGATAAAAGAGGATATCGACTGAGCTCCCAGTATCAACTAAGATTCTATCTATTGCCCAAATTCTCCTTTCCTCAGCTTGCTCTTTTTCCAATCTGGAATATTTTCCGAATCCCAAGGTCACGACCAGGGGATTTGTGTGCGAAGTTTCCCCATCAGGTGCATCCTTCGCCGAGAAGGTTATCTCCCTCTTCTGCAATTCCTCTAGCGGCTCTTTCGTCATGACGCTGAATATTTCGTTTCCCTCGAAATCCCTCTTGTGCACTCTTTTAAGCACATTGTCATGAAAGTCCTGGAGACTTTTTTCCGCGTGAATTATCGAGTTACAGTTTCATTGTTACTTTCCTCGATCTATCTCGATCCCGTATACTGGCTGATTCTCACGAGTTGGCGGAGGTGGCACATAACTTTCTAGGAAATGCGCGAGTTTCCCCTGGTCTATCAAGCGAAGTATAATTCTCCGAACGTTCCTGCAATCGCCTGTGTGGTGTCCATGGAAGAGACGATACTTACAGAATTCATGACTTCGTGACCCCGAAGGGGGCTCCCTCCCGAAATTTGGTGGGGGCGGGACTTCCTCCGTCAACACTATTGCCTCCCACACTTTTTCCACAGTTGTGTTAAGTCGTGGGAGTTTCACATCTTCAAAGATCGGTCCATTTGGCCTTCTTTCCCCATATCTGGATCCCTGATTATTCCTAGGTTGGTATCCCGCATTGTAGCTTCGTGGGTCATAATTTCTTCGTTTTGACTCCTCATACCTTTGCTGATCAATCCACTCATGATCTCCGCTCGAGACGGCTACGAGCTTTGTTGGGCTTGAAACTGTAGGCTCTCCTTTCCCTTGTCTGGGTTCATCCTCTGTTACGTGCACCGCTCTTGGTAACAGCCTAGAATTCCCTTATTTTTCCGGGGCCAGCGTCATTTCGCTGACTTGCCTCTGCTTTATTTCCAACGCTACATATTCCTCCTGGTATTTCCTCAGCTCATTCATCGTTATCAAGTTCCGGATAATGAATATCCGTGTGTACAGAAGGTCTGTTGGGATCAAAGCGTTTACGAAGGCTAAGATGAAGTTTTGTTCATCAACTCTCTCTGCTAGCTCGCTGCATATTGTTCTCCATCTCGTGACCAACCCCCGCAAGCTTTCCGTTGGCCTTCTCCTCAGGTTGAACAGTGTCTCTATCCCTGGCTTCAACAAGTTGTTGCTTATATACGTCGTTAATAATATCTTCTGCAAATCTTTGAAAGATGATATCGACCTTTCCGGGAGTCCATCAAACCAGGCTAATGCTTCCCCTGCTAAGCTCGCAGGGAAATATCGGCAAAGTACTGCATCATTTTGTCCCCATTGCATCAGTGAAAGCGTATATTGCTTCAAGTGTTGCACTGCACTTTCCGATCCACTGAATATGCTTGCAAGCGTTGGTAACACGCATTTCTCCGGGATGTCCGCATGCATGATCTCATAGGTGAATGGCGATTTATCTGCTTCCTCTATCGCTTCCGCTAACTGTTCTCTTTCACCTCTTCGTGATTTATTTATTAAAGCCCTCATGTCTCTCAGCTCGTTTAAAACTTCTTGGTTTAAGTTTCCTCCATCCTCGTCATGGTGACGGCCTCTCATCACGTTATGCCTCCCTTCACCTGGTCGTCGTCTTTCCTCCTCGTCTCGGATACGGTTCACCTGACGTTGTAGTTCGTCCTCCCGTCTCTGTTCCTCCTCATGTCTCCGCCTTTGATCTTCCCATTGTGAGATCTCCAGTGCTCTTCTAAAGTCTCTTTCTTCGTCTTCATTCATTCGCTGTCTTCTTCGTCATCCTTTCTCTTCCTCGTGTTCATATCTCCTTCGCCGCAGCTCATCTTCCTCCGAAGATACAGTATTTTCTTTCGAATCTATGGCATCCTCCACGTTTTCTGTGTCTCTCCTTCTGATGTTGACTGATTTGATAGGTTACTGATACGGATCTTTGACTAGGATTTCATTACCTTACTTGGTATGACACGTGGCAATCCTATTTCGTATACCTACATCATTAGTGCACGATCGTAACTCATATAGTGCGTTCAAGCATTCAGTCATGCTAGCACCATCTTCTCCATTGATCCGAGCTGCTAAGTTATTACCAACCGAGTAATCAACTGTTGTCTCCAAGTCCCTGGCAGCTACTACTCTCGTCACATTGGCAAGAGAGAGATATGCAATGTGTGAGGAAGTGGCGTTTGAGGGTTGGATATATATAGAGGAAGGCACGGATCCAGCCATTACTCTGCTCATAATTGGCTTTGATTGTCTGATTAAATTGGATTCTAACGCATATTTGAGAGAAAGTGGATGGACTTTGTGAGTTAAAGAGAGTAGTCGTTTGTGGTTCTGATTTATGGGTAAATTAACTTTAATGCGCGACGTTTGAGCTATGGCTGTTAAAACGGAACTTCCGCATTATCCTTTGGAACTTGAATCGATTTACTTTGTTGTTTTAAGTTTATATACCTAGCGATGGTTACCGAGAATTTTCACTCTTCCCAAATATTTCGACACATTCCCTATACTTATAGCTATATGGACCATTAATGACTTTTATTTGACTACTTACGAGTTACGACATCAGGGAAGGTCAGTAAGTAACTTAAACCAGTAAGGCGTAAACTTGAAACAACAGAGTAAGACTAACGAAAAGGTCTGGTGGGGTGCATAGAGTACGTAAGACTATAAAATAGCTCATAACCCTTCCCCGATGGAGATATTGGGTCATGCTCTCCCAATCTATTAACACCTCCCGCGTCCAATAACCAGAGTTTTAAATCGAGAAGTCTTAAACAAATACTGACAGGCTGCATAATGGCCAGTGTGGCGATCGCTTACATGTTAAAGAGGCAAAAGGAATACTATATCCTCTTTCCAATTCATGTAACTTGATTTGAAAGTTGGAACACCCATCAGGCTACTGTGAACCATAAACACGAAAACGGGGGTATGCAGGCTAATGATCAGACCTGTAGACATAAACATAGACATAGTCGAGGTCACGGTACATGGAAATAATATAGAATTCCAGTAAAAATCTATGCTAATTGGCGAAAGCAAGAGACACAGCCTTTGTCAGTTGTAACGTGGTGATCATCTACTTAGACGACCACGTCACTTTCTGTCCCGGCGCAATTTTTTACTTGGATAATTCTAATAACAAAAGTCAAGAAGAACTACTGAAGGTATATAATTTCCTGATCAGCTGTGCAAGTCCAATTTCCAAAACTAAGTGATGTTTGCCACGAATAGAACCCAAGTCCGCAATTCATTTCTTTTGCCTCCTCAAATGCTGGTTTAATCCCTGGACGCTTGCAGTTCAAAAGAGAAAAAGACCACAAACTAAAACACACAATCACTCATGACCTAGCATCATCCATTAGGAGAAAACTGACCAACATAGGTATCTATACTGACCAAACCTCATCCGTTAGGAAAAAAACTTGCAGCTGGAAAAGTTTCTTGAATCCATAGCAATTTGAAGTCTAAAGGCACAAAACCAGACTGATTTTGCATGTTTAATGTAAATAGTGAGAGAGATATAAAGAGACTGCACAAATTTACTCAACAATGAAATATTAGAAACCCTATTAGAAACTTAACAACCTACACCTTTTCAACTACTGCTGCCATAAAAAAACTAGAACTTGTTATGCAGCAATTGTTAACAGTAACTTTTTTTTTTTTTTTTTTTTTTTTTTTTTTT